>NC_090436.1:248906851-249207780 GCF_031143425.1 Pleurodeles waltl
GAATGCATTGCTCTGTTGGACTTGAGCTACCAGTCCTTGGATGGCATTCATGATGGTCGACTGACCCACAGAGATGAACCTCAGGAGGTCAATAGCCTCCTCACTGAGGGCAGCAGGGCTGACTTGGGCAGGGGCAGAGGTGCCTGTGGTGAAAGAGATGCCCACCCTCCTGAGTGAGCGGGCATGGGTAACTGGGTGGAGAGCCACAGGGAGGGCAGTAGTAAGAGGGGTGGTGGACAATGATGGTGCTGGGGTGGTCCCAGGTGGGTTTGCCACCGCCAGGGAGTGTCCACTGGAGGAGGATTCCAAAGAAGAGGTGGTAGATCCAGTCACCCCCATGGTACTCCACTTGCCCTCCATCCCACTAGGTCCCTAGGCCTCACTGGTTCCAGCTTCCTAGGTCCCGTGGGCTGCTGCTTCCCCACTCTCCTGTGCCCCTTCTCCTTTGCCTGGCGATGCTGATGCACAAAAATAGAGCGAGGGAGGGAGAAACAGGGAGAGAGGTAGGGTGAAAATGGGTTAACATATAGCTCTCATACACACTGGTCAACAAGCACATCTGTGACAATACTTATCCTGGCTAGGTCATCGCAGGTGCCTTCATACATTACCTACGTCATGTCCCAACATGTCCCTACTACCCACACCTCTATTGCAAACCTCACACCTACATCCATACCTAAATAGGACAGCACAACAGGAGTCATCCACATGATGACTACCAAAAACATTTCTGCTGGCATGGCATGCCCTGGATGCAGTATAGAATGTATGCCTAAATACACATCATACATCTCCATGCCCCTTTCAGCCATTGGATGTCCAGCTGACTGAACAAAACACTACTGGCCACTACTGTAACAACACATGATCAGACCATGAACTCTGAAACAGATCCATAACACTGAAGATAACTCCACTCACAGTCCACACTGCACCTGCCTGCCACATTACATGCCAGACCAAACACTCAGTACAGTGATCCCAACGTGGAAATCAACACAGATTTGGCCATTACAAGTCACACACCCAAACTGTTGGTAGCAGATGTGCTAAATGGGAATCTGTGGTATAGCCATTAAAATAGTCTGACCCAATCATAGAGCCAGATTAGCAGACACCAAATGCATATATATCACAACTGACCATACTGATAAGTGCATCAAAAAAATCACAAATAATAACAATTATTAGAACAAATCCTGGTTCTTATTGTTTGTAACCCTATAAAGGAGGTCTCTTTGTACTAGAAAATAGGGACCCGCTTCCCCCGTTATCTCAGACTTAGCTGCTTTCCAGGCATGTTGAAGGGTAGGGTCTTCTCTTTGGCTGCTACGGAAGGGGGAAATGGTAGTTACTGCGACTTTTCTTACATTTACCCTTTTGTGGTTTCCTTCCTTAGTGTGGTATAATTTTCTTTCCTTTCTTTTCTCCGTCTTACTGGTTTATAACGTGTTTTACCCGGGCTGATCTGCTCTTTAGTGAAATGTGCCTTCTTCCACCACGGATCCATCTGACTTTTATATTGTATGCTATCCAAAAGGTCAGCGAAATGCACATAATCAGTGTCCACAATGACTTCTTCTACCAAGTGTTCAATGATCCCCATCTTTATGATATCTCACCTCTCTTCCCACTCAAGGGCTACAGGAGCCAACGGATACTCCCTCATGTCCCCGTGAATGCAACATATGGATACAGTAGCACTTGGGGTGACGGTATGGCAGTTCACCAAGCTGGCCCAGATGACAGACTGACTACAGCCTGAATCAACCAGTACAGTAGTCCGACATCCATTAACCACCATGGGCCATATTTATACTTTTTGACGCAAAACTGCGCCGGCGCAGTTTTGCGTCAAAAATATTACCGCCGGCTAACGCCATTTTGGTGCGCCGTGTGGGCGTCAAATTTATACTTTGACGCACGTCGGCGTAAACCACGGGTGGGAGTCATTATTTTTGACGCACACCGCAGCATCAAGTCATAAAGCAAAACAACGTTAATGCGGCGGAAATGACTGTGGGTCGATTTACGACCCCGCAAACCGGATATGCGCCGTTTTTTTACGCAAAAGTGTCAAAAAAACCTGCGAACACTGCCATTTCACCAGAGGAGAGCCAAAATGGATCCCAGATGCCATTACAGACCCCAGGAAGATGACAACAGACCAGGAACCAGCCAGGAGGACCCACACAAGAACGAGGACACTTAGAAGAAGAAAAGAAAGTATTGCTTCAGTGCAGAGGAGCAGGAAATTCTGGTTAAAGAGGTGACGGAACACCAGCACCAACTGTTTGTCACCTCAAAGTTGCCAATCAGTAGGAGAGAGGCTATATGGCAACAAACTGTTGACCAGATTAACAGTGTGGCAGAAGTACGCAGAACTGTCATCGAATGCAAGAAACGCTGACATGACTGCAAGCGCAGGACCAAGGAAAAGATGGGAGGGAACATTAAGGCAGCACTGCAGACTGGAGGGGGGAGTCCAGCACATCAGGAGGCCCTGGACCACATGGAGGAGATTGTCGCAGTTGTCATCCCTGAGGAGATCGTCACAGGGATTCAAGGACAGGACAGCGCAGACTACCAGGAGACAACGCACATGCAGGGTAAGTCGCATGGGGAATTAAAATGCAATAATGTCATCTACAACCGGGGGGGGGGATACCTACTTCAAAATGCATGGAAGTCATCATATACATGGAGTGGCATGGGTAAAGGGGGATGGCATGGGGCATCGCCTGCACAAACAGAAGCTGGAGCACACCATTGCACTACACCAACAACAGTCCCATGAGGGCATGCTGCCATGCCAACGATGGAGCAAAGGGAAATCCACGCCAGGAGGGAAGGCCACAATGTCAAACTGCCATCCCGGCACAGGTCAGCCACCATACCCCCTACAGTAACTAGGGCCCTATTAACAACCTCTAGCCATACCGACAACTGGAATGTAACTGCGACAACAGTTGCCACTACTACTTCCGCTCTGTGTGCAGCTCAAGTAGCCAATGGCAGTAACCTCCCCATTGATCATACACACCTAAATTAGGGGGTTGAGGATGACAACTTCAACAATTCCCTGAAACAAGACAAAGGCCCCAGTACTGTCATATGTCAATGCCCATAGTTGTTGCAAACATCAGCCATTGTAAACAACAACATGAGCTACACAGCACTAAGGACATGCCCATGCTGCATATGTCAGGGTCCATCCTGTGCCTGGGTCACAATGTAACATCCCAAATGTCATACTGTTCAGACAACAGCATTGGGGGGGGGGGCACATGTAACTGGTCACTGAAATACACCTGCACAGTCAGAGGAGGAAATAGGATACCACAATCAGGTCAATCCAATGTACCACACATTCCACAACATCATCAGTACACATTACCAATGCCAACATCCACATCGTGTCATAACATTGCTATGCATTGGATATGCCACATGTCAAATACATTTAAGTGGATGTGAAAGATCAGAGATTGGGGCAGGTCCAGATTGTGAAGTGTGCTGCCAGTGCCATCAGAGCACCGACAGCCAGTGAAAGGTCTCACCATGAGAATGGATGTAGACGGAGGCTTGAGTAGGACAAGAAGGTGGCAATTCTCTATTTGGCCAAAACCAACACCTAGAAGAGATGATGCCGACAAGTCTAATAACTCAATAATATACATGTGACATGCAGGTGGGCCATAGGCCTGGGAGAATGCCCATCTGAAGGACTGGAGCAATGAACACGAAACAAGATCACAAAGTGAATTCATCACAAGGCAGGCATGTCACATCACTCATGCCACAACACAGACACACTAATTGTACCATTTCATTGCAGAGGAAGATGGATCTCCTGCGGATTTGCTTGTCCCAGATTACCCTGATGACATGGATGACGAGCCGATAAACATTCCCCAGGAGACTATCCAAAAGGTCCTTGAAACCCTCCAGACCCCACCTTCAGTCACAAGGAGGAGCACAGAACAAGCAGCCATCGCAGAGGATCCACCCACCACCCCAATTGTAAGACCTGCCAGCTCCAATACAGCTGAGGACTCAGACGACACTGGCACCAGCTTTGAGAGATCTGTAGTTGGATTACAGCAGGAGCTGGCCAAGGAGGTGCGGGTGGGGATGCAAACTATGGCAGCCAGCCTTGAGGGGGTGCGTTCGTGCATGATGTCATCTGCAGATCAGGCAGCAGCTATGCAAGCCCTAACATCTATCTATACAGCAAAAAACCCAGAAGGAATTCAGCAAAGCTGTAATACATTTGATCCAACACCTACAACAGCAATCCTGTCAACGCGTGCACGAATGCAACATTGAACCCCTCAGGGCCGACCTGGCTGCCTACCATCGTGATGTGGCTGCCATTCTCAAAAACCAGCAGATCCTCCTTGCTGCAGTACTGCCCTTAAGACCTTCACAGGTAGCAGCGACCGGGATGTCTGACTCCACGTCTGCTAACACTGAGGTGTGTGTTGCCCCTTCACAACCACCACCACCAAGAACAGAGGAGGCAACACACACGTCAGAAGAAGAAGACATGGAACAGATCACATTCACAAGGAAAAGTACCCGGAAGCACTAGTCCCTGCCACATGGTCAACTATTACCAAGGCCCTGCGCTTTGTAACATGCCAGTCTTGCAACAACTCTACTTAATGACTGTTCTGCTTACCACTGTATATCTTGTCAGCCTGCCCAGTGATTGTCTCTCTCCTACTCATTGGCAAATCCTGTCCCTCTGCACTGTCTGAAACATCAACCCCAGCATGTCAAAAGCATTTCCGTAACCCCTTGTGTACGATCACAATGTAAGATGTCACTATAAAGGACTCACAATCATGGACAATGTACAGATAGCACTACAGCACTTTTCAATAAATAGCACTTACACAACAAATCTGTCTCTGGGTAATGTGACACATCAACTGTGCAGTAGATAACTGAAATGTGCCTACTGTCAAATTACGTAGCTTGTCAATATAACTGTCCTGATATAATGTAGTCAGATAAATCTCCACAGTGCCCATGATTGCATCATACTCTGCCCATCCTGAGGGACATATCTGATGAAGTGAGAAACCATACACCATCATGCTGTGTTGGACAGAAGAATGCTTCCTCAAGGGATATCTAAGTCATCAAATAGTGGCCGCAAAATGTTGTCACCATGCAATACTAACACATATAACAGTGCACACTAATCTAAGCAAACAGTCCAAAAACTGCTTAAATGAAGGTGTCTGAGTTTACATCCAAATATGAAATCATGCTGAACTGTGTCACAAATGAGGTATGAGAGTCATGAAGACAAGAATACAAGAGTGCCTACGAGAACTCATTTATAAGGGTGTCCTTGATCATCACACTGCAGTCAGACCTAAAACTGTTCCCTCAATACCATGTCTGGAAGCACTGTTTGTGACGTAGAAAACACACTTATCAACAGAAACACATTGTCATCCATATTAACTGTGATTGGTGGTTGCAACGAAGGGTGGAAACTTTGCAAGGTATCTCTGGGCTAGCTGCCAATCGTACAGCTCAGTTGGGATTTGTTTGTAGCATAGGACACAAATGTAATAGTACAAAATTCATGTACACTGATTCCAAACCAAGGGTCAAGTACCATTTAACACATACTGTTAAGGGTTAACCAAATATTTATTAAATGCTAACCACAGAAGAGGAAACTGAGTGAAAAATCTTCCCTACCCTAATCTACCCTGACTACTCATTACCCACAACTGTCCCTAAATAACCTAAGCTACACTTACTTATCACATGTAACGAAACGTTCTAAACGTCCACCCCCCTTATGAGACGGGACACATGAAGGACAACACATACTAACCTAAACACATACTATACTATCCTAAACAAATATATATATTTTTTTTATATATATATATATATATATTTTTTTTTTTTCCATTCCCCGGAGGCCCGTTCATGGCGATATCGACGGGCCATCCTCCTGAACCCCAACTCTACCAGCAGGATGTGCTGGTATCTCATGGCCCGGCGCTGGAATTCATGGACCTGGTCTGGAGTCATGTTTGCAGCTGTGAAGACAAATGCAAATATTCTAAATTAGTAACTGCATTGTGTGAAATGGCACAAGAAGTTAATCAGACAATACATCTACTGTACTTGTAACAGCTCATATCACAACACAGATCATTGAATGTCCCTGAGGAAGTACATGGCAGGCCAGCCTACAAAGGTCACATTACACATAGCACATCCATAACCTACAAGATGGGTAACAACTGGCTTTGACTTGCCATCTGAGTGCTGCCAGTTATCAGCTAACAATCATGCTGCATATCCTCCACCAAGACCTGGGCTACAAATGTCAGTGTACGGAATGCAAAACTAAAGCCACATGGTCTGCAAGTTGTAACTGGACTTGCCAGTATAGTACCAAGTGCCAAACCTGAGTGTGTATACTAGGTTCTTACCAAACAGTCACTTATTCACATGTATGTGTAACATACTGGTAGCATCAGTACTAGGTACCCCATTCACAAACCCATGCCTGTGTTTGAGGGTGGGGGGGTGGATAAACAACTATCAATTTCCAACGACATGTACACCGAGGAATGTATAGAAAACCCCACACGTGTTTGGCTCTACACACACACCACAGGTAAGGTCTATCAACAATGAGGAGTCAGCAAACCCTAGACCAATCTTAGGGCCACACATGTCAGGAAATGCAGAACTTGGTACACAACATATGCTTCCAGCAAGGCCTGACTTACATCAGACACAGAGTTGCAAGAACACCCATGATCATGATCAGCATGCACACCTAGGCCAATGCACTCAAGTTCCACATACTTGTAGCACTACATGTGGAAGTACATGCTGCTAGGAGGTTCTACCTACAGTTTTCATAAGTACCTTGGTAAATAGGGAAGCTGAAGTCTATTGGAAAGCAATTTGCTGTACCAGTCTTGGAGAATGTGGGTCTGACAGGCTGACTAAATCGGAGATGACTTCCAGTGCGACTCTTGTTGATACAAGTGTCATCCACATAACTCACCCCAGTACTCACTGTGGGGCCTACAGGAATGGCCTACAATCCCTAGATAATACCATTGGATACGAATTGGCCAACTCAAAACCTTTGAGAAACTGAAATCCCACTCATGGAACAAGAGAAATGATTGCCCAACGCATCACACCTTGCTATGCGTTCAACAAACATGAGTTCATAACCAGCAAACACAACACATAACAGACATATCAACGCTTACTGGAGTGGTCGGGTCCTCAAATGTCGCCACCTCTCCCACAGTGTAGGGTGCCGGTCCACCTGTAAGGCATGGAAGGAAGAAATGTGCTCAAAATCTGTGCACAGAGCAACAATTTCATAAACATATACAATGTGTAGGCTGAATAAGGAAATGACAGCCATTCAGACATGATGATTCTGCATCTGATATATCACGGCCAACTTGTACATGGCATGGGTCTCCTTTGAAAGTTACACACATATCTGCACCCATACATTGGCCCTAACTATCATGTGGTGGCAAACATGCCCTGTCATTGGTTACCAGAAAAAAATATGGAGTGTAATCGTCTCATCATGTGCATCCAAGAGAGACATCCAAAGCCTGGTTACTTGAGGACTGCATTACCAGTCAAACATGCCTTGTGGCCATGACACATTTATAACACATAGGTACAATGTACAGAGGGAGGGGCAGGGACTTTAGTAAGCCCTCCTGTTGTTACATTTTATTCAATTGATGTGGCCCAGCTATGGTGATTTGCACCAACCATGGAGATGTGAACCCATGTGCATACCTTTGGACTGCCATCCATATTTGGAATGTGGTACTACTAACTCCAACAAACATTCTAAGATGTTAGCTGAGGGCACCTTACACCTTTTCACGATGTTTTCAAATCTAGATCTGACATGTATCCAAAAAGATAAAGGACCACAATAATCCCAAACATTCATAGTACTTCCGTGAACGCTTTCCTTCCACACTCACCAGACTCACATGAGACATATGTCTGAGCCACTTTGCTATAATCAATTGATGTGAAGTCAGCACTCATTTTCTGCATCATGTAGTGATTCTAAAGTCAGTCTAGCTATAGCGTCAACAAAGTTAGCCAATATGTTGGTACATCTTTACTTCTCTGGCAAAAGTGCCCTATATAGACATGATTGGCTCCTATTTTGTTTGGTTGTCTGACACAAAGGCCGCACCAATTTACTTCATGGAAAAGTATCCTGTACATTTGCTGAGCACGTGCTACCTGACAGCTAGCAATTGTGATCCTTACCATAATGCATCAATTATCCCTGTATGTTTCCCCAGCATTACACACAGTAAGCAAGTTAGCTGGCAGACATAATACAAATCATCTGATGTCACTACAGAGCATTTAATCGTGCACATTTACATGATTAGTACTCACCAACAGGGCCACCAATCATGATTCTCAAGTGGTCCAAGAGATCCTGCTCCCTGGTGATGAGGTCAGCCCACCGGTGCTTCAGCTGGTGGTCACTCCTCTGGCTGGCTTACACACGCTGCAGGTCATGCAGCACCTTTCCCCACCGGATTCTGTGCGCCTCTGTGTGATACCCCTGTATCACTCTGCCCCCTGCCTCTATCATCAGTGGCAAGAAATGGCACACAAGCCAGATGAAGCCCCTCAACTCCTCTTCACCCATCCTGCCAAGACGTGGCCTACCAGACATATTAGATATGTGAAAGGGAATAAGGGCTAAAGCAATAGAAAGGGGAAAAGGGGGAAAGTAGGGGTACAAATACAGAAGAAAAGTAAACTTGACCACTAAAAGAGCCCAACTATCCCCAAGCTACAACTACCCACAACAGACTCCCACAAACAACAAAAACACTAGGTAAATGGACACAAAACACAGTTGGACAGTATACACCAACAATATTTATTTCACAAATTGACAATAGAGACAGCACACAGGACAAAAAAGCACAAAATCTTAGGACACCACTCTCTACACATCCACACAGTCTAGAAGAATCATAGACTGAAAAGTGAAAGTGAAAGTACACCCACTGTACATGATCTGTAAACAGGATATCCTATTACATCACTTCCTGTATGCAATGCCTGCCCTTTTTCGCGTTATTCGTCATTTTTGGTCCACCAATACTGTATTTGCATCATTTTTTTTGACGCACAGGAGTGAAAATTAGCCCGCATCCAAATAATAGTACATGGCCTCTACAAATATCTGGATGCGGCCTAATGTTCACTCCTGTGCGTCAAACAAAATTATGCGAATACAGTATTGGTCAAAAAATGACGCATAACGCTAGGAACGTCAAAATGTCAGTGCATGAACTGGTTTTGGGCATTCTTTTCTGTTTTTATGTTATGTTACATTTGGGACACATCAGAGATAGGCTGATTGCACCCACTATGGTGATGATGGTGTATGTTCACATGTGTGACATCACATTGCAGCGGACCATGATCCACTACTCCCTTCACAGTATTTTTACGGTTGGCTGACGCAATAGATGGTCATAAGTGTGGCCTACATATGTGTTGCACAAATTGGGCATGTTTGGCATAAGGAGAGGATAGCAATGTGACACACATAGGTACAATATCTAAATGCCTTTGGCTCAAAGTGTGTGCTTTGGCAACTAATGTATTTGTTGACCAAGTGTGTGTGTATCACATGAAGCATTATTGCACATATGCTTGTATGAATGTGACGTTCATGTGTCCAATCCTTAGATGCAAGTCATTGTGGAACTGAGAGAGGGCATGTGTTAGTCATACATGTAGCAACATCCGTTATGTGGACTTCCAAGATTTAGGGTAACGTAGACACCACATGTGACAAAGCATGCACCAGATAGATGGCAGACGCTTGTTCATGTCAATGGTCCACATTTTCAACATCCTATGTCCTAGAGTTTTGGTAACAGCTTCCTAGGCACTAGTTGGTGAATTCCACAGTGAGTCATACACATGCATTGAGGAAGTGGGTACCATGTTGTTTGCCCATACAGACAAAGGTGAATCACAAATGTATGATGACACCACAGTTGAAGTCATAGAAGTGAGCCACAACTCTCAAGTGGCTGTGGTGGACCAGCAGACGAGGCAGCACGTGTCCACATATTTCCAGTGATCAATTGCACATAGGTGTCTTGTTCATGTGTGTAGTCCAATGATGATCCTGTATATTGTTTGGGGTGTAATTTGTCACAGTCCGGTCCAGGACTCATCATGAGTCAGTGGCAGCTATTCCTGTATCTACTGAGTATCCTTGGTTGATCAATGTGAGTAAAGTGGATGAGGACATGAGAACCTACATGGGGATGGTCCCACCCTGTCACTAAAAACGTGTAATGAGACAGTCAACAGGGCAACCTTGGTGTGCTGAGTGAGATAATGTCTCAGGTGTCATGTTCCGGCAGGTGTCATTACAACATTTGTACACAGGTTAGCCTCTGCAATACCCACTGCATCTGGGAACATCGTAGCCTCTGTGCTGATTATTCTCGCAGCTATTAACCACACACGGCCCATCAATATGTTGTGAGCACTGTGATTCTGTGTGTGAACTGTCATGGTCCTGACATGTGTGTATTTTTCATGGACATTATCAGAGGTTGCTGGTTCTGCTGAAGGCCCCGTACCCAATCCCTGCATACAGCCTTGGGACACTGTCACACTTTGTCATTCATGCATAGATGAGACCCAGACAAGGATGGGCCATGAATTTTGCTTTTCACAGAGGATTTAACTCAAATGGTACAGTTAAAAGGCAGATGATGCTACACAATGTGTTTGGGTATGCATTGAAGAAGCCTATGCCCAATACCCCCTGATGAATGAGAGGTTTCCCAATGCAAGTGTGGTACATATGTAGACACAGGGATACTTTAGTGTGACGCACAGACAGATGCCAGTCAGGCTGACGGAATTCAGGGTGATTCAGGATCCAGCAATTTGACAAGTTACATAATCAGTGGTCTGACTCAGATTGTTTGGAGGACGAACTAGACAGTTGACATGTCAAAATGTGTATGTCCTGTGTTTTTGAAGGTGACAAACGAACCCAAGGGCTGTGTTACACGGCTTATTTGGTATCAATGCTTAAAGGTGTATTTGACATAATGGCAACTCCTATGCTGTTCCAGGCATCAGCAGGTGCAGTGTTTGTTGAAATGGGTGGTGTGCTTGGAGGTGATCACAGGTGTGGGCTGCATCTGTTTCTCAAAAGTCCTGTAGGTGAGATTTGCATTCTAAGGGCCAACATACTTTTTCACATGGGAAGCAATCTACAGGTGCTAACAGGGCTTAGAAACTAGAAGACAGTGTATAAATTGACCTGACGTCCATGCAGTCAGATGTTCTACGACAATGGCATACCCTAAGAAAGGGTGTAGCACACTGGATTGCTATTGTTGGTCTGTGTGTGTAGAGGAGGGAATATCAGGTTACACATCTTAGTATTCCAGGGACCTCTTCAGACAGGTGGGTTGTGATCAGGTGCATGGGTGTGTCAGGAGTTAGGAAATGGGCTGACATGTACATGGAATGTCATGTGCGCAATGCTGCTCATATGAGTGGCACTTGTGCTGTCTATGTTCTGCTTCTATGGAACTCTAGTCACAGATAGTCCTTGCAAATATTGGATGCAGTTGGACTTACTGCTGTCAAGGGTCTGGTTAGACATTCCTGTTACTGATGCAAAAGCACATTTACTGCCTCATGTATGAGGCTTGTTTTCCCCTTATTGAGTGATGGTGTCTTAGTTGTGTGCCATATGCTGCGTTGGACCTTGATTTCAACATGTATGTGTGAAATAGGTGTGGTCCTCTTCTATTGGCCTTCAAAGGAGAAATGTACATGATATATGTAATTTACAGTGTGTGTGTGTGTATATGTGACCATTGTATGTTACGCATCACATTAGCTCTGGGATTTTCAGTGTCCTAATCAGTATATCAGCAATGCTCCATGAGGCAACACTCTTATTCTGATAAGTATAGATGAAGGTGTGCAAAAATGATTAGCCAGACCATGATATGATGATTCTTATAGGTGTTTATTTAAATTAGTTCATTAAAGAGGTGATGGTGATTATATTTAAAAGAAATTGTTGACGATATGTTGCCGCATGCGTATACCAGTGGGCGTGTTCTGTAGTTCCCCCTCATGTTGCAGGCCACCATCCACCTCTTCCTTCTCTTCAGGCATGTGTGGCTCTGGTTCTAGGAGGGGAATGTTCCTTTTGATGCAAATGTTGTGCAATATTGCACATGTTAGGATGATCTTACAGACCAGTTCTGGGGAATATAGGAGGCTTCCACCAGTGATGTCGAGGCACCGGAACCTTGACTTGAGGATGCCGAATGTCCTCTCGACTATGGTGCATGACCTCCTATGTGCGTCGTTGTAGGCACGCTCTGCTGCAGTACTCGGGTTGGCAATAGGTTTCATTATCCATGGCTGGATGCCATACCCCTGATCAGCTGCAAGACAAAATGAATGGGATCATGTTGATGTAGCTAGGCCCATTGAAATCACCTTTCATGGCATTAGTTGTCTTGTGTTGTCTGTGACTCTTTTGTGTTATAATGTTGCATCCTAGGCTTGTAGAATGTACCATCTGCATTGTGTTGTTTCCTTGGCTGAACGAGTGTTTGTCTGCTGACCGTTTGTCAGCAGTATGTTTTGGGATTTGCAGTACAGTGTGCCCTCCCTAGTATTGCGACTTGTGATACAGGTGTCCCTGTGTCTTCACTGGGGGTGAGATGATAGTTCCATACACAGGTTAAAATTGACAGTGTTGTTCACACGTTCATATAAATGTACCCTGGACATCCCATACCTTTAGACTTATGCAATGGATTAATGTAAAAGTCATTGGGACACTTACATTTTGCAAGGTGACATTTAGGCAACCCACTCCACACATTGTGATCATTGACCTCTTAACATTAGACTGTACACTCATTTCAGATGTGTGACAGGTTCACTGCAGACCTAAGAAACATGGCTAGCGATGTCACGACCTCAGTGTGTTCCTGTTCACATGTTGCTGTTGTGGTGTATGTGTTGTGTGTCCTAGAGGGTTGCTGTGCAGTGTGTATATAAGTAGGTTTTTGTACTTACCAACAAGTAGTCCATTGCCATACCGTCCATCCTGGAAGTGTTCATTGATGGTGCAGTGACGGAAGATGAAGGAGTCATGGACACTCCCAGGATATTTAGCCATAATGTTGGTGATTAATCCCTGGTGATCGACTATGGCCTGCATATTGATGGAATGTTTGTGCTTCCTGTTGCGGTAGAGGTGTTCAGTTGCAACAGGTGGCACAAGGCATACATGTGTGCAGTCGATGGCACCAAGGACATGTAGGAAGCCACTAATGAGGTAGAACCCCTGTTTTGTTTCCTGCTGTTTCTGCAGTGTGTTAGGGAAGCAGATGTGGCGGGGTGTAAGTCCAATGATGGCATCCAGTACTTTGGGCAAAAAGGCAGAGAATGATGGTTGTGAAATTCCGGCAACCAGGGCACCAGTTGTTTGAAAAGAGCCACTTGCCAGCATGTGAAGTACGGCAAGCTGCTTGGTTTCTGTTGGGATGGTGCAGGGTGTCAGCAAAGTGGGTGCCAACTGCGGTTCAATGTTTCGCAGCAGCTGCTGAATGGCCTGCCAGTTCAACCTGTACCTCTGGATGATGTCGTGTTCCTTGAGACCATGAAGGGTTGTTGTGGGGCGGAATATTCTCTCCTGCCTTCTGCGCTGCCTTTTGGGTCCCTGCTGGTGTTGTTGTAGCTGCTGTTGTTGCTTCTGGGCTCTGCGTCTGCGTGCATGCTGGATAAGAATCACCTCCATGTCTCCCTTTTGCTGCTCTGCTGCTCTGCTGCTCTGCTGTTGCTTCTGTGTGTTCTGATTAAATACAGGTATGTTTGCCCCATTTTAACACCTGCCCTGACCCAGGTGTTAATTTTTTACGCAAATCGGGCTGTGCGTCATTTTCTGGCTCCGCCTCCCGGCTGTGCATCATTTTTGCCCGAAAGCATAAATACGACGCACAGGCGTTTGAGTAATTTTTTGGACGGGAACGCCTACCTTGCATATCATTAACGCAAGGCGGGTTGCCGCATCCAAAAAATTACGCACACAGTGGAATTTTGTCATCCGCGGGCTCGGGCGTCAAAGTTTAAATACGGGGCAACGTTTGCGCTGAATGTGCGCCAAAATTTGTGACGCACATGTCCTTTAAATATTTCGTATTCTCCTTCCCCATATAGAAAACCCTTCCACGAGTAACGCCAATTTCCATAGGCTCCAGTTTCTCCTCCTTGTGGGTGCACATATGTGCAATGTCCAGGTCTAAATTCAGTAGAACGATGATAGGTCAGGCCAGATCAATTACAGTCATGGTGTCTACATTAGGGTGCTGCTTGGTCCAATTGCGGGTGACCCCTGGTAATACCTTCAAGTATTGTTCTAGAAGAATGGTTCGTATATTATCTTCCCTGTCTGTACCTATAGGACCCAACAATTTCAGTCCCAAGTCCTTTACTCGATAGTACAGTGCCCGAGGGTTTTCTGATGGTCCCACTAAGTCTATAATATTCAGTATCGAAAGCAACACGCCCCAACATGCTTTTCTTTATTTCAGAGTAAGGGGTAGTCCCCCCAGGGTTAACCACCTGATAGGCCATCTGTAGGGAACATGTCAATAAGGGAGCCACGCACTGTCCCCAGCGCTCTTTGGGCCAAGTGGCGGAGGTTGCTCAAAGTTGGTGAAGAACGCATCCGGATCTTCACCTTCTTGATACTTTTGGAGGATAGAACTCAGTAGGTTGGGATGGACTCTTGTTGCGGCTATGGTGTCCGTTAGTTTTTCCAAGGCGGTTTAGTGGACCAGCTGGTTATTTGCCATAATGGTCTCCTGGCTCTTAAGCGTGCTTTGGAGTGTTTCCTGGTCTGTCTTCACCTCCCTTTGATATTCCTCCCACACTAATAGGAGGTGACCTTACCCCTCCGCCAGTTGCTGTATCATGTCTTCAAATGTGGGCCTCACCTCCATTTTAATAGCACCGTCTTGTTTTCTTTGTGTCCCTCTTGTCTTGCTTTCCCACTTCTGACACCACTGTAGGAGGTGGGGTTATAGCGATTGGTAGGGGTCAAGAAAATAAATTGCTCCGAGACGAAACTGCGGTGCTTAAACGTTGTTATTTTATTTTATTAACGTGATTTAGTCCCTTTCCCCGTCCCTGGGTTTGAGTCTCTTTTATTGTCTCTTTTTTATTGCTGTCCTTTAGATGTTCTGTAGGTGTTCTTATTTCCTGTCTCTTATTCTTCTCTGTTCTTATAACTTGTTATTCTTTCCTTTTCTCTAGGTGTCTTCCATCCAGTGGTATGTACCCCCGTAGTTCAAGTAGGACCAGCGGAGACAGCGGTTTTGGGCGTTGGGAAGTGCAGGAAAGGAAAGAAAAGAGATGTTAAGTGTGTATTCTGGGACCTGTGGGTTAGGGTTAGTAGGGTGGTATAGGGTGGTGGGTAAGGATAAAGCGGCTCCTGTTAATTTATCCCCCAAGCGATCACCAACTCGGGTAGTGGTTTCTAAGGGCCATATGTACGAACACTTTTTCCCATAGACACAGAATGGGGAAAAACCTTTGCTACATCTGGCCCAAAGTTCCTCCTTAAGAGAATCTTATAAGTGCACTCAGGAGGACTGTTACCGTCACAGTCCCTCTTTGTGGGTGTTAGTGTGATAATCAAAGTTTAACGCCCCAAGTGTTGTACAGACAGTAAACCACCAACTCTCTTGAGTCTTCCTATAGTGCCCATTATGTCAGGTGTCTTTCGTCCTCGTTTCCATGTGCCCGTTACCCACCGCACTCGCTTCCTCCCCACCTCTGCCGAGTAGAGTGTTACAGTGGACTCGAAGGCAGGAACGTACCTGGGATAGCCACGTCCCTCCAGGGACGTGGCAGGAAAGTGCACCCGTCTGTTGCGGCAAGGTCCACGTTGCCAATATTTGGGCTCTGACGTCTTCTTTTCCTTCTTACGGGGTCAGACGTCTCTCTCTCTCGTCTCTCCTACAGCTTTGGCAGTTTTCTCTGCGTTCCACACCGCGCACGGCAGAAACTCTCCTTTAGAGGAGCTAAATTCCCGGATATCCGGGATCGAGTCGGGCTCTTGTGGGTTGCTGCGTTCACCAGTGCCCCCGGGGAACTTGCAGATAGGGCTGGGGTCAGCCTCTGTAGCCGGGGAACACGTAACCCGGTTACAATGCTGAAGTAGCAGCAAAGGCAATCCACATGTGACACAGTGAAAAGAAAATCATGTAGGAAAAAGAGCCCTGGGTGTTAGCGCTTTTGACCATAATAAGTAAACTTACAAGGGGACGCGAATAGGTCGATGAACCTTTTGACTCGCAATTAAGACATTCCCACCATAACTCCAGAACATACAGATCAAAGATCAATCATCAATATATAACATCAATAATCAATGGAGTCAGTAATTGTCACTCACCATGACCTTTCAGTCATGAATAACCACACTTTTTAGTAAAAGTTAGAATGTTTATTTCCCTATATCAACAATGCTAAGATCACGTACATTAATTTAAAAATCAAATGATAAACATACAAAAACAACACTGGCTGTCCAAAGCGACGGAAGAAACGCAATCTAATCGAAGCTTGAACTACTACACATTCTAAGGTTATGGTGAAAACTAATAATAGCAATTGTGCAAATGATATCACATATATTTAGATTTAGCAAAGAAAATCATCAACTGTTATTACTTATTGGCAGAGTGAGAATCCTTAACTAACACCAGATTAGCATGGGCATGTTGGGCTTCATGCAAAACAATTTAGTAAACACAAATTTGGAAAACATCTAACTATGGCTCTATCAAAACAGTGCGGTTGGTACCTAGAAAGAAAAAGCAAAGAACCATAACTAACACATGGGTACAATAATACCTCTCCTCAATTGGATTGGCAAACGAAGATAGGCTTTGTCATCAGGACATCAGTTCGGTCAGCAAGGCATCAGGATTCAGCATCAAAATTCAGAAAAGGCAAAGAGTTTAAGCAACTCGAAAGAATAGAGGTAAACCCCCAAGAGGAATAAAGAGAATTGCGTGGCAAATGGCAAAAAGCATAATGCTTGAATGCTGCTTTCTTCTCAGTCAGGCCTGTTAAGTTGAATTCCCTAAAACTATTTCCCAAGTCCCTATTGGTCAAGGAATCACATGTTCACACCTTGTCCAATAAAACTAAAACTTCAAATCTATGAATTCTACCACTGCTCCGTTCACATGTCACTGATTGGTTTCTTCTGCGATGTCTCATTATCCAGCTCATCAGGTAACCATATTGTTGCAGCTTACACTCCAGTCAGTGTCTTCATTGTTCTTCTTCTTAGAAAGTCAGTCTTACACAGTTTACTTTCAAAATGTTACATTTAGCAAGAACAGCATCTTCTAGCAGTCGGTTCTCACGAGAAATACTTTTAGCTACGAGCACATTTACACAATACAATGGAAAATCACAGTTTAACTCTCTAGGACAGCCATTTTATTAAACATTAAGAAATACAGCTTGACATGAGGCTGGGCAACTAGGCCAAGACCTCTGCTACAATTAATAGAGCTAATGCATGATGCATAACTCTTAATATGACTTATTACTACACTAATCTAACATATGCTTAACATTTCATTTTAATAAACTATTAATAAGTACACTTTGTGAACATTGGAGGCCACTCATCGTTATCACATTTTCAAATGCGTGCATTAATTTTCTGTTATTACCTTTTCTACACAAATCATTACTCAAAATACATTAACACTCATTAATTATTTTTATTAAACCACCTGCGCTAGCATGGGTGACATGCTCGAGAGGGAATAAACCTGCAGCGACATCTGATTTGTTTGGGATTGTGAAACCCTGAAGACCAGTCATCAGATGACATTAAAGGGAACCATCATATGATTCCTGACCAAGTATGAATCAGTTTGTTAGGATTCAGTGAAGTAAAGAAATATTAAACACTGAAAAAACTGATAACTAAGCATACAGAAAATGCATCAAAAAGTTGTAAGGTGATTTCCAGAATAAAAGAAGAGACATGTTCCCACTTCTTTGAAGGACAACAGAGTCCAAGGACACAAGATAGTTCACTGATAACTTGAAACAATTTAATAACCGAGGATCAGCTATCAGCGCGCATCATGCAAGGGTGCAAACAAGCCCAATCGCCGCGTGAAATCGGCGCTGAGCGTTCTTCGGCAATGTTAGAGGAAGGGCCGTTGGGAGGTACTTTTAAAATGTGCCGGCCTCGGCAAAGGCATTTTTTGTTGGAAGGAGTTTAAAAGAAAGGCGGTTAGATACTACAGATACTACAGGCAAGACGGCCGCGCGCAAGGATTGTATGGAGGATGTGATCATTATATCGGATGAGGAGACGGAGAGGCAAAATAGCCACAGGGTGGTGAGTAATGAGGAGAATTTTCAATCTGCTGAGCTGCATGGTGAGATGGAGAGTAGGGGTGTACGCAGGAGGCTTATTTTGGACGGTTCTTTGGGTCATGAGGTGCAAGCTGGGAACTTTGGGTCCCAATCTGCATTTAAGGTGGGTGAACAGGTGGAGTTCATAGATAAGGCTGGGGGTGGTTATTAGGGGCATAGTTTGTGGGGAGACAAGTGAGGATGGCTCTATTGGTAGGGCTCAAGTTTTGATGGATTTTTGGCAGTCAGGTTCAGATGAGGTTAATTCTGGGTGTGACGCTCCTCGGTTTTTGGGTGGACTGAGTGAGGTGACAGTGCATCGGGAGGCTGGGCAGCCTTCTGGTGGTCAGAGTTTGCCGGTAAAGGTCAGGGCACCTTTAGGACACCGATATGAAGGGAGGGTAAAATTCGGAGCGGTTTACCTGACAGCGAGGGAGTCGGTCGTGTCTGGATCACTGGGTCACGGTGCAGGCTCGGTTTTTGATGAGCAGCCTTCCACTAGCCGGGGCGCTGGTGCAAGGTTGGAAAGCCCGGATGAAGAATGGTTGGACTACGAGGAAGACGTGGAAGAATGAGTTATTCCAGCATTGAAGAGGATGTCAGGGAGGCAACCCATTTGGTCCCAGAGGTGGTCCAGGGCGATTGCATTGGGAATCGTCATCGTGAAGTGGCTGTTGGCAATTTGCCCAGAGGTGAGGAGTTTGGTTTGGGTTCGGGGAGTTATGGTTTTGAAAGGCAGGTTGGGGTTGGTATTGGTACGAAGTGGGGGGGATAGTATCCAGGAAAGGTGGGGCTGATGTATCAATTCAAGTGGATTTTGATTCTGGAACTGGGGCAGGTAAGTCGGAGGTGGGTTCGGATATGATTTCTGGTGGGGTGCCTAAAGAGGATGGGGCAATTGAAGTACAGGATTCTTCCAAAAGAGTAGGGGTGGTAAGCTCAGGGGATACGTCTAAAGGTAAGAAATTGCCTTACATGGGAGTGGCGATGCCTTTGCGGGCGCATCTCACTCAAAGTCTAAAGGAGAAGATTTGGAAGGGTGAGTTTGTGGATGTTTTTAAATTATTGCACAGAGAAGTTCAGGCGAAGGAAGGGTCAAAAGAAGAGGAATGGGAGTTAACAAGGAGGCCTAGGGTGCCTACAAACATTGAGAACTGGACGTCAGCCTTTTTGATTTATGCTAGTGTTTACTGTGAGCGTCATTCTGATTCTTGTGTGGCTCTGTTTAAGTACATGGATGTGGTGCATCGGGCACAAATGGATTATGGTGGTTTTGGTTGGTTTCATTACGACGCAGAATTTCGGGCACGAAAGGCTATGGATCCATCTAAGGTTTGGGGTGAAACAAACAATGAGCTTTGGATGTATTGGTTACGGACGGCCAGGTATGCTCCTACTATGCATACGGCTAGTGGTTTGCCCGTGCAATACAAGCCCTTTCAGTGGCGTCCCACCCATTCTGGGGTGGGGTTTGGACAGCGAGGTCAGTTCCAGGGGAATGGGTCTTGTTGGTCATTCAACAGTGGATTTTGTAACAGACAGCCGTGCAGATTTAGGCATGATTGCTCCCATTGCGGTGGCAGGCACCCAGCATATCAGTGTTTTGGAGGGATACAGTGGGGTTGGTAAGGTCAGCAGTCGTGAAGTGGGGAGAGGGGAGGCGTCAGATGCAGCATGTTGCTGGAAAAGGGCCCTACACCTATTAAATGGGAGGTCATTTCACATTGGTTACAGTTTTATCCTCATGTTGAAGAAGCAAAGATTTTGCTTTATGGTTTCATGGATGGTTTTCGTTTATGTTATCAAGGTCCCAGAGTGTGCAGATGGGCTAACAATTTGAAGTCTGCGAGAGTTTATCCGGAGGTGGTCAAGGCTAAATTGAAGAAGGAATTGGATTTGGGGAGAATTGTAGGCCCCTTTTTGGAGTGGCCGTTGCCTAATTTGACGATTTCACCCCTGGGGGTAGTTCCTAAGAAACAGGCTGGTGAATTCCGTCTGATCCATCATCTGTCTTGGCTGGCGGGTTGTTCGGTTAATGATTTCATTGCAGTTGTTGCGGTTGAGGACACAGCGGTGCACTATGCGTCCGTGGATGAAGCTATTGCATTGATGAAGAGATGTGGTCAGGGTGCGGAAATGGCCAAATCAGACATTCAGTCGGCTTTTCGACTTTTGCCCGTGCATCCAGAGGATTTTTCTTTGTTAGGCATTCAGTTTGAGGGCGCAATATATGTGGATAGGATGCTGCCAATGGGTTGTTCGGTTTCTTGATCATTATTTGAGATGTTTAGTACCTTTTTGCAGTGGTGTTTTCAGTCTCAAAAGGGTGCTAGGTTGGTGATGAATTACTTAGATGATTTCTTCTTTGTAGGAAGGGCGGAGTCAGGTACATGTGGCAGGTCTCTGTCTGAGTTTGAGATGTTGATGTCTGAGTTTGGTGTTCCACTGGCAAAGGAGAAGACAGAAGGTCTATCAACATGTCTTAGTTTTTTAGGCATTGAGCTTGACTCAGTGAGAATGGAGGTGAGGTTACCTCAGGAAAAGGTGCAGCAGTTAATTTCCATGTTGGAGGAGGCTGTTAAGAAAACCAAGTTGGAATTGAGGCAGGTTCAGGCTTTACTTGGCCATTTGAATTTTGCTTGTAAAGTCGTGAGAGTGGGAAGAGCTTTCTGTAGGAGGCTTGGTTTTGCGATGCGGGGTGCGATTTTGCAGCATCATCACATTCGGCTCAAGGCACACGTCCGAGAAGATTTGAAAATGTGGATTGGTTTTCTACAAGAGTTTAATGGTGTTTCAATGTTGGTGGAGGATTCTGATTGGATTTGGCAGGTTCAGATATTTTCTGATGCGTCTGGAGCTAATGGTTTCAGGCTGTTATGGGATGGACATTGGGCGGCGGAAGCTTGGCTAGCTGGTTGGAAAGAGGCAAATCATAGTATTGCTTTTCTAGAGTTTTTTCCATTGGTGGTTGCCCTGGTTGTTTGGGGCCCTTATTTGCCTAACCGGAATGTGGTTTTTCATGTGGATAATCAGACTGTTGTGGCTTTGGTTAATTCGCAAAAAGCCAAAGTTATTGCGCATTTTCCTGTTGCATTGTTTGAAATTCAATGTCATGTTTAAGGCAATATATATTCCAGGCATTAATAACGATATTGCCGACGCCCTATCTCGTTTTCAGTGGCAGAGGTTCCGTGGTCTGGCACCGGGAGCGGATTTTCAGAAGACTGTCGTACCGGGGGAGTTGTGGGAGATAGGAGATTGAGGATGTTGGAGCTGGTGCAGCAGTCTATAGCTCCGTCAACGAGGAGGAGTTATTTTCAGGCTTGGTTGGAGTTCTTGAATGCAGGTGCTGTGAAAATGGTTGGGGGTAGTGACGTCATTTCTAGAAGAAGGGATGAGGCAGTTCATTTTATTATGCACCTCATTGATAAAGGATTGTCTGCAGTTACGATTGCGGGTAAGTTGTCACGGATTTCATTTTATGGTAAATATTTTTGGGATTATAATCCAGTGGAAGGGGAAATTTGTAGAAGGATTTTAGCAGGATGGGCAAGGTCAGGGGGCGCAAGATGGGATAGAAGGTGTCCGATTACATCACAGCTTTTACGGGCCATTTTGCAGGTTTCGGAGGAGGTTTGTTTTTTGGGTTGGGAAATTAGTTTGTTCTCGTTATGTATGGCTTGGCTATTCCATGGGGCATTTCGCGTTTCAGAGCTGCTGGGGTTGAGGGGGAAAGAGGGCTTATCACGTTCAGGTAAGAGGTGGGGACATTGTTATATGGTTGGGTAAATCAAATGTGGATCAGTTGGGTAGGGGTCAGGAGGTGGTTTTACAACGCACAGGTTTACGAGACTGTCCTGTTGGGCTTTGGAGTGTTTTTGCGGGTAAATTGCCGGAGTCTGCAAGGTTGGTATTTTTCCATCAGGATGGCTCTCATTTAACAGCATCTCAGGTCTTGGCTGTTTTGAAAATGTCTATTAGGAGGTTGGGGTTACAGCCGAGCTGTTATGGGACTCATTCTTTTAGAATCGGTGCTGCGACAGAGGCAAGAAGGTTGGGGAGGAGCGATCAGGTAATTCAGGATCTGGGTAGGTCGAGATCACAGTGTTTTCAGCGTTCCGTTAGGTTATTTAAATAGTTGGGTTTTTGTGGGTTTTTTCTTAGTTGTGCATTTCTGCTGTCTTTTTTATTCTACTTTTTTATCTTTCTTTTCACCTCTTTTTCTTTCCCCACTCTTGTACTTTGCTTTTGGCTTTCGGGTTTTTCGGTTGGGACGATGGGCAAGCTGTTTATGTCAATACCTAACATTTGTTTCTTTATAGGTTGTGTTGGGGGCCAGGATGGAGCATGTGCGGTTTGGATTGTCGGGCATTCCTTTGTTCGCTGGGCCGAAAAACAGGCAGCTACGAGGCATTTTGGTCGCCTATTGGGTTTGGATGGGACAAGGATTAAAGTTAGTTGGGTGGGCAAGAGTGGGATGAGGTGGGGGGAATTATTATATGTTCTTTCTAAGAGGTTGCGACAAGGGGTTTGCCCTGACTTATTCATTATCCATTTAGGGGAGAATGACTTAGTTGCGCTTTCGGGTATTGGGTTATTGAAGACAATGAAAATGGATTTGGTAAGGATTAAAGAGCGTTGGTCGGGGACTCACATTGTTTGGACTAGTTTAGTGCCTAGGAGGGTTTGGAGGGGGGCTAATTATTTTAAGGGTATTGAGAAGCAGCGTAGGAAGGTGAATAGGGAAATTAACATTTTTTGTAGGATGCATGGTTTTTCAGTTTTAAGCCATGACAATATTATTGGCTCCGAGGTGGAGTTATTCCGGCAGGACGGTGTTCATTTATCATTTATGGGCAATGAACATTATTTGTTAGAGCTGCGCTTGGTTATTGCAGATTTATTGGGGGAGAGACTCTGGGAATCGTTAAAAGGGGTTGGGTGGGGCAGAAAAACGCCTACCGGGTTTCCTGTGTGGCGTGGGTTTTGGTTAATTGTTAGAAATGGGGTTTTTGGTTGGCAGTCAGGTTACCCTCTGTCCAAGCAAGAACCCTCACTCTAGTCAGGGTAAGTCACACACAATCCAAATTATCCTGTGCCCACCCTCTGGTAGCTTGGCACGAGCAGTCAGGCTTAACTTAGAAGGAAATGTGTAAAGCATTTGTGCAATAAATCATACAATAACATAATATAGCACCACAAATATACACCATACAGTGTTTAGAAAAATATATAATATTTATCTGGGTATTTGCAGGTCAAAACGATCAAAGATGCAATATGAATTTGTAAAGATATCACTAAAAAGTGATATGAAGTGTCTTAAGTCTTTAAAAAGTAAACAAAGGTGGTCATTACAACCCTGGCGGACGGTGTTAAAGTGGTGGTAAAACCGCCAACAGGCCGGTGGTAAAAAAACTGCAATTACGACCGTGGCGGAAACCGCCAATAAAGACAGCCACTTTAACACTCCGACCGCCACAGCGGTACAAACAAACAGCGCAGCGATCACCGCCAACAGAAGACAGGCGGGAGACAATGTACCGCCCACAGTATCACAACCTACCAATCCGCCACCTTTTCCGGGGCGGAATCACCGCGGATAAAAACACGGCGGAAACATGAATTTCGAAGGGAAAACGCTCACCGCTACACACCCCACGAGAAATGAGGACACGATGGCCCCGGAACTCCAAATTCTCCCTGCAATAGTCTTCCTGCTCCTCTACCAGGAGCACAAACGCTGCCCGCGAAGACCAGGGTGAGTACTGCACCTACGACACAGGGGAGGGAAAAAACAGGGACACACACACGCAACACCCCCACCCTCACCCACTACAACACCCCCAAGCCCCCTGGAAGAATGCAAAGACAATAGAAAATTAGTGTAACCATTGTAATATATTAAAAACAAGTAGGCAGAAATATATATATATACACCATGTACAAAATATATACCAAGCATAGTAGTCCAGGTAGTGCACTAAGATAGTCCGTGGAACACTGGGACCACACGTTATGGGTGAGGCCCACAAAAGATCCCCGACCATGATGGAGAGAACACTGCAGGGGCATCAGATACCAAGAAAAAAGGCACCTCAGGGGGAGGGAAAGGGGGTGCACCTCAGGCGGTTGAGAGCACGACGCCAAATCCACGAGGGGGCCACATGCCCACTGTTCCATCCTGGGGAGTGCAAAGCCACAGTCTCTCAAGTCTCTACAGTGGATGGGTTGCCCACTGTTCAATCCTGGGGAGTGCAAAGCCACAGTCTCTCAAGTCTCTACAGTGGGTGGGTTGCCCACTGTTCCATCCTGGGGAGTCCAAAGCCACAGTCTCTCAAGTGGATGACAGTCTCCACTGGTTCTGGAGGGGGCATGGTGCCCAGAGTGCTTCATCCTGTTAGGGACAGAGGTAGTGGATGTCAGTCTCCACTGGTTCTGGAGGGGGCATGGTGTCCAGAGTGCTTATCCTGCTAAGGACTGAGGTAGTGGATGCCTTTCTCCACTGGTTCTGGAGGGGGCTTTGTGCCCAGAGTGCTTCATCCTGTTAAGGACAGAGGTAGTGGATGTCAGTCTCCACTGGTTCTGGAGGGGGCATGGTGCCCAGAGTGCATCATTCACCCCGTGACGGACTCAGTTGCGTCAGTGCCCCTGCCTCTCATGGGCTAGCGGTGCTTGAGATGGTGGTGCCCTGTTCAGCTGTACTTCAGATGGCGGTGCCTTGCTTAGCGGTGCCTCAGATGGTGGTGCCCTGTTCAGCAGTGCTTCAGATGGCGGTGCCCTGTTCAGCGGTGCCTCAGATGGCGGTCTCCATTGCAGGGTCTCAGCTGCTGGCGGTCCTTCATGGCCCAGCGGGGCTGGCGGTCCTTCATGGCCCAACAGGCCTTTTGCTGGCGGTTCTTCATGGCCCAGCTGGGCTTGTGCTGGCGGTGGCCTCCTGGGCAGCTGGGCTGGTGCTGGCGGTGGCCTCCTGGGCAGCTGGGCTGGTGCTGGCCTCCTGGCCAGCTGGGCTGGTGCTGGCGGTGGCCTCCTGGGCAGCTGGGCTTGTGCTGGCGGTGGCCTCCTGGGCAGCAGGGCTGGTGCTGGCGGTGGCCTTCTGGGCAGCTGGGATGATGGCGATCTCCTCCGCTGTGCAGCTCTTCCCAGACTTGCCAGGTTTCTTGTGGTTCTTCCCCACCTTGGAAGGTGTCACAGCTGACTCCACACTCCCAACGGGACCCCAGGGAGCGGCTTTGGTGGCTGGAGTCTTCCCCCTCTCCCGCCAGGCACTGGCCAACTTCTGATGCTTCACAGGTGGGGGACTGTCTGTGCTGTGGCTCCGTGCCACACTGGCTGCCCTGGTGGCCGGTGCACTCCAGATTCCAGTGACTACAGGCACCACTGGTCCCGGAGATGTAGTGGCTGAGGTGCTAGTTCGGGACCTATGAGATGGACGGGGTGGGGGAAGTGTGGGAAAGAGGTCAAGGGTGGACAGGAAAAGTTTTTGGGAGACACTGGGACGGGTAGCTGGAGGGTGTTTGGGAGCGGAGGAAGAGGTGGTGGTTGTAGGAGGTGTACGTTTGGTGACTTTGGGTGAAGATGCATGCGCTGGAGGCTGTCGTGAGGTGGATGGCTGTTGGCTGGGTGTGTGCGTGCGTTTGTGTATCTTGGGAGGGGGCGTCACAGACACACTGGGAGAGGACAGAGGTGCGTGTGAATGGTAGTGGGGGTGGTGACTGCACATGAGCGGGGTGTGGTGGTGGGTGTGCTGGAGAGGGACGTAGTGGCTGTAGAGGTACTGCATGTAGGTGTGAGTGTAGACGAGACTGGGAGGGAGGAGGGGGACACATTGGAGGCAGTGGATGTTGGTGTGTCTGCATGTGTGTGATGCTTGCGTGAGTGCCTGTGGGATGTGTGGTGCTTATGTTTGCCTGAGCTTCCCTTGTGTGTTGAGGTGTGTGCATGTTGGTCTGTAGGTGTGCTTGGGATAGGCTGACGTACAGGGGATTGGGTCGGGGTTGAGGAAGTTGGAGGGGGGAGGCTAGAGACGGGTACAATGGCTGCCATCAGTGCTGAGGCCAGAGTCTGAAAAGCTCGCTGAAGGGCCGCCTGACCAGAATGAATGCCCTCCAGGAATTCATTGGTTTGTTGCAACTGCCTCTCTACACCCTGGATGGCATTCAAAATGGTAGACTGCCCAACAGTGAGGGACCTGAGGAGGTCAATGGCCTCCTCACTGAGGGCAGCAGGGGTGACTGGGGCAGGGCCTGAGGTGCCTGGGGCGAAGGTGATGCTCACCCTCCTGGGTGAGTGGGCAGGGGGCAAAGGCTGAGGGGCTGCTGGTAGGGCGGTGCTGGTAGGGGGGTGGCGGCTTTACCTGTAGATGCGGGGGGCACAGATGTTGCCGCCACCACAAGGGAGCTCCCATCAGAGGACGAGTCCGTGTCGCTGGTGTCAGCTCCTGTCCCCGCCGTGGAGCTCCCCTTGCCCTCCGTCCCAATGGTGGATTCAGACTCCGTAGTGTCGCCCTCCAGAGCCATGTGGGATGCAGCTCCCTCGTGCTCCGTTGCCACTGCTCCTCCGCCTGATGATGCTAATGCACACAAGAACAGGGAGACCACAAAAAGGGGGGAGAGACAGAAGAAAGACATGTTGAGTGCATGCATTACCGCTACCGTTGGCGGACACGACAGACACAGAAGCCCCCTGCACTACGCCGCGCTCTTGGGCTCCACTGTTCAATTTCTGGGAAATGGCCTACAAGGCTAGGGACGACCTCTGCACACATAGATGACACAGGGGCATGACTACCTGTACTTGGCACTCTACAGAGGTGGGCTGGGGTGCCACATGGCCTGACATACGGAGGGGCCATGCCTACGGAACTCGCCCTGGCCTAGGGAAACCCACAGCCCTCATCCCCCACCCAGTCACCTCCACTGCACGCAAAGTCAGCAGAATGAGAGTGTACTCACCCCCTTGTGTCTGCAGTTATGCCCTCAAGTGCCCATCCAACTCCGGGTAGGCCACCGCCAGGATCCTGAACATCAGGGGGGTCATGGTGCGACGGGCACCCCTCCCACGTTGGGAGGCCATTCCCAGCTGAGCCTTCACCGTCTCCTTGCTCCAGTGGCGAATGTCCTCCCATCTTTTCTGGCAGTGGGTGCTCCGTCTGTGGTAGACCCCCAGCTTCCGGACGTCCTTGGCGATGGCACGACAAATATCTTTCTTCTGGTGGGCGCTGACCTACATGAAATGTACAGGGGAAAAAGAGAATTTATTACCAACTGCACCTTCAAAGTGATTGGTCCCCATCCCTACCCTTGCCATGTGGCACATGCATTCACCATCTTTCATGCATGCAGCACTCTCCCCCTTCCTTCTTACATCCAGCCCTCTCCACTCAGGCATAGCCCATACAGCATGCTCCCAGTGTACTTACCTGTTTGTCTGGAGGACAGTAGAGTAGCGTGTACTGGGGGAGGACCCCATCCACGAGTTTCTCCAACTCCCCTGATGTGAAGGCAGGGGCCCTTTCCCCAGACACTCGAGCCATCGTCTCTTCCAGACCGAGGTCACAGCAGCAGTTGCAGTGTAGGTCCTCTCCTGTCGAAGATCAGGTATCGAGTGATTGAAGTGATAGAAAATGGCGGTCACGTCCGCGGCGGTGCGTACCGTCACCGCCGGCGTACATCGCCATTGGCTCCTGGGACCCATAGGGTCCAATGTTAACCAATGCAGCATTGCACCGCGGTCTTCGACCGCCTACCGCGACTGTGTACAACGCCAGCGCAGTTACCTCACATCCCATTGTCCCAATTTACAGGTCAGGCAGCCGCCATTTCAGGGGCCCACATGGCTTCATTTCCAACTGCGTCACTCATACCTAGGCCTAGACTCAACACACATAGAGGCCACCTTGTGTATGATAGGTGTTCTGTGTAAACTGTGGGTACGTACCTCTGAGTTGTTTGACTCTGTGATCGCTGTTGTCCTTCATAGGGCCCGTCCGCTGGGACATGTAAGGAGATGGCAGCATCCTCCGGTGTACCGACCGTTGGTGGACCTGTCGACAATGGAGGAGCGACATTTGATTATCACCTACAGGTTTGACCGTGCCACAATCCAGGAACTGTACCCAGTTGGAGCCAGACCTGATGTCAGCAATCCGCCATCCCACAGGAATCCCCCCTCAACTGCAGGTGCTGTCAGTGCTCCATGTCCTTGCAAGTGGTTCCTTTCAGACAACAGTGGCCATGGCATCAGGGATGTCCCAGCCTATGTTTTCCAACATATTGTCCGGAGTGTTTTCTGCCCTGCTGAAATACATGCGGAGCTACATTGTTTTCCCTCAGGTGGAGGATTTGCCTACAGTGAAAGGTGATTTTTATGCCCTGGGACACATCCCCAACATTATAGGTGCCATTGATGGGACACATGTGGCTTTGGTCCCCCCCCCACAGGAGTGAACAGGTGTACAGAGACCGGAAGAGTTATCATTCTATGAATGTACAGATTGTATGTTTGGCAGACCAGTACATCTCCCATGTGAATGCCAAGTTCCCTGGCTCAGTGCATGACGCCTACGTCCTGCGGAATAGCAGCATCCCTGATGTGATGGGTCAACTCCAGAGGCACCGTGTGTGACTATTAGGTGAGCACCTGGAAGCAAGTCAGTGGGAATGGTTGTCTGGGTCTGGGGATATCCCTCCAGGTTAGTGCATGTCTAACAGTTGTCCCTCACCATTTGCAGGTGACTCTGGTTACCCCAACCTGTCATGGCTACTGACCCTAGTGAGGAATCCCAGGACAAGTGCAGAGGAATGCTACAATGAGGCCCATGGGCGAACTAGGAGGGTGATCGAGCGGACCTTCGGCCTCCTGAAGGCCAGGTTCAGGTGCCTCCATAAGACAGGTGGATCCCTATTCTTCTCACCAAAGAAGGTGTGCCAGATCATCGCGGCGTGCTGTATGCTTCATAACTTGGCTTTGCGACGACAGGTGCCTTTTCTGCAGGAGGATGGTCGAGAAGGAGGTGTTGTTGCAGCTGTGGAGCCTGTGGACAGTCAAGATGAGGAAGCAGGGGAAGAAGACATGCACAACAGGGACTCAGTGATCCAGCAATATTTCCAGTGAGACACAGGTAAGAATACAGAGCTGCCTACTACATGTACTTTAACACTACTACCTCTCTACTGTGTGTCGTTTTCACCCAGTGTATGGTCACTGAGTTGTCACTTTCCCTTATGATTTCACAGATGTGGGTCCCACTGTGTGACATCTGCTTAGATTCCTCATGGACTAGAGGTATGTTGACATTCAACTTGAAAGAGCATTTTGTCACTGTAATTGCTAACACAGTATTTCGAAATCACAGACAGACTCCAGATTGTTTTGTGCTTTAAGAGTGTTTATTTAAGTGCTCAATATTGGAGGGGGTAGTGAAATGGTGAGGGGTGATGGCAGAGGAATGTTCATGGCAGTGTCCAGTCTATTAGTCTCACAGGTGCATTGCCTATATGGGCATAGGAAGTGGAGCTGGAGCAGTTTCAGTATGGACAGGGTGACAAATTGGGACAGTAGGATGACAATCAGGGTGGTCTCATCTCTTGGCGGGGGTCTTGGCATCGTGCTCTGTCTTTGTCCTGGATCTCAGGGACCGTTTGCAGGGTGGTTCTCCCACTGCAGGGGGTGGGGTGCTGGTGTGGTGGTCCTGTGGCAGTGCCTCCTGTCCACTAGCGCCGGCGGAGGTGGTGGGCAGTTCATCATCCATGCTAGTGTCAGGGGCCCCTTGTAGTGTCACAGTGTCCCTCCTGGTGTTCACAAGTTCATTCAGCACCCCTACGATGGTGCCCAGGGTGGAGCTGATGGTTCTGAGTTCCTCCCTGAAGCCCATATACTGTTCCTCCTGCAGGCGCTGGCTCTCCTGAAACTTGGCCAGTACCATTGCCATTGTCTCCTGGGAGTGGTGGTAGGCTCCCATGATGGAGCAGAGGGCCTCGTGAAGAGTGGGTTCCCTTGGTCTGTCCGCCCCCTGTCGCACAGCAGCCCTCCCAGTTCCCCTGTGTTCCTGGGCCTCCGTCCCCTGGACCGTGTGCCCACTACCACTGCCCCCAGGTCCCTGTTGTTGTTGGGGTGGAGGGTTATCCTGGGTTCCCTGTAGTAGTGGACACACAGCTGATTGACGTGTCCTGGGGACGGAGGTATGGGCCCGCTGGGTGGGTGCTGTGCTGGTGTTTCCAGAGGGTGGAAGGTCTGTAGTGGCCTGTGACTGGGTGATGGGAACCAACTGTCCCGAGGTCCCCGATGGGCAGGGCTGGTCATCTAGATCCAGTTGGACAAAGGTGCTGTCATCACTGTGGGCCTCTTCTGTTGGTGGTGTGGAGATGTGTGGATCCTCCTGTCTGGTGACGTTGGGTAGGGGTCCTGCAGGGGTATAAAAGGATGGTTATTACATCTGTGTGTGTCATGGTGTGCAATGGGTGGGTGACCGTGTACCCCAGTGCTTGCATTCCTGTGTGAGACCTTGTGTGAGGATGGTTTAGGGGGTTGTATGGGTATTTGCAGTGGGCATGCTTTAGTGAGGGGAGTCCATGCTTTGTTGTTGCATGCAGGGCTTGGTGTTGGGATGGGTGGTTTGTGATATTGGGACATATGTGAGGAGTTGGAGTGCTGGGGGTGGAGGTATGTGATAGCATGCAGGTATGGTGGGGGTTGTAATAGTTAAAATTTGACTTACCGGAGTCCATTCCTCCACCTACTCCTGCAAGGCCCTCAGGATGCAGAATCTCCAAGACCTGCTCCTCCCATGTTGTTAGTTGTGGGGGAGGAGGTGGGGGTCCGCCGCCAGTCCGCTGAACCGCCAGGTGGTGTCTTGAGACCACGGAACGCACCTTCCCCCGTAGGTCGTTCCACCTCTTTCTGATGTCCTCCCGATTTCTTGGGTGCTGTCCCACTGCGTTGACCCTGTCCACTATTCTTCGCCATAGCTCCATCTTCCTTGCAATGGAGGTGTGCTGCACCTGTGCTCCGAATAGCTGTGGCTCTACCCGGACGATTTCCTCCACCATGACCCTGAGCTCATCCTCCGAGAACCTGGGGTGTCTTTGCCGTGCCATGGGGTGGTGTAAGTGATGTGTGGGGTGGAGTGTGTGGTGATATGTGTGCTGATATGTAGTGGTGTGTTGTGTGAGGTGCGTGGAAGTTCTGTGGGTGATGGTGTTGTGTGCCTGTGGATGCTGTTGTTCTTGCTGGTGGTGTCTCTGGCCTTCTTATGGAATTTTTGTGTCGTGGGAGTTTGTGGGTGTGTGTTTTATATTGTATTGGGTATGTGGGAGTGGTGTGTGTATGTGTATCAGGTGTGTGTATTTCAAATTGTCCAATGTGGTAGTGTTTTGTAAGAGTGTGTGTATTTTGAGCGCAGCAGTGTGTACCGCCAATGGAATACCGCGGTTGAAAGACTGCTGCGTGGATTCGTGTGTCGTGATAGTGTGGGCGTATTTCTGTTGACGTGACAGTGGAGGTTTTGTTTTTGCCAGTTTATCACTGACCTTTGGTGTGGCGGACTTGTGTGAAATTTGGCGGATTCCGAAATGTCGGTCATAATAGCTGTGGCGGAATTCTGCGGCCGCGGCGGTGTGTTGGCGGTCTTCTGCACAGCAGTATGCGCCTTTTACCGCCAATGTTGTAATGACCACCAAAGTCTCTTTCAAGCACAAAGTACCTGGTTTGGAGTGGAAAATCTCCGCAGAGGGCCGCAGAAGAGGAGATGCGTGGAAAAATGGTGTGTGCGTTGGTTATGCCCCTTCACACACTGACTTGCGTCTTTATATTTTTCACGCGGGGAGACGTGCGTCATTCTACGGGAGGAAAAATGGTGTGTGCGTCGGTTTCGCCCCTTCACACACTTGCGTCGTTATTTTTCACTCTGGGAAGACGTGCGTCGTTTTCCGGCACGCGGACTGTCTCCTTCTATGGATCGCGGGATTACCAGATGTCCCAGGGTCTGTGCGTGGATTCTTCGGCTTGTTTTCCGGCTGCACGTCGTTCCGGGAGGCTGTGCGTGGAATTTTCTTTCTCACGGCAGGCGTTGATTTCCTCTCTGGAAGTCGGGTGGCGTTGTCCATGCGAGGCCGTGCGTCGAAGTTCCAGTCACGCCGTAGGTGTCGCGTCGAGCAGCATCTGTGTGCGGTGATTTTCTCGCTGCGGAGCAAGCTGTGCGTCGAAATTTTCAGCGCACAAAGAGTCCAACTGAAAAAAATAAGTCTTTTTGGTCTTGAGACTTCAGGGAACAGGAGGCAAGCGCAATCCAAGTCCTTGGAGAGCACTTTTACAGCCAGACAAGAGCTCAGCAAGGCAGCAGGCCAACAGCAAGGCAGCAGTCCTTTGTAGAAAGCAGACAGGTGAGTCATTTGAGCAGCCAGGCAGTTCTTCTTGGCAGGATGTAGTTTCTGGCTCAGGTTTCTTCTCCAGCAACTGTCTGATGTGGTAGGGCAGAGCCCCTGTTTTATACTAAATTGTGCCTTTGAAGTGGGGGTGACTTCAAAGAGTGGCTAAGAAATTCACCAGGTCCCCTTTCAGTTCAATCCTGTCTGCCAGGGTCCCAGTAGGGGGTGTGACAGTCCTTTGTGTGAGGGCAGGCCCTCCACCCTCCCAGTCCAGGAAGACCCATTCAAAATGCAGATGTATGCAAGTGAGGCTGAGTACCCTGTGTTTGGGGTGTGTCTGAGTGAATGCACAAGGAACTGTCAACTAAACCTAGCCAGACGTGGATTGAAAGGCACAGAAAGATTTAAGTGCAGAGAAATGCCCCCTTTCTAAAAGTGGCATTTCTAAAATAGTAATATTAAATCCAACTTAACCAGTCAGCAGGATTTTGTATTACCATTCTGGCCATACTAAATATGACCTTCCTGCTCCTTTCAGATCAGCAGCTGCCACTTCAACAATGTATGAGGGCAGCCCCAATGTTAGCCTATGAAGGGAGCAGGCCTCACAGTAGTGTCAAAACGAATTTAGGAGTTTTACACTACCAGGACATATAAACTACACTGATACATGTCCTGCATTTACCCACACAGTACCCTGCTCTAGGGGTTACCTAGGGCACACATTAGGGGTGACTTATATGTAGAAAAAGGGGAGTTTTAGGCTTGGCAAGTACTTTTAACTGCCAGCTTGAAGTGCCAGTGAAACTGCACACACAGACCTTGCAATGGCAGGCCTGAGACAAGGTCAAGGGGCTACTGAAGTGGGTGGCACAACCAGTGCTGCAGGCCCACTAGTAGCATTTAATCTACAGGCCCTAGGCACATATAATGCACTCTACTAGGGTCTTACAAGTACATTAAATAGCCAATCATGGATAAACCAATCAATAGTACAATTTACACAGAGAGCATATGCACTTTAGCACTGGTAAGCAGTGGTAAAGTGGCCAGAGTTCAAAAGCCAACAACAACAGGTAAAAAAAAATAGGAGGAAGGAGGCAAAAAAGTTTGGGGATGACCCTGTCAAAAAGCCAGGTCCAACATTAATGAAAACATTTCGGGTGGGGAAGGGGATCGATCAAAAAAGATGAGAGGACAGGGAGTTTTCAAAGGTAAGGGTAATTTTAGAAGGTGGACAGCAGGACAGATGGGTATTGGGTAGGTGGGGTCAAGGTGGGGATGGGATAAGGGGTAGTGCTGAAGGGTTATTTAGAGAGAGGAGGAGGGGATAGGAGGAAATTTATGTATTAGTGAGGAATTTGTGAGGCTTTATGCCAAGGTTATGGTTTTGCCAAACCTGTTCTATTAAAGCGGCCTTTTACCCCTTTAATACGAGTTTGTGGTCTGTTCACTGTTATGCCAGATGATTAGTTAGCCAGGATTTTTATTTTAACTTGTGTTTTTTAAACTGTTTGTGCTGCTATGAAAAATTCAGATTTTTACTGTTGGAGGGAATTTATATGAGACTGAGGTTTTTGCACCAATTTTACACACCTGTTCTTTGCACACTCAGCACTTTGCAGACTCCAATTCCACATTCTTGGGAGTCACTGCAAAGCCGCCATTTCCCTGTGGCGTGCTCTAGTTGTTTTGAAGCCTGACCACATGTGCAGAACAGGTGCACCTCTGGCCTGATGAAGGTGTGTCAGAGGCAAGCTCGTCTGTGCCTGTCTGCATATTGCTTGCATCCAGCATCAGCCATGCTGCTGGTAAGCCCTGCCACACTGCACCTCAGATTACTTATAATAGGGATAATGTGCTAGCTTTATGCACCCTAACTCCTGATCTTGCTTTTGAGACTACATTAATCAACCCAGGTGCTGGATTTAATTGCCCAAGTTGTGGATTTTCACTAGAAGCTCCTATACCCTGCAATTCCGTACGAGATAAGGACTACAACACACGTATTTGAGGTTCCCGCTGCCGACCATCATGGAGTCGCCTTTTCAGTTGGCCTGTTAAATTGTCGTTCCTCACCTGGACATGAACTCAATATTTTCAACATGCCATCTGAGATTCACTGGAACTTGATGTTTCTTACTGAAACCTGGCTTAAAGACAGCTCGGACTCCGACATTGCTCTTGCAGTTCCCCCTGGGTTCTTTTTTCAGTAATCTTGATATGGTCAACAACGGTGGGGGGAAGGGGTGGCCATTATACACGGATCCACCTATTCTTGCTCTGTCTCTAAACTCATGAACATAAACAACATTGAATGGTTGTACTTTACTAATTTTTAGGGCCCCCACCTTTGCTGTATTGGGCACACTTATTTACCATCTGCCTGATGCCTTTGCTGCTTCTCTTCAGCTTCTTATTGAACTTAGTTACTTAGTGAACTCATTAAACTTATTGCCTTATTTCAGCTGTCCCCTCTCCACACTAATTACCTGGTACTGAACGACTTTAACCTTCCTGCGGATGACCCCCACAATTTCTGTCCTCCTTGGAAGGCTCTAACCGACATCAATTAACCAAGGCACCTATACACACAGCTGGACATACACTTGATCTTATTTTTGCTAATCCTTCTACTCTTGTGGTAAATCCAGTGTTGAATCCTATCTGGTCAGTCTATGCTATAGTCCATTTTTAGATAGTCTCCCCAACCCCAGCAGCACCTTATAAAGGACTAAAATTTCGTCCAGACCTTGGCATACAATTGCTGACTCTCACCTTATAGAGTTGCTTCTGGTCCTTCCCTCTCTTAGAACAGGGGACTTAGAACAGGATGCATTGATGCTTTACAAATGGGTAGCCAATGCCATAGACATAATTGCCCTTTTGAAATGTCACTCCTTGAAATGGTTAAAACACTCTGCTCCTTGTTTTTCAGATGCCCTCATGTCAGAGAAATCTGCTTGCTAAAGGTTAGAAAGAAAGTGGAGATCTAAGTATGACAAGTGTTAGACCTGACATGCCTTAGGATGGTCACCCCTAACTTTTTGCCTGCCTCCCTCCACTTTTTGGACCCTGTTTTGCTGGCTTTTAGACTCTGCACACTTTACCACTGCTAACCAGTGCTAAAGTGCATATGCTCTCTCCCTTTTTAAACATGGTAACTTTGGATCATACCTGATTGGACTATTTAATTTACTTATAAGTCCCTAGTAATGTGCACTATATGTGCCTAGGGCCTGTAGATTAAAGGCTACTAGTGGACCTGCAGCACTGGTTGTGCCACCCACTTAAGTAGCCCCCTTGACCTTGTCTCAGGCTTGCCATTGCAAAGCCTGTGTGTGCAGTTTCACTGCCACTTCGACTTGGCATTTAAAAGTACTTGCCAAGCCTAGAACTCCCCTTTTTCTACATATAAGTCACCCCTAATGTGTGCCCTAGGTAACCCCTAGAGCAGGGTGCTGTGTAGGTAAAAGGCAGGACATGTACCTGTGTAGTTATATGTCCTGGTAGTGTAAAACTCCTGAATTCGTTTTTATACTACTGTGAGGCCTGCTCCCTTCATAGGCTAACATTGGGGCTGCCCTCATACATTGTTGAAGTGGCAGCTGCTGATCTGAAAGGAGCAGGAAGGTCATATCTAGTATGGCCAGAATGGTAATACAAAATCCCACTGACTGGTGAAGTCGGATTTAATATTACTATTCCAGAAATGCCACTTTTAGAAAGTGAGCATTTCTTTTCACTTAAATCTTTCTGTGCCTTACAATCCACGTCTGGCTGGGCTTGGTTGACAGCTCCTTGTGCATTCACTCAGACACACCCCAAACACAGGGTACTCAGCCTCACTTGCATACATCTGCATTTTGAATGGGTCTTCCTGGGCTGGGAGGGTGGAGGGCCTGCTCTCACACAAAGGACTGCCACACCCCCTACTGGGACCCTGGCAGACAGGATTGAACTGAAAGGGGACCTGGTGCACTTCTTAGCCACTCTTTGAAGTCTCCCCCACTTCAAAGGCACATTTGGGTATAAAACAGGGCCTCTGCCCTACCTCATCAGACACTTTCTGGAGAAGAAACCTGAACCAGAAACTACATCCTGCCAAGAAGAACTGCCTGGCTGCTCAAAGGACTCACCTGTCTGCTTTCTACAAAGGACTGCTGCCTTGCTGTTGGCCTGCTGCCTTGCTGAACTCTTGTCTGGCTATGAAAGTGCTCTCCATGGGCTTGGATAGAGCTTGCCTCCTGTTCCCTGAAGTCTCAGGGCCAAAAAGACTTCTCTTTTTCACTTGGACGCTCCGTGCGCTGAACTTTTCGATGCACAGCTTGTTCCACGGCGAGAAAAATGCCGCACACCGATGCTCATCGACGCGACGCCTTCGGGACGACCGGAACTTCGACGCACGGCCCCACAGAACGACGCGCAGCCAGAAAACAAGCAGGAAAATCCACGCACAGACCCGGGACATCTGGTAATCCCTGCGATCCATAGAAAGAGACTGTCCGCGTGCTGGAAAACGACGCACGACTTCCCGGCATGGACGCAAGTCCGTGTGTGCTGTGGAGAAATCGACGCACACACCATTTTTCCACGTATCTCTTCTTCTGTGGCCCTCTGAGGAGATTTTCCACTCCAAACCAGGTACTTTATGCTTGAAAGAGACTTTGGCCCTCATTCCAACCCTGGCGGTCTCTGACCGCCAGGGCGGAGGGCAGCGGAAGCACCGCCAACAGGCTGGCGGTGCTTCCTGGGCTATTCTGACCGCGGCGGTAAAGCCGCGGTCAGAAAAGGGGAACCGGCTTTTTCCCGCCGGTTTTCCCCTGGCCCAGGGAATCCTCCATGGCGGCGCTGCTTGCAGTGCCGCCATGGGGATTCCGACCCCCTTCCCGCCAGCCTGTTTCTGGTGGTTTTCACCGCCAGAACCAGGCTGGCGGGAACGGGTGTCGTGGGGCCCCTGGGGGCCCCTGCACTGCCCATGCCACTGGCATGGGCAGTGCAGGGGCCCCCTAACAGGGCCCCACAAAGATTTTCACTGTCTGCTTAGCAGACAGTGAATATCGCGACGGGTGCCACTGCACCCGTCGCACCCCTGCAACTCCGCCGGCTTCATTGTTGCAGGGGCTTTCCCGCTGGGCGCTCTTTTGGAGGGCGCCCGCCGGCCCAGCGGGAAAGTTGGAATGGCCGCCACGGTCTTTTGACCGCGGGGCGGTCATTCGGCGGTGACGCCGCCCGCCGCGGTCAGAATGACCGCCTTTGTTTGCTTTTTAAAGACTTAAGACACTTCATATCACTTTTCAGTGATATCTCTACAAATTCACATTGCAACTTTATTCGTTTTGACCTACAATTATCCTGATAAATATTATGGGGGTCATTCTGACCCTGGCGGTCCATGACCGCCATGGCGGAGGGCGGCGGAAGCACCGCCAACAGGCTGGCGGTGCTTCCTGGGCGATTCTGACCGTGGCGGTAAAGCCGCGATCAGAAAAGGGAAGCCGGCGGTTTCCCGCCAGTTTCCCGCCGGTTTCACGCTGGCCCAGGGTATCCGCCATGGCGGCGCTGCTTGCAGCACCGCCATGGGGATTCCGACCGCCTTCCCGCCAGCCTGTTTCTGGCAGTGTCCACCGCCAGAACCAGGATGGCGGGAACGGGTGCCGTGGGGCCCCTGGGGGCCCCTGCACTGCCCATGCCACTGGTATGGGCAGTGCAGGGGCCCTCTACAAGGGGCCCCACAAAGATTTTCACTGTCTGCTTTGCAGACAGTGAAAATCGCGACGGGTGCCACTGCACCCGTCGCACCCCTGCAACTCCGCCGGCTCCATTCCGAGCCGGCTTCATTGTTGAAGGGGCTTTCTCGCTGGGCCGGCCGGCGGTCTTCTGGCGGTCGCCCGCCGGCCCCGCGGGAAAGCCAGAATGGCCGCCGCGGTCTTTCGGCGGGAACCGCTTGGCGGGCGGCGACCGCCGACCGCCGCGGTCAGAATGACAGCCTATATCTTTTTCTAAACACTGTGTGGTGTATTTCTGTGGTGCTATATGGTGGTATTGTATGATTTATTGCACAAATACTTTACACATTGCCTTCTAAGTTAAGCCTGACTGCTCGTGCCAAGCTACCAGAGGGTGGGCACAGGCTAATTTTGGATTGTGTGTAACTTACCCTGACTAGAGTGAGGGTTCTTGCTTGGACAGAAGGTAACCTGACTGCCAACCAAAAACCCAATTTCTAACATTGGTGATCAGCGGTGAGGATAGGGCTTGTATTTGTGCAGTGACATACAGTAGCTAAGTATTTCACTACCTACCCACAGTTGAAGGTCAACTTTATTTTTATCTCTTTTTGTAAATTCGTTTTTCCTGACAATTTTCAAAAACTAAATCCTCACTCAACATGTCTCTGACTGGGTCTCAAATAGGAGACTTTGACCTAGTCCTGTTGGATACATATACGGTCAAACAGCTAAGAGGGTTCTGCAGGGCAATGAGGGTACCCACCCAAGGGGCCTCCAAAAAGGAGGACTTTCAAGTGGCGCTGAGGGCCTGGGCAGAAGCCCATTTAGAAGAGGATGATGAGGAAGAGGAGCCAGAAAATGGCCCCTCAGAGGATTTGTTGCTATCTGTGGATGATGTTACCACTCCAATTGTGCCCCTTTCCAGACCAGGGAGCAGTGTCTCTGTGCAAAGTCTGACCGCAGAGGAAAGGAGAGAGGAAAGGGAGTTCCAATTGCAAATGGCAAAACTGAAAATTGAGGCTCAACAGGAGGAACGAAGGGCAGAAAGAGAAACCAAGCAAGCTGAGGCTGAAAGGGCAGCCAAACAGATTGAAGCTGAAAGGGCAGCCAAACAAGCTGAAGCTGAAAGAGCAGCCAAACAGGTGGAAGCTGAAAGAGCTTTGGCTGAAAAGAAACTATTATTGGCTCATGAACTGAGTCTCAAGGAGCTGGAGATCAAGGCGAGACAGTCTGAATCCAGCAATAATGGTGGCAGCATACAGACAGGACCTGCTGGAGAAAAGAAGGTTCGTATACCCAAAAATGTGGTGCCCAGTTTTGTGGTGGGAGATGACATAGATAAATGGTTAGCTGCTTATGAAGTTGCACTAAGGGCTCATGAGGTTCCTGAAGGGCAATGGGGGGTAGCTATGTGGGGTTATGTGCCCCCATTGGGGAGGGACACACTTCTCACATTGGATCAACCTGATCAAAACACATACCCACTTCAGAAAGCCACTTTACTTGCCAAGTTTGGGCTGACTCCTGAGGGATACCGTCAGAGGTTCAGGGACAGCACCAAACATACCACACAAACATGGGTAGATTTCTTTGACTTTTCCAGTAAGGCACTGAATGGATGGGTGCGGGGCAACAAAGTAGTTAATTATAAAGGGCTATATGACTTGATTCTGAGAGAGCATATACTCAATGTTACCTATACAGAGTTGCGCCAGCACTTGGTAGATAGTAAGCTGACTGATCCCAGGAAGCTTGCTGAGGAGGCAGACCTCTGGGTTAGCACCAGAGAGTCCAAAAAGGTACCTGGGGGGGACTCCCACAAAGGTGGTCAGGGTTCCCAACAGAAGAAAGAGGGGGGAGATAAACTTACAGATAGGGAACTCTCAAAAGGCCCCCAAAAGAATTCCCAGGGAGGGGGTGGCAACCATTCCTTTTCCAGATTTGTGAAAAAGCCAGGGACATATGATAGGTCAGGGAAATCCAACCCCAAATGTATGGAGTGTTACCAGTATGGTCACTATAAAGGCGACCCCCAGTGCTCCAAAAGGGCACCGTCCACTACTGGACAGACACCTGGGTTGACTAGGGTAGCGCTTGGAGGGGAGATGGACCCAGATAGCTTTGAGGAGCAGGTAGAGATTTCCCTAGTGTCCCTTAGAGAAAGAGAAATGGTGCCCAAAGCCCACATGCCCCGAAATACTTTCAAGTACAGGCAGTGGGTCACCATTAATGGGCGGAAGGTGGAGGCTCTGCGTGACACAGGAGCCAGTATGACTACTATCCAGAGTCAGCTGGTCATAGTCGCTGACAATCGTGAGAGTCACCTCCCGGTGGCTCTGGTTCCCTTTGAGTGGGGGGGGGGTCTCTGGTACTCTGAGAGTAGCTGTGAGTCCTGCCATGCCTGTAGATTGTCTGTTAGGCAATGATCTTGAGCATACTGCTTGGAAAAAAGTAGAGCTCAGATCTCACCTGGAGATGTTAGGGTTACCTGAGTGGGTCTGCATGACCACAAGGTCCATGGCTGCCCGGGGAGGGAGTCAAGGGCGTCTGGAGCCTGGAAAGATGGCCCAGACAGCTGCCAAAGAGGGGGGCCAGGGGCGCGGGAAACCCGCCTCCAATGTTCCCACGGTGGTAGACAAGGCCCCTGAGGAAGAGGAGGCCCCTGAGCCAACCGGGGAGGACATAGCTGCCCTGGGTAACCTACCTGAACTTGCTGGCTGGCAAGTAGAGGGAGGGCCAACCAGGGAAGCATTCTGCAAGGCACAGAAAGAATGCCTCACCCTTGAGGGTCTGAGGAAGCAGGCCACAGACCACGCAGCAGGTGACGCCTCTGGCTCTCACCATATTTACTGGGAGAATGATCTCCTTTACAGTGAGCGTAGGATTCCAGGTCCTGGGGCACACCGTGTGCTGGTGGTCCCCCAGTGTTACCGGAAATTCCTACTAGGCCTGGCTCACGACATTCCCCTGGCAGGACACCTGGGCCAAGACAAGACCTTTGACAGGCTTAACACCCACTTTCATTGGCCCAGAATGAGGAAAGCCTCAGATAACTTCTGCAGAGCTTGCCCCACCTGCCAGGCTAGTGGGAAGGCAGGGAAACCGCTTAAAGCTCACCTGCTCCCACTCGCAGTTGTTGGCACCCCCTTTGAAAGGGTGGGCATCGACATTGTTGGTCCCTTGGACCCCAAAACTGCCTTGGGCAACAGGTTTATCCTGGTTTTGGTGGACCATGCCACCCGCTATCCAGAGGCAATCCCTCTGAGAACAGTGACTGCAAAGGTGGTGACCAGAGCACTGTTGGGAATATTTACCCGTGTTGGATTCCCTAAGGAGGTCGTGTCTGACAGGGGCACAAACTTCATGTCTGCATACATGAAGACCCTGTGGGATGAGTGTGGGGTGACCTACCGGTTTACCACCCCTTATCATCCTCAAACCAATGGGCTTGTTGAGAGATTCAACCAGACCCTGAAAGGCATGATTAGTGGCCTGACTGAGGCCATGAGGCGTAAGTGGGACGTCCTCTTACCCTGCCTGTTGTTTGCTTAAAGAGAGGTGCCCCAGAAAAGGGCGGGGTTCAGCCCCTTTGAGCTTCTCTATGGTCACCCTGTCAGGGGACCCCTAAGCATCGTTCAGGAGGGCTGGGAGAGAGCTCCCCAGGCCCCTCCCCAGGATGTGGTCAGCTACATGCTGGCCCTCCCCAAACAAACCCAACGCTTCTGGAAGCAGGCCCAGAGTAACCTCGAGGCCAGTCAAGAGGTGATGAAGGAGTGGTACGACCAGAAGGCCACTCTAGTTGAGTTCTCACCTGGAGACAAAGTTTGGGTGATGGAGCCAGTAGAGCCCAGGGCTCTCCAGGACCGCTGGACTGGCCCCTTTGAGATCATGTAGCGTAAAGGGGAGGCCACTTACCTAGTGGACCTCAAGACCCCTAAGCAACCCCTAAGGGTCCTCCATCACAACCGGCTCAAACCTCACTTTGAGAGGTCTGAGGTCAGTATGCTCCTAGTCACAGATGAGGGCATGGAAGAGGAGAGTGAACCTCTCTCCAACCTCCTCGCTGTCAAAGAAGGGGATGGGTCAGTAGGTGGTGTCATTCTCTCTGACTCCCTGATTCCAACCCAGAGAGGGGACTGCTATGAGCTGTTAGAGCAGTTCTCAACCCTGTTCTCCCTTACTCCTGGACTAACCCACCTCTGTGTGCATGACATTGACACAGGTGGCAGTGCCCCTGTAAAGAACAACATTTACAGGTTGTCAGATAAGGTGAAGGCCAGCATCAAGGAGGAGGTCTCCAAGATGTTGACTTTGGGGGTTATTGAGAAATCCAGTAGTCCCTGGGCCAGCCCTGTGGGATTGGTTCCCAAGTCTACTGCCCCAGGTGCGAAGCCAGAACTCCGGTTCTGTGTGGACTACCAGGGTCTCAATTCAGTCACCCGGACAGATGCTCACCCCATCCCCCGAGCTGATGAGCTCGTTGACAGGCTAGGCGCTGCCAAGTTCCTGAGTACGTTCGATCTTACTTCCGGGTACTGGCAGATTGGCCTGACTGAGTGGGCTAAAGAAAGATCCGCTTTTTCCACCCCGGATGGTCATTACCAATTCCGGGTGATGCCATTTGGGCTGAAAAATGCCCCCGCTACCTTCCAACAGTTGGTTAACGGGGTCCTAGCTGGTAAAGATGCCTTCTGTGCAGCTTACCTAGATGACATAGCTGTCTACAGTTCTAGCTGGGAGGAACACCTGCTCCACCTCAAGGAGGTGCTTCAGGCCTTGCAACAGGCAGGCCTGACTATTAAGGCTAGTAAGTGCCAGATTGGGCAGGGTTCCGTGGTGTACTTGGGACACCTAGTAGGTGGTGGCAGGGTGAAGCCGCTCCAGGCCAAGATTGAAACTATCAAGGCCTGGCAACCACCTAGAACACAGACTGAGGTGAGAGCCTTTTTGGGCCTCACTGGATACTACCGCAGGTTCGTCAAGGGCTATGGTACCATTGTGATCCCCTTGACAGAACTCACTTCCAAGAAACAACCTAGGTTTGTGAATTGGACAGAGGCCTGTCAGAAAGCCTTTGATTCTCTGAAGGAAGCCATGTGCACGGCCCCGGTGCTCAAGGCCCCTGACTACTCCCAGGAATTTATTGTGCAGACAGACGCTTCAGAGCATGGCATAGGGGCTGTTCTAGCACAGCTGAATGAGGAGGGCTCAGACCAACCAGTAGTCTTTATTAGCGGAAGACTATTACCACGGGAACAAAGGTGGAGTGCTATTGAGAGAGACGCATTTGCTGTGGTCTGGGCACTGAAGAAGCTAAGACCCTACCTGTTTGGGACTCACTTCTGGGTTCAGACAGACCACAAGCCCCTCAGATGGCTCATGCAGATGAGGGGTGAGAATCCAAAACTCTTGAGATGGTCCATTTCCCTACAGGGGATGGACTTTACGGTGGAGCATTGCCCAGGGGTTGACCACACCAATGCTGATGGTCTCTCCAGATACCGCCTTAGCGATGAGAGCTCCCAGGAGGTCAGGTAGCTCTCCCCACTTTCAGCTGGGGGGGACACATTTTAGACCTGACATGCCTTAGGATGGTCATCCCTAACTTTTTGCCTGCCTCCCTCCACTTTTTGGACCCTGTTTTGCTGACTTTTAGACTCTGCACACTTTACCACTGCTAACCAGTGCTAAAGTGCATATGCTCTCTCCCTTTTTAAACATGGTAACTTTGGATCATACCTGATTGGACTATTTAATTTACTTATAAGTCCCTAGTAATGTGCACTATATGTGCCTAAGGCCTGTAGATTAAAGGCTACTAGTGGACCTGCAGAACTGGTTGTGCCACCCACTTAAGTAGCCCCCTTAACCTTGTCTCAGGCTTGCCATTGCAAAGCCTGTGTGTGCAGTTTCACTGCCACTTCGACTTGGCATTTAAAAGTACTTGCCAAGCCTAGAACTCCCCTTTTTCTACATATAAGTCACCCCTAATGTGTGCCCTAGGTAACCCCAAGAGCAGGGTGCCGTGTAGGTAAAAGGCAGGAGATGTACCTGTGTAGTTATATGTCCTGGTAGTGTAAAACTCCTGAATTTGTTTTTACACTACTGCGAGGCCTGCTCCCTTCATGGGCTAACATTGGGGCTGCCCTCATACATTGTTGAAGTGGCAGCTGCTGATCTGAAAGGATCAGGAAGGTCATATTTAGTATGGCCAGAATGGTAATACAAAATCCTGCTGACTGGTGAAGTCGGATTTAATATTACAGTACTATTCAAGAAATGCCACTTTTAGAAAGTGAGCATTTCTTTGCACTTAAATCTTTCTGTGCCTTACAATCCACGTCTGGCTGGGCTTGGTTGACAGCTCCTTGTGCATTCACTCAGACACACCCCAAACACAGGGTACTCAGCCTCACTTGCATACATCTGCATTTTGAATGGGTCTTCCTGGGCTGGGAGGGTGGAGGGCCTGCTCTCACACAAAGGACTGCCACACCCCCTACTGGGACCCTGGCAGACAGGATTGAACTGAAAGGGGACCTTGTGCACTTCTTAGCCACTCTTTGAAGTCTCCCCCACTTCAAAGGCACATTTGGTTATAAAACAGGGCCTCTGCCCTACCTCATCAGACACTTGCTGGAGAAGAAACCTGAACCAGAAACTACATCCTGCCAAGAAGAACTGCCTGGCTGCTCAAAGGACTCACCTGTCTGCTTTCTACAAAGGACTGCTGCCTTGCTGTTGGCCTGCTGCCTTGCTGAACTCTTGTCTGGCTGTGAAAGTGCTCTCCAAGGGCTTGGATAGAGCTTGCCTCCTGTTCCCTGAAGTCTCAGGACCAAAAAGACTTCTCTTTTTCACTTGGACGCTCCGTGCGCCGAACTTTTCGACGCACAGCTGGTTCCGCGGTGAGAAAAACGCCGCACACCGACGCTGATCGACGCGACGCCTTCGGGACGACCGGATCTTCGGCGTACGGCCCGCAGAACGACGAGCAGCCGGAAAACAAGCAGGAAAATCCACGCACAGACCCGGGACATCTGGTAATCTCCGCGATCCACAGAAAGAGACTGTCCGCGCGCTGGAAAACGACGCACGACTTCCCCGCGTGGAAAATAACGACGCAAGTCCGTGTGTGCTGGGGAGAAATCGACACACACACCATTTTTCCACGTATCTCTTCTTCTGTGGCCCTCTGAGGAGATTTTCAACTCCAAACCAGGTACTTTGTGCTTGAAAGAGACTTTGGGGGTTATTCTAACTTTGGAGGAGTGTTAATCCGTCCCAAAAGTGACGGTAAAGTGACGGATATACCACCAGCCGTATTACGAGTTCCATAGGATATAATGGACTCGTAATACGGCTGGTGGTAAATCCGTCACTTTTCCGTCACTTTTGGGACGGATTAACACCTCCTCCAAAGTTAGAATAACCCCCTTTGTTTGCTTTTTAAAGACTTAAGACACTTCATATCACTTTTCAGTGATATCTCTACAAATTCACATTGCAACTTTATTCGTTTTGACCTACAATTATCCTGATAAATATTATATATTTTTCTAAACACTGTGTGGTGTATTTTTGTGGTGCTATATGGTGGTATTGTATGATTTATTGCACAAATACTTTACACATTGCCTTCTAAGTTAAGCCTGACTGCTCGTGCCAAGCTACCAGAGGGTGGGCACAGGCTAATTTTGGATTGTGTGAGACTTACCCTGACTAGAGTGAGGGTTCTTGCTTGGACAGAGGGTAACCTGACTGCCAACCAAAAACCCCATTTCTAACAACAAGGATACTAAAGCATTTTACCAGGCCGCTCTAAAAAAGTACCATGCTGCAATTTGTTTGGCCCAAAAAGCCTTTATTGGTTCATCCCTCTTGGAGGCAGCAAACAAACCCAGAGAGTTACTTAAACTTGTCAACTTGTTTCTCTCTCCTTTTGCAACTAAAATCACTCTACCTCTGTCCTTCGAGCTATGCTATTGCCTATCTGATTTTTTCTTTAAAAAGATACAAAATCTGATACAGCTTTCCACCACTCAAGGTGCTTTGCCTCTCCCCTACCATGGTCCATCCCTTTCTAGATGCGTTGCCTTAACCTTTGAGGAGCCTGCAGCAGAACTTGAATATTGCAAGTTTGGCTCACCCCTGGATCCTTGCCCCAGACCATCCAAACTTGCCACTTCGGTGGTAAATCATTTCTTCAATATTTTGCTACATGACTCTATAGAGGAGGTGTTAGTTCCTTCCAGTTGGAAGCAAGCTCTTTTGCTCCTCCTACTTAAGAAGCCTTCAGCTGACCCCTCATGTTCCCAGCAACTTTAGACCTATTTAACTTCTCCATACGTTTGTTAAGTTACTTGAGAAAAAATCTAATCAGGCAGTTATCTCAATTTCTTGAGATTAATCTGCTGCTCCATGACTCGCAATCTGGATTCCGGGTGAGCTACAGCATGAAGATGGCTTTGCTTGAGGTCTATATGAAAGGAAATTTTGATTCAAGCACTCTGGTTCTGGTTATGCTGCTGGACCTCTCCTCAATGTTTGATACACTCTCTCATGCCATTCTGCTTGAGAGAACTGAAAGGATTGGTACTATAAACAAAACCCTGCAATGGTTGAAATCTTTCCTTAGTGATCGTTCCCAGGCTATTTACCTTCCACTTTTTATGTCCAGAGTCAAACCTTTAAAGTGTGGAGTCCCTTAGGGCTCAGCTCTTAGTACTACTCTTTTTAATATAAATCTGGAGCCATTAGCAAAATTAGTTGAATCATGGGGAGTGAGAGTAGCCTCCTAAGCAGATGGCACACAGCTCATTCGTGCCTTTCAGGAAAAAGATCCCTCTTCACTTGCCTCTCTCAAAGTCTGTCTCAAATCTGTGATGGATTTGATGAATATAAGCTGCTTGTAACTTAGCTCAGAGATGACTGAGAACCTTTTTTGGCAACAAGATCGTCGCCGACCCTAGCCTCTGTTAGCCTTCAGAAATGTCCCCCGCTCCCTTCTGACACCTGTGGTTAAAACTCTTGGGTTGAAGTTTGATTTGGACCTCACTTTTGAGCCCTAAATCAAGGCATTGTCTGACACCGGCTTTTCTATTCTTAAACCTTTAAGAAGGATTCTTCATCTAATCCCACTGGAGTTCAGCAAGACAATTGTTCATGCCTTGATCACATCCAGGTTGGATTATGCCAACTGCTTGTATATGGGCCTGCCGGCTTTCCTGGTATAGTGTCTTCAAATTATTCAGAATACGGCTGCCTGGCTTGGTCTTAAGATCCCACCTGGATGGCGGCTGTCTGGCCATTTAAGACATCTACACTGGCTTCCGGTGAAAAACAGGATCCACTTTAAGGCGCTTGTTTTTGTCTTTAGGGCTTACTACCTTAAGGGACCTCTCTATCTTGTGTGTTCTCCCAGGAGAGATCATTTAGATCCAACAAAATTAAACTCTTCCACTTGCCTCATATTCACAAGACCAGAAGAGGAGGCAAATCTTTTGTTTTACTGGCCTCTAAACTTTAGAATGCTCTTCCCTTACACCTGCGAAATAGTCCATCCGAAACCAGATTTAGAAAAAGCGTAAAAACATTTCTCTTCCTGCCATGATGTAATTTAGTCCTTCTTCTGTGAGCACCAGGACACCTCCTTGGAGATAGTTGTTCGCTCTACAAATGCATTGTATTGTATTGTATAGTAATTCCAAGAAGTCAAATATATGTCCCTGGTGATCAGTGACATATATATTTTTTATTATGATTATTTAATGATGATTTTTTTTTAATTCTGTAAAGGTATTTATTTACATATTCTTTGTTATCAAAGTGACAATTTATTAATCAATTAAAATTGTTTACATTTTTAATTCAGAAGATACAGATCTGCAATGAGATCCACTTCTTAAATATACCACAGACATAATTTATATATATTTTAAAAAACATTAGGAAAAGGTAAACATTCTAAAACACGTCATTTCATTCAATCGATTGAATAATAATTGCAATGCATCTTTTGACATGCAAACCCCATATTTCAAAGGATTCAGCAGACAACATTGATTAAAATTCAATGCAGGGCAAAGGACATGCTCAAGGGTTTGTTGATAATCCCCACCGTGAACACATAGGCCCTCATTATAACTTTGGCGGTCTTTTTACAAGACCGCCAAAGCCGCGGCCTCCCGACCACCATATTACGAGCACTGCAGGATTTCTGCCACATTTTGGGTGTAGATCCAGCAGTAGTCATGTTGGCGGTCAGAGACGCATGGACGGTTCCACCACCGGCCTGGCCCCCCTCAAAAGGACTCCACCAGCCATATTATGACTTGTAATATGGCCTGGTGGTGTCCTGATTTCAGGGCGCTGCCGGCGGTGGATGCGCCAGTTCCCTGCCGGACGACCTCCTGTCCGGACAAGGTAAGTCGGGCGTCCGACAGGAGAGAGGGTGGTAGGGTAGGGGGTGTTGTGTGTGAGTGGGTGTTGTCTACATGTGTGAATGTAAGTGTGTATGTGTGTTTGTATGCGTGTGTTATGTGTGTGTGTATGCTTGTGTGTACTAGTGTGTGTATGCATTTGTGAATGTATGTGTGCATGCATGGTTGAATGCATGTATGCATATTGAAGTGAGTGCATGTATGAATGTAGAACAGAGTGATTGCATGAATGTTGAAGTGAGTGCCTGTATGAATGTTGAAGTGAGTGTATGTATGAAAGTTGAAGTGAATGCGTGTATGAATGCTTGTGAGTGAATGCATGTATGGATGCTTGTGAGTGAATGCGTGTATGTCAGTGTAGGTGAATGAGAGTCTGCAGGGTGCGTGAATGAGTGTATGCAGGGTGAGTGAATGGGTGTATGAGGGGTTTGTGAATCAGTGTATGCGGGGTGCGTGTAGGTGTCTGTGTGTGTGTGTATGTGGGAGTGAGGTAGGGGGGCACTGTACTAGAAGGAATAGCGGAGCTGGGGGAGGTGCTGTATTAGAAGGGGGTGGTGGTGGCATTCTGGTGTGGGGCTGGGGGGGTTCTGGTATGGAAGGGGGTGTGGGTATTGGGCTTGCAGGGGGTGAGTCGTCTGCCAGTGACAGGAAATAAATTTCCTGTCACCAGTAGCCTTTCCACCAGGGTTGTCGTGGCGGTGCTACCACCACAGAAACCCTGGTGGAAAGCTGACTCCTAATACGACTGGCAGTCTTCATTAGACTGCCGGTTCAGAGATGCTAATCTCCAGCCCGGAGGGGTCCAACCGCCCTGGTGGTACAGGCGGGGATGTGGTGGGTTGGCAGAGGCCAACCCACCGCCGGCTTATCAGCGGTGAGACCCCCACCGTGGCCCTGGCGGTCAGAAGACTGCCAGGGTCATAATGACGGCCATAGTCCATTCTCTGTAGCAATCCCACCCCAAGGCCCTGCAACTGATTTTAATGGCAATCTGTTCATAAGAAAAGCAATAGAATAAAATCGCCAAACACCATACTCCAAGTTCCACTTTAAATAGGTTTTGGTGCTGCGCCTTGAAGCATGTGGAAGCTGTAGTCTCCATCTTCCTTTTTTCCCTTACACCACCATATCACATCTTGATTCATTGAAATAGTTCTAATACTATGTTTCAGATAGTTCTTAGGTGCCTAATGGGACATTGCTATTAAATCAGCTCTACTCGACCTAAGTAAGTAAGTACTTGATTAAAGTTAATGTACAAGATGGCTCTAAAGATTGCTCCTTTCTGAGCAAAAGGCTATGACCCTCATTGAAGGACCACAGCCAATCCCTGAATATAGGCACTTGAAAGGCTCATTTGAAGATGTATATTTTCAACTGGGGAAAGTGTATTTTAATTGCAGATCTTACGGTCTATTTCCCCCTCCATTTTATGCAGAAATGTCCAATAATTTGTATAAACTACTTCAATGAAATAGAGTAGACTTTGAGGGATTTTTCGTGCAATACACAGAAATTAGTTGGTTAAAGTGTCCTATAAGGATGTATAAAGTGAACCACATGCATTTGCATGTACCATCACGTTACTAGAGATGTACAAGATGTGTTCCTTTATAGAGCGATTGGCAGAGAACATTTTGCCCAAATAAGGGTATGTATTAACACTTCCCAACACTTCTCTTCCTATATACCATTTAAACTTCCTTGCCTTACTGCATCCTTTAGATATAACAGTCATAAATTTACTGTTATTAATGTTAATCTTTAAAAGTACAGTGTTCTGCATACCTATGCAGTCAGTCCATTGGTCTCCATAATCATCTGCAGAGCTGTGATGTTATCCAAAGTGGAGCTGTCTGGTGTGAAATCAGCTTGCTCCCACTGTATATTGCTATTGGTATCCATCCAAAGTCTTTCAAGAGATCAGTGCTTTAGCAAAAATTTTCCCAATAGAGTCAAGCAACATTATTTGTCTAGCATTGCTGGGGAGGACAGTAGAGCCCTTCCCATGTAATGGTAAAATAATACAGCTCCTCCACGAGGTTGAAATTATTTTGGAACAGTGCTTCTAAATAACCTGACCAAAGTTTCCTTAAATTTTATAATTGTAATCAGGATTTGATCTGGACAGCTAGCTTCCAAAACTCTCATTTGATTAATAATCTCCTTAATCTAATCCCTCATATTGAGGGTTGGCAGCATATAGAAGGGAGATGTAAAAAGACCAATCTGCACTTGAGAAGTTTTTGGCCTAATGTGGCTTCCACACGCTATGTTAATTACACAGCAGAATCTTCTGGAATCTTTAAATGAAGCAGCATCCTGGAGGTCGACCCATCAAAACCTAAAGAATTTTCGGCCCAGCTCGCTGCTACCCTACCCAACCAAAGTACTGGAGAAAGTCATCAACACACAACTACTGAATTTCATTGAGGCCAACAACTCCCTGGAGAGGTCCCAGTCTGGCTTCCGCAGCAACCACAGCACGGAGACAGCCCTCCTGGCAGCCACCGACGACATCCGATTACTCCTAGACCACGGCCACACCGCAGCACTCATACTCCTCGACCTCTCAGCAGTATTCAACATGGTCTCCCACAGCACTCTGCGCACCAGACTCCACGACATAGGAATCCTTGGAAAAGCCCTGGAATGGATCCAATCTTTCCTCTCCGGGAGGACCTAGAGGGTCAGACTCCCTTCCTACACTTCCAGACACACAGAAGTCAACTCCCGAGTCCCCTGAGGATCCTCAATGAGTCCCACACTGTTCAACGTATACATGGTCCCTCTTGCTGCCATCGTCAGAAGCCACGATATGAACACCGTGTCATTTGCCGTTGACGCACAACTCATCATTTCCCTCACCGAAGACCCAGACACGGCCAAAAGGAACTTCTACTCAGGAATGGAAGCTGTTGCCACCTGGATGAGAGAAAGTTGCTTCAAGTTCAACTCCGACAAGACTGAGCTCATCATCTTCGGAAATGCCACCTCAGCTTGGGACGACTCCTGGTGGCCCACATGCCTCAGGGCCCTCCTACACCGACTGAGCTTGCCCGCAACTTAGGAATTATCCTCGACTCCTCCCTATCCATGACCTGCCAGGTAAACTGTGTTGCCTCCTCCTGCAGACACACACTCGGCAAACTTTGGAAGATCTTCAGATGGATACCAGCAGACTGTCACAGGACAGTCACCCAAGCCTTAGTCACTAGCAAGCTCGACTACGGCAACGCCCTCTACACCAGCACCTCAACTAGGAACATAAAAAAACTTCAACTAATCCAGAATGCCGCCACCAGACTCATTCTGGACCTCTCTCGCCGAGAACATGTCTCCCAACACCTGAGGACCCTCCACTGGCTACCGGTCGAGAAGTGAATCACCTTTAAGCTTCTCACCCACGCATACAAGGCCATACACAACACACGACCAGCCTTCCTGAACCACTGTGTCTCCTTCCACACCCCCGCCAGATCCCTCCACTCTGCCCAGATGACCCTGGCCACCGTCCCTCTCATCAGCCAAACCACCACTGGAGGACGATCTTTCAAATACACTGCAGCAAAGAGATGGAACAACCTCCTCCTGCACCTCAAACAAAGCCCGTCGCTCACTATCTTCAGGAAGAACCTCAAGACGTGGCTCTTTGGATGGGCCCCTCCCTGCCCTCCCAGCACCTTGAGACCCTCGCGGTTGGGTAGCCCCGCTTTACAAACATTGCTTGATTGATTGTGGTCTATATAGATCTTAGCAGATATCTTTTTTATTGAAGCCTTCCTTCTTAAATGAATTCTTTTCAATAGTTTAATCAATTTTCTTCTCTTTAATGATTAGCTAAAAATGATTCCTTTGTGGTTTATTGGTCAATTTATTCAAACTAACTTCTCTATGAGAATCCATTAATTAATTTTTCACTACCCAAGAAGGCCTTTGCAGAAATTGATTTCTTGCCGCCAGAATCTTCAAAATCAACTACAGAAAATATTCCAGTCTCTACATAAGGCAGTACTGAATTTTCTAATGTCTTTTAAGTTATCTTAATTTAAGGCATTCCAATGCACTTTACAATTGGCAGCACAAAGGTGCACTGTATCACCTTTAAAAGTCGAAGGCAAAGAGTCCTCCTGTGTTAAGTGGATGTCAAAAGAATTTATTTTATGATCGCTTCGAGGGGAGTCAATTAGCTCAAGGTCAGGTAATAATCTCATCATAGGAAAAGAGGTAAGAATATAGTTGGTTAATAATTGACTCTTGCCACATGTCTAAGTATGGTGGACAGGGATATCACTAGCCAATCTTCCATTCACAACATGAGAACTATTTGAAAAAGATTTCCAAAAGATGCTTACCTCTCTTATCTATTTTACATGATACCAGAAAGGTAGGACTTGGAAAATGTAAGTCTTCTTTGCTGACCCTAACTGCAAACAAACTGATGACATAACTAGGGACTTTTGCATGTAGGCTCCCCACAATAATCAGGTTAGTGAAATTCTCTCTGTTAGCAGTCTGAAAAATAAAATGAAACAATAAACTAATAAAACATGTAAAGATTGGTTAGAAGTTACTGGTCAGACTTCAAACTAATATTATCCTGTCAAATAAAGAGTATACATTGTAGTCAATTTGAAGTGTGGATAATGGATTTATATGAGCTGGTGTAAGGAGGACTGCAATGCCTTCACTTGCGTGGGCTTTTTTTAGGACAGCTGATTACAATATAATTACATCTACATCAGTGTGAGATTATGGTCTGTTTCATCTTTGCTCCACAAATGGATTCTCATAAGGTTGACCATGAAAGTGACCTACCGATGTTCTTGAATTTGAAATTTATGGTTAAATACCTCAGTTACTGCTGCTTTGCTAATAGTTCAGTGTGGTTGTTAGCTTGTGCATCGGAAATTGATGTCCTCTTCAGGTCCTCCTCTTCTTTATTTGATCATATTCTAGATCATAGAATGAAACATACTTTTCCCAAAGAAAGATATATCTGGTGTGCTAGATTTGATTCATGCACTTTATCGGTACATGCACAATCTTCTGCAGGGGAAAACAATACAGAACATTTAACTTATTCAATTCAAATTCTGAAGACGATTGTAAATTTGCCACCTCATCAATTCCTAGTGTGATGAGCATAGTAAGGCCGAGATTGCTGATAGATTTGTTTATTTTATTCAGCACAAACTTCTGAAGAAGGTTATAGGTTTGCCATCTCATCATTTCCTAATGTGAAGAGCGTAGTGAGGCACAGTTAGCTAATAGATTTGTTCAAAGGAAACACAAAGAATAAGCATCAAGAGAACTGGGAAAGGTCTAGTTCACTGACAAGCCCTTAGAGCTGACTAATACATTTTTTATAACATATATCAATGCAGTTTTGGAGCTGTGTTTCAGGAATATACTGTGGGCCAAATTGCAAAACATGTTTGACTGGCACAATTATAGTGTCTTGGTGGTAAGCAAGGCCAGGCTTGGTGCAAACACCTCTCACAACAATTATATCAAAGTCGATTTGTGGAGTTGTTGACGTGTGAAAAGAACATTTTTTTGTTTTGATTTTATTGTGGAGGTGATGAGTTCCATTTCCTTTTTGTACTGTTTTGTTTGGAATCTCAATCTTCACTCTTGTGCTCTTTGTATGAAACAACTTTTTGGCTGATTGTGTTCAAATTTCCATCTCTATTTTCAATATTGACAACTAGGCCTCTGTGAATAAAGAGTACAAATGTTTTGCAATAGAGGCTTCAGTTATGTTAATCCCTACCCACTACTGATATATCAATATCATTATTGAATGCTGATTGTAAGACGTTTACACCCACATTATTGCTAGGACTTCTGGGTAAACTAATTTGTGCTTCTCAATCTGGGTCATGTATTGAATGTGACGGCCTCCCTTAACTCCCAGGTGGCGTTATTAATGTTAGGGACAGAAAAAAACATTTAAGAAATTGTCAAGATTGTTTCTAAGATCAATTGTCCTTGTGCTGCTGTAAAATCAAATTCTTTGACTTGAGATAATTTTAATTTGAGACAACGGTGTCCTTTACCCCCACTGTTATTTATTTTATCCTTTGGGTCTTCATTATGTATCATGAAGGAAAATGAGGGGATCAGGTATTAAAGTTGGTTAACAGTTACAACTTTCTGCTTACACTGACGACGTGTTACCATGTGTATCAGATGGACCTTAATCAGTATTTAAAACATTAGACATCATAAAAGATTACTCAGAAGTAACAGAGTGCACCCATTACTAAATTGCATAGGAATGCATGCTGTTAAATGTTTATTGTAATAAACCCATGATTGATCCTAAATGTGTAGGAGGCTGGCCCTCTATGTAGTGTACAAAACATTATACACTGTGCAGAGGGTCTAGGCAACCACATGTTGGCCTTCAGAGGTAAAAACTAGACCATCTAATGCTCTATTTTTTATGCAGCATGGTCGAGCAGTTAGGCTATTCTTGGAGAAGTGCAAAACATTTGTTGTACACACAGTATCAATAAATGAAAACACACACTCAAAAGAATAACTTGAGACCAATTGACAAAAATACTTCAGAACTTTATGACATTTTTAAGACCAAGTACATCAAAATCAGGTTATGAATTTTCAAAGTTTAGAAAATGTCTCACTTCTGTGCATAATTATGCACCATATGAATGAATGGAGAAAAACTTTTAAAATGCATATAAATGCAGGCAATGCGTTTACCAGTGTCTCCTCTTGGTTGTAGGTTAAGGTCATCAGTGGGTCCTGTGGACTGGCTGGAGCAGTTCTGGTGGCTCCTGGTTTCAAGGGGAGCAGCTGCAGAAAGTCTTTGGAGCGGATTCAAGGCCACTGCAAAGGACCCTCGGAAAAGAACTGCGCAGGTGGACTTCAAGGTAAGTCACCTTCTAGTGTCAAGGTCACAAGGGGCGGGAGACCTTTAAAGCATAGCTGGTTCTCTGGTACAGGGCCCTGGGAGGCTGGGTGCAGAGCAGATAGATGAGCCAAGAGCTGTGCGTGAAGGTGCCCTTGGAGGCACGAGGTAGGCCACTTTGAGGGTCGCTTGCAGGTCAGTAGGGCCACTCTGGTGGGTGGTTCAGGTGGTTTCTGAAGTCCCTCAACTGAGGCTTCCTTCTGGTCCTTTTAGAGTCCGGAGTGCACTTTCCTTCCTTGTGTCCGATGTTGAGTGACCAGTACCTGGAGCTATTGCACGGTTCAGCCACTGGAGGTTGCAGTGCCACAAAACTTGGTACACTTGCAGGATTTGTACTCAGAGACCATCAGGTAATATTTGGTCCAGCTGTAGCATTCGGGTCCTTGGCAGCAGCCGATCAGTGAATTGGACTTCACTGGCTTTTAGTCTTTGGTTGCAGGAGAGTGATGCCTTCACTCTGGAGGGAGATCTTCGGCAATTATTAGAAGAATGGAGGTCCTCTGGGGATTTTTAGAGTCTGTCTGAAGACTGAGCAACCCATCAGCAGCGATTGCCGAGTCCTGAGTGCAGTAAGCAGTGTTTGGCACCTTTTTCTTGATGCATCATGACTTCAGTTCTCGCGCCTCGGGTCTTTTTTGTTGCTGGTCTTCTTGTGTCCATGGAATCTGAATCTCTGGTCTAGGGGTGCCCACTAAGTACTGTATTTCGATGGCATTCAGGGGTGTGAGAGAACAGGGATAATTGCAGAGGCCCCCTAACTTTTTTCCCCCATTTTCCACTTTTTGCTGGTGTTGTCCTGACTCTGATGGTGCCCTGGGTACTGCTAACCAGTCCCAGGGCCTGTGCTCTGTGTAAAATCAGTATGCAAATTAGGCAAATTATAATTGGCTAAGTCAACCTACCTATAGGTCCCTACTATATGTTAGGGCATGTAGGTTTAGGGACCCCAGCATAGGTAGTGCCCTCATAGGTGCACTGCTGAGGTGCCTAGTGTCATTTTAAAGGAAGGCCTGCCTTGCTGGCTGCTTTTAAATTAAAGTTACATGCAAATTCGACTTTGGAATTAAAAGTAGTTCCAAAGTCTTAACCTACCTTATTTTTACATATAAGTCACCCCTAAGGTGTGCCCTATGTGCCCCTAGGGCTGGGTACCATGTAACTATAAGCAGGGACCTTATAAAATAGTTGTATAAGCGCTGGTGAGGTAAAACAGCCAAATTAGTTTTTCCCTCATTTTTCCCCTCCATGGGCTAGAATGGGGAGACTTTATTTTAATTTAAAAAATCCCCTTAAGTAACAGATACAAGAAGTTTGGTATCAAATTAATTGTTATAATAAATCCCACAACTTCCAGTTGTTGGATTTAATATAACTTGTTCAGGTAAAGAGTTTTAAACTTTACCTGAAAAGTTGCCAACTTCAGCCCTGCAGTGTTTTTGCTGCTGTGCTCTGATTGGCCAGCCTCTGGCAGCCTGGCCAGGCTGCCTTGATGAGGTGTGAAGTGGCCTGGCTCCACACAAAGAGATGTGCCTGGGAGAGGAGATCTCCCCTCAGCAGATGGTGAAGCAGGAAGGGGGAGGACTGCCAAACTGGTCTTCAAAGGCAGAGAAGGACATTTGGAGCAACTTAGAAACACCCTCACATCCTGCAAACCCAGACAATTAGGTGCCCCCTTGATTAGATTAGGAGATGACAGGTGAGGGGTGTGTTTAGGATTTGTAGCCACACCAGTGGGTGGGCTCAGCCAGATGTGACCTCTAAAAATTACTTTCAGCCATGATGGATTTTTGAGGAATGTTGCTCTCTGGGATTGATTTTTGCCACACTTCCCAGGAAGTGGTCATCACAGGGGGAAGGACCCTGCCCCTGATTAGAGAACCAGGACCCCCCTGCTTTTCACACAGGAGCAAGGATAAATCTGGCAGACCTGCACCCACACCTCAGTTCCCTACCAGATCCCTATCAGATTCTAACAAGGAATAATTACAGGAGACGAAGGGCTGCCCTGCTGAACCCCTGACCTGCACCTGGACACTGCACTCTGGGGGACTGCACCATCTGCACACTTGGGCTTTGCCACTAAAAGGATTTTACCTGTCTTCTACTGCTGACCAGCGTCCAGTGGCCATTTGAGGATTCTGACCAGGTGCATTCTGGGAATTGTAGTCCCAAATCCCAAGGAGCAACTCAGAGCTTCTGGAACCTTGGATCAAGTTGTGGACAATTCAAGGACACAGAAAAGACCTCTGGAAGAAGATCCAGAAGTTTGGAGACGTTTGGAGCAACTCCATAAGTTGAAGAGGTGCATTGTGGGAGTTGCCGCCCCAGACCCCAAGAGGCACACCAGAGCCTCTGAACCCTTGGCTGGTGCTGTGGACCACTTTCCTGAATCAAACACTTCTGAAAGTAAGTGTGACAGTCTTACCTCGTGGGTAGCCTGAACTCTGGACTTTGTTCCTTTGCAGTGTGCCCTCTTTTAACCCTTTGAGCACTAGTTGCTTCTATGCACTAGAAAGCAGTAATTGTTTAAAAAAAAAATATCTCTGGTTCCCGTTATCTGATTTTATTTGTTTTGGTGTGACTTTAAAGATAAAAATATTTCCTATTTCTATAAACTGATTTTGGATTTTTAAACTATTTCCTGTGTTTTATTTAATTACTGTTTTGTGATATTTGAATTCTTTACACTTTGGGGGTGATTCTGACCGCGGCGGTCGGCGCCCGCCAAGCGGTTCCCGCCGAAAGACCGCTCCGTGGTCACAAGACCGCGGCGGTCATTCTGGCTTTCCTGCGGGGCCGGCGGGCGACCGCCAGAAGACCGCCGGCCGGCCCAGCGGGAAAGCCCCGTCAACAAGGAAGCCGGCTCAGAATTGAGCCGGCGGAGTTGAAGGGGTGCGACGGGTGCAGTCGCACCGTCGCGATTTTCACTGTCTGCAAAGCAGACAGTGAAAATCTTTGTGGGGCCCTCTTACGGGGGCCCCTCGACACCCCATACCGCCATCCTGTTCCTGGCGGGCGAACCGCCAGGAACAGGATGGCGGTATGTGGTGTCAGAATCCCCATGGCGGCGCAGCAAGCTGCGCCGCCATGGCGGATTCCCATGGGCAGCGGAAAGTCGGCGGTACACCGCCGGCTTTCCGCTTCTGGCCGCGGCTGTACCGCCGCGGTCAGAATGCCCGGCGGAGCACCGCCAGTCTGTTGGCGGTGTTACCGCCAACCTCCGCCCTGGCGGTAATTACCGCCAGGGTCAGAATGACCTCCTTTGTCTCCTAAGGTAAGCCTTGTCGCTCGTTGCCAAGCTACCAAGGGTTGAGCTGGGTTTAATTTACTGAGACCTAACTGAACCTAAGTGGAGGTTAGTGGCCTATTGCTAAGTGGAGGTACTTACCTGCCCTTACCAATAACCCATTTTCCAACAAGGGGAGTATCTATTAGTGGCCAATGGGTCTGCTACCTTAGGGTGGCTATTCCCACTATGTGACCACTTCCTGTGGGCAGAGGTCACTTTCCTATCCCTGATAGACTATTTCTCTACCATGCAAAATGGAGGGCTCACCTCGTATGCAACACCTTAGGGTTGGTGCAAGCTTGTGGTGTCCACTCCTCCTGTCTGTGTTTTCCCACTGTTGCTCCCACCAAACGTGGGGGTTTGCAATGGGGATGGCCATCTGCTGCTAACAGCAGGCCTGGGGGTTGAGTTTCATAGGCGGTAAGCCCTTTAAACCTCACTAGCAGGGCAGTCTACATTCTTGAGGAGGGGGGTGTGACACCTCCACCCAGGAAGGGCTTTGTTCTCGGACCCAGAGAGCAGGAGCTCTCATCCCAGGGTTCTAGAATCTTGTCTGGTGGTTGTGACTGGTCAGCAACCATGCCAGTGTTAGTTAGCTTTGCAGGGGTCACCTCTAAGATGGTCCCTTGATACAATTTGCAATAAATCCAATAATGGTGCCAGATTGGATTTCTCACTTTGAGTTGTTTGATACCAAACAACCCAGGGTTAAGAGTAGCCATCATGTTGCTGTGAAACTTGTACTGACCAGCACATGCATTTAAAATGGCTGCTCAGTTCACCTACTATGTCCCATGCTGGGCAAGGACACAGTAGAGCCATATTGCTCATGCATGTATGCCCACATATACAGTATAGTGCACCCTGCTTTAAGGCACGAAGGCCTGCCAGAGGGTTGACTTACCTATATGGCATGCAGTGTGTAGTGGACAGGGCACACAGACTGTGGGCCATGTCGAGTTTGCACTTTAGGATTGTACCAGGACACTCTCCCTGCAGTGGCAGTGCTGGATGCATCTGGATGCATGGCCCATGAGTGTAGTACAATCTGGGCGCTTCCCTCAGGGGCCTACCCTTAGCATCCCATGCCCTGGGTACCTAAGTACCATTTACTATGGACTTAGAGTGGCAGCTAAAGGTGTTGCCAATTGAATCAGTACCTTTACAATTTTAGGAAAAGTACACTTGCACTAGGGACCTGGTTAGCAGGATCCCAGTGCGCACCAGTCCAAGTCTCATCCAGAAACCAGGCAAAAAATGGGGTGGGGGGACTGCAACAGATTGCCAGTTCACACAAAATGGAACAGCAGCCAAATTAAATACTTGGTAACAGGTATTTCACAAGTTATGCTTCAGATTCTGAAAAAAAACGTTAAGATTTAACACAGAATTGGTCACCAAAATATCTGAGCTGGAGGGGTTCAATAGAAGCAGTAAAAATGTCATTGCCCCTCTTAATAACTATGGTGGTCATTCCAACCCTGGCGGTCCATGACCGCCGGGTTGGAGGACCGCGGGAGCACCGCCGACAGGCCGGCGGTGCTCCAATGGGCATTCCGACCGCGGCGGTAAAGCCGCGGTCGGACCGGCAACACTGGCGGTCACCCGCCAGTGTACCGCCGCCCATTGGAATCCTCCAAGGCGGCGCAGCTAGCTGCGCCGCCGAGGGGATTCCGACCCCCCCTACCGCCATCCAGTTCCCGGCGGTCCGCCCGCCGGGAACCGGATGGCGGTAGGGGGGGTCGCGGGGCCCCTGGGGGCCCCTGCAGTGCCCATGCCACTGGCATGGGCACTGCAGGGGCCCCCGTAAGAGGGCCCCTAAATGTATTTCACTGTCTGCTGCGCAGACAGTGAAATACGCGACGGGTGCAACTGCACCCGTCGCACAGCTTTCACTCCGCCGGCTCGATTCCGAGCCGGCTTCATCGTGGAAGCCTCTTTCCCGCTGGGCTGGCGGGCGGCCTGAAGGCGGCCGCCCGCCAAGGTCAGAATGAGGGCCTATGTCTGTAACATGTTACCCCTGAAGTTATCATCTGCTGTATTAAATGGAGTAGATTCAATATTATCAGCATTTATGTAGGGCACTAGGATACCCAGATTTGCTAGGAATAAGTTAAGATTATGATAAGAAGAGGGTGGTGTGAGACTAGAGAATTGTAATCATCATCAAAAGCCATTCATGTTAGCAAACACTGCATATTGGTTTAGACCTTCTATGGAAGGGGTACTTGAACCTGTTGGAGTGTGTTTTTTAATCAATATTAATGTGAAAAGCTTGCAATATATTGTGTGATGAAGCTGCATAGAAAATGTGTTAACAAAGAAAATAATGAACACGTTGAAATGTGCCCACGGGGAATGGCTACCAATGTATACGAAGACTATAAAAAAGGGTTGTTAATTTGGAAATTAATATGCAATAATGTTTGAATTTGTATTAGTACATCATAATTAGAGTTTTGGGTTAAACGTTTGCTTTATTAAATCAGAAGGCTTTAGCTTAGCGAGGGTCTGATCCTAGCTGCCTGGCCTCATATTGAATTGCATTTTCTAACGTGCAATGTGCTGTTTTCATGAAGGACACGAAGCTGCATTTTTCCAGGAGTTATGTGTGCGTAGCTGTAGTAAATTCTTTCTCATGAGAAACGGCTTGCTCAAGACGACGTTCTTGCTAGATGCAACAGTGTAATTTGTAACAGGTGCAAGGTTAACCGTACCAGGAGAAGATAATGAAGACACTGACTGGAGCGCAAAGTGTAATATTCTCTACCTGACATTCCAACCGTTGAAGACGTCAATAACTTGGACCAATCCGCGACATGGGAACTGCAAAGTGTGGAAAGTTCAAGTAAGGTGCTTACCGAATTATTGGATAGAGATAATAATGCCCCAAACTTCATCCAATGAAGAATTAGGGAATAGTTAGACAGTTTTGATTTAAGGGCGTCACCTGAGGAAAACGGGGGACACTTCTTCTTCCACTTTAACGGGGACTCTTACCCTCGCCTTTGCCATTCCTTTGCTATGAGACTTTTGCTAGAGAACTTTTGCCAGTTGCCATAATTTAGTTTAGTTGTCCAGTCACCTTAAACCATCCTTTGCCCATTCTTTGCTTGATGCTAACTTCTCCTATATCTGAGGGAAGTAATTCACTCTGTAGCTATGCTATATTGAGACTCTGCCCCGTCCTATCTCTGCTGATGGTGAATCAACTGATGTCCTGAGGATGAAGACAGACGCTGTTTGCTGATCTGTTGGATTGGTAACAATCTGATGCAAATTGTAATTGTCTGTTTGCCGTTTCTTTCTAGGTACCAACTGCTATTATGATAGAGGCCTTAATTTAGATGTTTTCTAAATTCGTGTTCACTAAAATGTTTTGCATGAAGCCCAACATGCTAATGCTAATTTGAGGTTAGTTAAGGCGTTCACTAATATTTTGTGCAAATAGACAAATGCCTGAGTTCTTGCTTTGTTGATTCATGTACTAATGAGACTCTGTTAAGTCGATTCATATAATGATGTGCCTAGATGCTAAATGAAATTAGTAGATGTATTGATTAAAATCTCTTTCTGATTAATGACTGGATTGTTCTAGGTGGGTTTATTACAAATGAGATTAACAGACACAATATTAGATTGTAACCAATAGGGAAATAAATATCAAAACCTTGACTAAACTGGTGTGGTTCTTTGTGACTGAGAAATCAATGGTGTGTTCAATTATTGATTCTTATGGAATGTTTATTTGACTAGTGATTGTTGTTATTGATTGATTATTGATCTATTGATTGGCGATGACAAGAAAATATTTAGTACTGGGAAGTCTCCAAACGTGGTCCAAAGGTTTGTTGGCCTTAATGCGTCTCCTGGTAAGTTTACTTATCTAGGCTCTGACGCGCTAACAAACCCACCCGAATGGTATTCAGTAGAAAGGGGCATACTGGGCACTGATTCCTTCCTTTCACCTCTAGTACCTGGAAAATATCTCAAACAACCAATGTCACAAATAATGATAGATACGGCAGGATTACTGAGAAACATAGAGCATACAGGGAGGAATAAAACTACCCCAACATTTCACATGCCTAGTGGAAGGATGGAAAAAATAAAATTAACAATGAAGTATTAGATATAACTTCGGTTAGAGATCTAATGTACGATGATATACCTTTATCGTTTAGATAACTCTTAGCAAAGTCAGACATCCCTCACATTACATTTTATGATTTACTAAAATTGAAAAAAACATTGAAGAAGCTCATATTGACTAACGGAACTCAGAACATAAATTAATTTTAGGAGACGTTGTCAGGAAAATCACTTATAGTATCAACGATCTATAAGGTACATGAGCAATCAAATATATCAATAAATAATGCTGTTAAGTGAAAATTGGATACATTGTTCGTTCATATAGTTGAGAAAAAGGGTAAAGATAATAGATGTGTAAAAGGTGTTCAGCCTGTAGCTGAAACAGAAGTTTTAACCATGTTTAGTCAATAAAGATATTAGCTGTTACCCAATTTACCTTGAACCGTCATCAAATGTTTAGGTGTGTACCATTTGACTCAGGGAACAACTGGCATTGTAGTCAAGAGAAGGACACTTTCATTCATATGCTGGCAAACTGTAGAATGGTGTGACATTTTTGGTCTCAAGTAGAAGTAGTGCCTAAAATCTACCATTTGGAAAATCACGAACTTTCTGTGATATATGTTCATGTTTCCGACTGTCGGTTGACTCTAATAGCATCTACCTAGGTAAAACTGAAATGCAACAATTGCACATATTGATACATTTTAAAGTAAAATCAGTTATGTGCAACTGAAAAACTATACAAATTTATTAACTCACATTTGGTGAACATGAATCTGTCATATACCATAACCCGTGGTAACATGTAAGATACCATATTTATTAGAGTATTTTCAACAGTTGACTCCCAACCCTATGATGAAGGTGGCCTGGTAGTGAAAAAAAAACCTGTGGATTCAGATATACTAAATTACTCTGAACGCGTGACTTTATATTTGCTAATCCTTTGAACGGCTTCTAAATTAGTGTTGTAACTCAACATACGCATGTCTTCTTACACAGTTATCCATCTAACAGTTGGATAAATGGGGTATTTATGGATTAGAGATTTTACTCTGTGGTAGCGGTATTTTGTTTTTTCTTTCAGCTCGCCTTCATTATTTTCTTCTTGTATGGTCTCTTTCGGTTTGCTTATTTAGTTTTTTCTCTGACATCATCTGATTTAAATATCTTCATGAGGCATATGTGTGGCTGTATTACAGTACTCGGACACAATACAATTGAAGGTATACAAGATCTGGTATTGTAACGTTTATACGCTTGTCTATTACACAAAGAAGAACAAGAAAGTAATATTTGTTGCTCTCAAGCCTTCTTTTTATATTATTAAACTTTAATAAAGAAATTTGAACACAATAAATGTAATCAAAATCCACACTTACAAATAAATGTTTATCTTGATGATATGTTGCTAGTCTGCAATAAAAGCACAATATTATTAGAGGTCGATTAAACAAAAACACGATTTTTAGCAGTCAACTTTAACAATTAGCTCCCAACAAAGCTCACTCCATGTATGACAGTGCTCACTCCATGTACGTCAGTGCTTAACAAAACATGTATTTATATTAATAACTCAGTTAGTAGAATTACAAAAACTAAAATTGAAATAAAAAGTAAAATAACCCAAAGGCATAGGTTAAAAAGAAAATATGTTCGAACTGGGGATTTACGTGTTTTTATTGTTAACATAAAATGATAGAACACTCATTAGGAATAGTTATTATACAATATAAATATGACGTCAATCAAATGAGGCACATCCACGTAGCCACTAGCCCCCCTTTTCCCAGTGTTATTCACCTAAAACCGCCTTCTTTATTCTTGCCAGACGTGCAGGTGCTTCAGCGTGTATTTGCTCTTCCTAAGACATTATGAGTCAACACATGAAATCTTAGCCATCATTCTCGTGTCAGGGTGCTCTCAGTAATAATTAAGGCAGTTTTTGTTTGTATATGGTTTTTATTGTACTTGAAGGACATTATTCTTAAATGGTTTCCTTGCATGCAAAACTGCCACTGTTATTATAGACATTTGGAATAATGTAATGTAAGTGCCTACATTCGTCATCATAGAATGGACTTATAGCTTTTACATTGATTCGAGTACTTACAAGCAATTTAATATCTAATTACTGTGAAATAGCAGCAACGCAGCAACTAAAAAAAAACACCGCGGAAATAATAAAATCCGGAAGGCCATCTGGGGCAGAGCCATTAAACAAGATTGAAGCACAATAGTTGTAAGCACTGATGGATAACTTACAAACATGATCTATTCGTTTGGGTACGTCTGAAGTAGTTTTAAAAAGCAGACGAGTTTAGGGTACATAAAGGATAGTGTTTAAAGCAACCTCACTCAACTTGTCTAAAGAATTAACAGATTAATAACCCTTTCCGGTGATGCATAGAGAATTAAAATAGTGTTTTGTTACAGAATGTTCTGTCCTCGCTATAACTGGACTGCCTTATCCAATTCATTACATATGCTTGATTCACAAATGTATGTTAGCATTGTGCCAGTGATAGAGCGAAACGTGGTAACAATTTACCTGCGTTCGGATGCTCTTTAGGTCGATGAATCTTTTGACTAAGGGGGAACTCTCTGTACTATTAATCGATCAATCACATCAAATCGATAATCAATAACGAACATAAGCAACACCTTGAACAACATAACACTTAACAATTAATCCAGAATACATTTCGGCGAACCCTGACCTTTCCGTCAGGAATAACCACACCAGTTTATTGCAAAGTTAGTGAATTTATTTCCCTATATTAACAAAGCTAGCACAATATAAATGTGTCTCAACACCAAATGATAAACATAAATGAACATTAATAGCTGTCCATATCGTCGAAACAAGTGTAATCTATGTAGCATTTGAATCACAAGGCATTCGATAATGGCAATGCAAAGCACTAATACGATAATCTGTAATGGGCTAATTGCGTACATTTAGTCAGCATAACAAGATCTCAAATTGCATCGTGCGACATATGGAATCCTCGTCTAACCCCAAATTAGCATCAGCATGTGGGACTTCATGCAAAAACAATTTGGCAACATCAATTTAGAAAACTCCTAGCTAGGGTCCTTCTCAAAATCAGCAGTTGGTTACCTAAAAGAAACACAATGCAATTTTACAGTTTCCTTTCATAATTACCAATTCTGATCAGCAATCAATGAAGTCTTCGTCTCACAGGTACCGTTTCTCAATCAGCATGGGCCGGGACAAAGGGGCAGGGGTGGACGGGGCAATTGCCTCACGGCGGCAAGATAAAATTACTACTTCATGCAAAGGGACAAATCAAAGTTAAAGTCTCTAGGGCAAGAATCATTAAAGTCTCTTTCTCTCGACTAGAGAAAGCATCAAAGTCTCTCAAAATGGCGTCGCAGCAAAATGGGCCATAGTAGCTACGAAGTCAAAATGGCGGGATGTCCGAAGATAGCGAGAGAGAGCTTTCCTCTCGTGCACCTGGGTTTTATAGACAACAGTTCAAGTCCAGTAGGGTCTCCATTGGAGGGTTCATAGGTTAGCTTCAAATTGACCAATCAAAAACGACAGTTCTCAAGCTTTTACTTAAGCATACATTATCCTTGGAGATGGGTACGCAAGTTGCAACATTGTCTCTCGATTAGCTTACTCTCAGAGCCTCCATTGTCCGCACCTGCAAGCCGACCTTGAATTTAAGAGAAAATATGCCATGCTGGCACCAACTTTAAGATAAGCATGTGAACAGTCTCTGTGGAAAAGTACAGCTTCAAGCAGAAATACACGTTTAATAGCACAGTGGAAAAATACGAACATCTAAACCGTGAGACCAGGCAGCTAGGCCAAAGCCTCCGCTAAAGTAATGCTAAGCTAAGGCATTTCAAATAAGCAAATCGTAGCACACGTTTATGATTATGTCGGATTAGTGCAATTCTATTACACCACGTTATATAAAGCACGCATATAAATGATGGCAAACTACTCTGAGGGCACATTTTGTCCCCGTAAAATCTTCATTAATTCGGTTAATGTCACACACGATTATGTCAGCACTACGTTTATGCGTTAATAAATCAAAACCTTCATTTTCTGCTTCATCAATCCCTCCTCTGATGACTACTTGTCATCACACAAATTTAGCCCACAAATTTTATCTCATTAAAATTCTGTCAGCTCCCTTTTTCTTTTAGTTCCCCTAGTTTGCGCTTTGTATTCTTCTGCCATTCTTTTCATTATTTTCTCCTCCTTTCTTCTTTTATTTCTTTCCATAATCATTATTATTCCCCTTTTTATTCCCCAAATTCCAAATACACAAATTATTACTATTAATATTCCTTCTATTATTTTCAATAATATTCCATTCCAAATTCCCCCAATCCAATGTCCCACTGAAGCAAGTCCCTTTCCAACCTTCTCCCACACTCCTGGTTCTTTCAGTTCTTTCAAATCTGCACTTTCTTTTGTTAGATTAGCAAGCATAGTTTTAATTTTCACACTATTATCAGGTATATAGGTGCAGCAGTGACGTGCACCAATCATTTTGCAAACGCCTCCATCCTTTGCTAAAAGAATGTCTAAAGCAAGCCTATTTTGAAGAGTCATAGCTCTTTCCGCTGCAAGTTCAGCATCCATCAGGATTATAGCACCTGAAAACTTTGTCAGCATGTTATCCACTATAGTAGACAACTTCCTTATTTTGATGGAATTCAGCACAACTCCCAATGAAGGAATCATAGCTCCAAATATATCACCTACCACAGCAGCTGCGGTCTCTCTTTTCTGGATACGATGGGATCCAGGTGTCTTTTCAATCATCGATATGTCATCCAGTTGATAAACCTTTGGAAACACTATACCCAAATAACATCTTCCCCACCATCCCTTTGGAAGACAATAATAGGCATTATGCCCACAAATGTAATACACCCCTGGAATGACAGGGTCAAGTCCGTCCATCATGAACGTCCATTTGGCCTTAAAAATAAACGTATGTTTGCATTCACTCGCTCCTACAAAAATATTGTCATAATAAGATTCACCTCGGTATATACAAAATTTCCCTACATGCCAAGCATCCAAAGGAATTTTCCCTTGTGTCTTTATAGCAGCAAAATCATAATTATCTACTGAAGTTCTCTTATGCAGTTCTTTTTCTAATTTCGCCTTCATTTGAGCCCTTCTATCATCTGTGCGATCTAAAAAGCTTATTTCTACGGCAGAGACGGAGCAAGTAAGGTTCTCCCTATGAGCATGAGCCGTTTCAAAAGGTTGCATTGGCTCGAAAAAGTCCCTCATAATTTTGTAATCCCAATATTTTGCAGTCTCGCTTAGCTGCGCTATTATAGGAACATAAGCAAATGTAACATCATAATTCGAGTAAAAATACTGTATGTTAGATTGACCATAAAACCTAGACATTACTATACTACATGTAATCCCATATGTAAGAGGCATGTGGTGATAAGTCACCCCTTCCTTTACTGATGTCGGTATCTGGGTACACACATAACAATCTTTCGCATCCATAGTCTCAACATACTCTGTTAGTAAGCGATAGAAAACGTTATACGAAAGCTCCTTCTTATCATGCAAGAGCCTCTCATCCATTGCTAGTCTTTTCAATGGTGTTAGTTCAGTGACAGTAACAGGAACAATAGTAGAAGCAGCAATAGTCTCATTCTCACCCTTTCCATGCATTCCAAACACAATTGCCATTATTATTAGTACACATGTTAGTACCAAGCCTATACAAACGTATTTACAATACTTCTTTCTATTGTTTTGCATAGCGTACCCAGGCATGATCTGTATAGAATCAGAGAGCTAGAAGCACTTATAAATGAAACTACTTAGCAATTCAGTTACAAAGCTGAACGAGCACAATGTTCACACCGTCTTCTTCAAAATGCCAGTCACTTATCGGTTAGCAGCATTTGTCTCAATTCGGTTTAGTAATGTCTCAGCTGGTTGTTTGTCTCACGTTATATTGCAGCAAGCAATACCATTTACTACCGTTTCAATCAACAGAGTCTATGAAACTTTTCTTTTCTATTGGTATCTCTTCTTCTTCTTCGTTCTCGATGCTTAGAGATACAAACTCATCAGTCCAATCATCATTTACCGCATATGCCCATTCAGGACCGGAATACCTCCTGTTTGGTATCCTTTTCCTTTTCAATTTTGCTTCTCTCTTTGATTCTGCTTCGCTGGCACTCTCCTCCTTCGCCAAGTCTTTTTCCTCACTTGACGATTGTTCCACGACAGTCACTTCCTTTCTTTTCTCTTTCACTTTCGGCCTTCCTCCTTCGTTCAAACCTTCTTTACCCTTTTCTTTTATCGGTGAGATACTTAGTCTTCTTTTTGCACCGTGTCCATTTGATGGACCTGCGATCTTTTCTGTAGAGGTTTGAGCTTTTTCGTTCTGCTCTTCTTTGTCCCCACCTTCAGGGGAATCAGTCACGTTTTCCTTTTCTTTTTCTGTATCGTCTGTTTCTGGGAAAGCCCCCTTCTGCTCAGGCTCTCCTGCCTTCTCACTCTCTTCGAGCCCTTCGTCACCGTTACTTTCTTCAGGCTCTGTATCACTTTCAGCTGCTTCAGGTTCCTTGTCACCTTCAGCTGCTTCAGGCTTTTTGCTACCCTCAGCTGCTTCAGGCTCTTTGTCACCTGCAGCTTCTTCGTCGCTGTCTGAACTTTCTCCTTGATCTTCCCCAAGCGAGTCGGACTCCAACAATATCTCTTTTTCTTCTGCTGTTGCTTGTTCGCTTTCAGTTCGCTTTTGTTCTGTCTCAGCACTCGGCACTGTTTTATTAGGAACGGGTAATTTCAGCGCTTCAACTTCCTCATCTGTGGGACACAACACCTTCTTTGTATGACTGGCGTGAATCCAGTTGGGAACCCCCGCGCACTTCACAGCGGTAGTTGTCGTCAGGATCACTTGGAAAGGGCCTTTCCAACGGGGTTCCAGACACGACTTCCTCACGTGCTTCTTTATCACGACCCAGTCACCTGCTTTCAGTGCGTGTCCTGGACCTTGGATCGGTGGCAAGGTGGTCGCTTCCACCTGGTGAGAGAAAGAGCGAACCACGTCAGCCAGACCTTTGCAGTAGTCTAACACCATATCATCTGTAATATTCAAAAGCATGTTTGCGGGAACTGCAGGAAGTCTCATAGCCCTGCCCATGAGAATTTCGTGCGGAGACAATCCAGTTTTTCTATCCGGAGTGTTTCTCATTGACATTAGCACTAAGGGCAATGCGTCAGGCCATTTCAAATTTGTTGATGCACATATTTTTGCCATTCTCGATTTCAGCGTACCGTTCATCTGCTCCACCAGTCCTGATGCTTCAGGACGATAGCTACAGTGCAGCTTTTGCTCAATGTTCAGTGCTTCGCAAAGTAACTTCATCACCTCGTTATTGAAGTGACTTCCCCTATCTGATTCTAAAGAGATCGGGAATCCGAAACGTGGTATTAACTCCCTCAATAATAGCTTGGCAACTGTAAGGCTGTCGTTTCTACGTGTGGGGTATGCCTCAATCCAATGACTAAAAATGCACACAATCACCAACACATATCTTAAACCTCCATGCACAGGCATCTCAATGAAGTCCATCTGCATACGACTAAAAGGACCGCTTGCCCTACCAATGTGACTCGCGTTCACAACTGTCCCCTTTCCTGGGTTCATCTGCTGGCAAGTGACACATCGATGGCAAACTGCTTCTGCAGCTTGACGAAATCTGGGGTTAAACCAATCGGTTTTGAACAATCTTATCATGGCATCTCTCCCTAGGTGAGCTTGCCCATGATAGAACCGCGCAAGCTGTGATAAGAGACCATTTGGCAAAACAAATTTTCCCTCATGTGAAACCCATAGCTCGTCTTGTCTCTTTATACATTGTGATTTAATCCAGGAATCTCTTTCATCCTCCCTGACATTATTCTGTAGTGCTTTTAGTTCTTCTATTGTATCTACGACCTTCAAGGCAAATGCTTCAGCTGGTTCGAGTTCTGGTTCACTTATTGTATTCCAATCATCCCTTAGCAATATACAGTTCAAAGCGCAAAATCTTGTGACTTGATCTGCATAGGCATTTCCCAGAGACACATAATCCTGTCCTTTCGTGTGAGCACTGCACTTTACCACTGCAACTTCAGCTGGCACTTGAATGGCATGTAACAACTCCCTTATTCTCTCCCCATTTTTCACTGGGGATCCTGAAGAAGTCAGGAAACCTCTCTGTGACCACAGTTGTCCAAAGTCATGCACAATCCCAAACCCGTATTGGCTATCAGTGTAAATGGTGACTTTCATCAATGCAGACAATTGACATGCTCTAGTAAGGGCTACAAGTTCTGCTACTTGTGCAGAATAGACTCCTTGGAGCCATCCCGCTTCCAAGACCCCTGTCACAGTACATACAGCGTATCCTGCTTTCAAAATTCCCACCCCATCTCTTAGACATGAACCATCAACAAAAAGAATTTGGTCATTTACATCAAGTTTTGTATCCTTGATGTCCGGTCGGGGTTTTGTGCAAAATTCAGTCACCTGAAGGCAGTCATGCTCGACGTCTTCAGCGTTCTCAATTTCAGCATGTTCTCCAGGAAGCAAGGTAGCTGGATTCAACGTAGTGCACCTTTTCAGCTGCACATTCGGTGAGCCCAGAATAGTCGTTTCATACCTTGTGAGTCTTGCTCCAGTCATGTGCTGCGTTCGGGATCGGGTCAAAAGTATCTCAACTGAGTGAGGGACCATGACTGTTACTGGGTGTCCTATCACTATTCCTTCACTCTGAGTGAGGCTGATACCAACTGCTGCTACGGCGCGCAAACACCCTGGGAGTGCTGCTGCAACCGGATCCAGAGTAGCTGAAAAATACGCTACTGGTCTGTTTACGCCACCATGGGCTTGAGTCAAGACAGACAAAGAGCATGCATCACGTTCATGGCAAAACAATGTGAAAGGCTTCGTGTAATCAGGCATACCTAAAGCTGGAGCCCTGCACATGCACTCCTTTAATTCAACAAAAGCATCCATCTCATCCCCTTTCAGTTCGATCTGATCCAAGGCATCCTTCTGGGTCAATTTCAGTAGAGGCTTTGCTAGAGACGAGAAGTTGGGAATCCACTGGCGGCAGTATCCCACCATTCCCAAAAACTTCCTCACCTCCTTCCTTGTCTTTGGTGGACTCATTTGAAGTACACTGGTAATTCTTTCCTTCATTATTTTCCGTGACCCTTTCTCTATCTGGTGACCCAAGTATTTCACTTTCTTCTGACAGAACTGCAGTTTGGAAGGAGACACCTTGTGTCCATTCCCTCCCAAATGGTTCAACAGAGCAATGGTATCGGCTGTGCAGCCACTTTCTGTCTTTGATGCAACCAGTAAGTCGTCAATGTACTGTACTAAGGTTGACTCGAATGGCAACTCTAACTCTTCCAAGTCTTTCTTTAGAACCTGATTGAATATTGACGGTGACTCAGAAAACCCCTGAGGAATTCGACACCAACTGTACACTCTGTCTAGGAATTTGAAACAAAAGAGGAATTGGCTGTCCTCATGAAGAGGTACAGAAAAGAATGCTTGTGACAAATCGATGACTGAGAACCACTCAGCTTTGCAAGGGATCTGAAACATTATCACAGCTGGGTTCGGCACGACAGGGCAGCACTTTATTATGATGTCATTTATTTTTCTCAAATCCTGTACAAGTCGGACTTTCCCACTTGGTTTTATTAGTCCCATTATCGGTGAATTACATGGGCTGCTTAATACTTCTTTCAGTACACCCTGCTTCACGAATTCGTCAATAAGTTGGGCAACTTTCATGAGAGTATCTTGTGGCATGTGGTATTGTGGGGTCTGGGGAAAGATCGCATTGGGCTTTACCATCACTTTTACTGGTTCTACTCCTTTCATCAATCCCACCTCTTTCCCTGTCATGTCCCACACTTCCTTTCCGACTGTTTCCCGTAATTCTGCTGGGATATCTTCTTCAGTTATCATTGGTAAGAGACAGATCAGAGGATACTCTTCGTCAACTGTTTCTATCTCATCACCCTCTTCACTGTCCTCTTCTTCCCCATCACTGCTCGTCTGTATTGTTATTCCCTCGTTCGAACACATTATCGAACAACCCAATTTGCACAATAGGTCTCTTCCTAACAGTGCAATCGGGCTTGAGTCACATACCACAAACTGATGTACCCCTTGATAGTTACCAATGTTGACTGGTATCGGATCTGTTATTGGGTTCGTCAGATGCCTGTTTGCTACTCCCACCACTTGAACTGTCCTCCCTGAGAGTGGCAAATTTGGTACTTCACTGCTCTTAACAGTTGAACGTGTGGCTCCCGTGTCAACCAGGAATGAGACGCGATGACCCATTACTCTTCCTTCTACGTACGGACCCCTTTGATCAACTTCTAGAGATGCCGCAAGCACACAATCTCCTTCCTCTTCTGAGCTTTCACTCTCCCATACATTGTTTATTCCACTCTCACTGTGTAATGGGAACTGTTGTACTGTGCCGTTTGTGCTCATTACCTGACCCGTTACCTGTGGAGGAACCATCATTTGCTGCTGACTCATTGGTGCCAAAGGTATTTGCATTTGCTGATTAGGTACCAAAGGTAACTGCTGTTGCATCGGCTGCATTTGCGTCATCTGCACACGGGGCATCTGCACCTGCTGCGGCTGCATAGGTTGTAATCCCTGCAATTGGTTTATTGTCTGAAAATTTGGGTTTAGACCTCTCATTTTCGGTCCTCTCATTGTCTGAAATGCATTGACATCATTGTTTTGCTGACCAACACCTACACCTGCACCTGCACCTTCCTGCACCACCATCGGGCACTCGCGTTTCCAATGACCTACGTTTCCGCACGCATGACACGGCATCACTTTCTTCATTGCCTGCACACCTGTCACAACAGTGTTCAAATCCGGACCATTATTCACAAAACCTCCTCTGCCTCTGCCTCTGGCCTGAGGCTGAAACGCCATGTTTCCCTGCAACTGCGGCTGCTGTTGCTGAAACACCATGTTTCCCTGCAACTGCGGCTGCTGTTGCGGTACCTGCTGTTGGAACCCTTGCATCCCTGGCAACCCTTGCAGTCCCTGCAGACCTTGCAAGCCTGTCTGAGCCGCCTTAAGCTGCATCATCATCACCTTCTCTTTCAGCTTTTTCTGTTTCACCTCAATTTCGTCGCTACAGTATTTCGCATAAGTCAAGACTTCATCAATCGGTTTCGACTGCCAGCAGATCAAATGCGATTTTATCATCTGACTTATCTCTGGTTTCAGTCCTTCCACAAATCTGAACACAAAATGAAGCATATCCTTCGCCTCGATTGCTTCCGTGCCACTGTAATTCTTGAACGCCTTCAACAACCTCTCATAGTAACTATGAATCGATTCTTTAGCCTCTTGGGCAGTTCGATCAATTTTCTGCCAATCCACATTTTTCGCGGCAACCTTTGTCTTCAAATGCTCAATCACCTTATAGTACAGACACATCACCATAGGTGATGGTGCACCCGTCTCTCTGTCTCTCTCTGGTTCACTTGTCGGCCAACCTACAGCTCTTTTGCAATCCTCCCACAAATCTGCCGGAACCACAATCTCGAATAAAGTGTTCAGGTCTTCCCAGAGACATTTGGCAAGCTTCACAAACCTATCAGTCTGTTGATACCATTCGATCGGCTTCTCCCTCAGTTTGGGAAAATCATTCGTAAAAGACTGAATATCGCTCCTGTGCCATGGTACATGTACTAATTTTCCCCCTGCTGTCTCCCTCATTGGTAACATAGTTACTGTATCACTACTCTGTGGTCTTTTCTCATTGTGCTCTGTGGCACTGTCCCTCCTCTTATCCTTCCTCTTTACCCATCTGCTTTCCCACTTGTCTAGGCACCTCCACACTTGGGCACTCTGTAACAATTCTCTAAGGTGTGCCTTCATGCCTGCTGATCTCATGTGTTCAAAATCTGTGGTCCCAAAATCCAACCTATAGCTCCTGCTCAAGTGTTTCGTCTTGCCTATGTCAATCCCGTTCCTGTCTGCTACTTCCTGCAAACTTTTATGTACCTTGTTTACTTCTCTCGTGGTCTTTGGACATAGATACCTCAACTCCTCTTCCGTGTAGGATTCTAACCTGTTCACACCCATATTCCCTTCCACCAATTCTTGTGCTTCCATGTTCAGCCTCATCCTGCTCAAGTAATCGTCTCCTTTCCCACTGTCTGAACTTTGTGTGGAATTTAGACTGTTGAACCACTGTGTCAGCTGTTGCGCATTTACCCCCATCAGTGTAGCATTCACATCAACTGCCATCGATGGTTGCGGCAACTTTTCAGTGTTCGATGTTAATGGTATTATCAGTGGGGGGCTCGACCTCACCAGTGTTGACTGAGCGCATACGGGACTAAACTCCATCAAGGACCCAGACCCAGTTGGCTGAGTCGCTATCGGAGTTATCCCTGGAGTATTTTCTATGCACCTTCTTTCTGTCCCATTCTGCAGCATTGGTCCCTGACTGCTCATACCTAAGTTAGGCTGACTATACAAAGGTACCACTGGACCTACGGTAATGGGCAGTGATATTGCATCTGGATTCTGTCCATTTCCCATATTCTGAGGCATGTTCATCCCCATATTATGGGTCATCATTGCCGGCATGCCCATCTGACTCCCCGTCATTTGAGCATGAACATTTCCTCCCTGCATCTGCTTTTGAGGCATCATAAACTGAGTTGATTCAGCTTGTGCCATTGTTGGGTTGTAACCATTCTGTACGCCCCTTATGGTTGGATCTGGAATCATCCCTCCATTGCTGTCACTGCTATAGTACCCTGGCATCTGCGGCTGATAATGTTCTGCTGGTTTCAACACGGGCACATCTGGATACATTCTCCTGACCTGCGGTATCTGTGGAGTGAGCAGTAAACTCGGATCCTTAGATCCCGATGGTGCTCCTGGATTCTGCGTTTCACTGTTCTGTACCGATGCCGGAGGGGCAGAACTGGTACTTGGACCTTGTCCATTTTCTGCATAAGGCGGTGGACGGTCGTTCAGCAATTGCATTATCAACTCCTCGTCCTCTAACTCCTCTTCTCTTCTCAACTTTTCCTCGTCCTCTTTGTCCTTGGAACACTTCCTGTCTGTCTTACAGGTAGCTTTCTTACCTGTCTCCTCTTCATCTTTAGTAATTGCGGGGAACAATTTTATTCCCTGCAGTACATCTGACCTCCACACCTTCTGCGCATTATCCCACCTAGCATCCGCTAGTGTCTTTTCTACCTTCCTCATCCTTGTTTCAAACTTGCTTTTCTGTTGCTGTCTAGCCATGAGTTCCCAGATTGCTAGAGCCTCAAACTGTGCTGGCCTTGGAGGCACCTTCATGTCATACATCGTGAATCTCAAATTCTCTAGGACCCTTATATTGAATGTCCCATGTATCGGGAATGCTACGCTCCCATGTTTCTCTGTCCACTTGTGCCATTGCTTTAGCCAAAGACACGGAGCCACCCCCTTTTCCTCCATTACAATGTAAGCTGGTGTACCCTCGGGCGGCGTTTCCTCTCCTACGCTCGCTTTAATGTATGACTCTCCCTTCATCGCGCTCCTGAATGCTTTAAGGAATTTCATTTTCTCGTCTTTTAATTCTCAAAGTTTATAATCAATAGGTCACTGTTATTCCACAAGATTTGTAATCAATAGGTGACTTTAATTCCCGGAATACTCTTCACCTGCCTTTCCCCTTCCAATCGAGTGCCACGGACTGCGTCCAATCCGTGCGCGACCCTTCTCTCCAACCAACCTATCCCAGCGCGGCTCTTAGTGACGTCACACTCACACACACTGCGGCTGACAAAGCCTCGCGGCTAATCCTCCTTCACTCAGTTCCTCCCGTAACAACTTTTTGCATGTATCGCGAGCTACCAAAAAACTAAAACAGATCTGTCGGTTTACTACAGGAAGGGTAACACAATCGCTTCAGGACCTTAGGGACCTTTCACCAACCTCGGCCACTATTCGATCTCTTTCACCAGCCTCGGCCGCTATTCCGTCTTTCTCAATCCCCACATTCGCAAGCAAATCTGACTCGCAGACCTACTCTCAACTTGTCAATGATCTGTTCTAGTGCACTTAGAATCTTGTCAAAGCCCGAAGTCGAAGTTTCTATCACTCCCTAACACACTTACCCACTCGTTGACCACGCCCGATCGACCTACTAAACCGCCCAGACCACAACATGGATCAACATACTCCGGAGTCTCTTGACCTCGCAGGGCCCGTCTCGACAACAACAACCACGTGGACCTTTTTATGCACAAAGCGCCAGACGCACATGAAGTTCGACGACTTCCCTACTCTCGTACTCGGAGCCGCACCTCCGCTATCTCTATGAAGTTCGACGACTTCTCTACTTCTACACTCGGAGTCGCGCCTCCGCTATCCTTAAAGAAAATCCTCGCAACCTTTTCACACACTCTGCGGCAATAAGCTGTGCAAGCGCAAAACCCTAACTTCACTCATACCATCACTAGTACCGCCGACGCTGTTTCCACATCTCCTTTCTCTCCATTCGCAAGCTCCGAGATCCCGGGAAAGTCGCGGTGGACCTAGCCCATCATCATATTGTCAATTATTTTCATCAAAAAATCTAATTCAACTTCTCGAATGAGGCCTCAAAATGCGTAACCGTTAATCCAACACCATGTACTCTAATGGTACAGGGTCCCAAAAGACGAAACCGTCCTCTGCTACCATCTACTGATAGAGCGAAACGTGGTAACAATTTACCTGCGTTCGGATGCTCTTTAGGTCGATGAATCTTTTGACTAAGTGGGAACTCTCTGTACTATTAATCGATCAATCACATCAAATCGATAATCAATAACGAACATAAGCAACACCTTGAACAACATAACACTTAACAATTAATCCAGAATACATTTCGGCGAACCCTGACCTTTCCGTCAGGAATAACCACACCAGTTTATTGCAAAGTTAGTGAATTTATTTCCCTATATTAACAAAGCTAGCACAATATAAATGTGTCTCAACACCAAATGATAAACATAAATGAACATTAATAGCTGTCCAATTCGTCGAAACAAGTGTAATCTATGTAGCATTTGAATCACAAGGCATTCGATAATGGCAATGCAAAGCACTAATACGATAATCTGTAATGGGCTAATTGCGTACATTTAGTCAGCATAACAAGATCTCAAATTGCATCGTGCGACATATGGAATCCTCGTCTAACCCCAAATTAGCATCAGCATGTGGGACTTCATGCAAAAACAATTTGGCAACATCAATTTAGAAAACTCCTAGCTAGGGTCCTTCTCAAAATCAGCAGTTGGTTACCTAAAAGAAACACAATGCAATTTTACAGTTTCCTTTCATAATTACCAATTCTGATCAGCAATCAATGAAGTCTTCGTCTCACAGGTACCGTTTCTCAATCAGCATGGGCCGGGACAAAGGGGCAGGGGTGGACGGGGCAATTGCCTCACGGCGGCAAGATAAAATTACTACTTCATGCAAAGGGACAAATCAAAGTTAAAGTCTCTAGGGCAAGAATCATTAAAGTCTCTTTCTCTCGACTAGAGAAAGCATCAAAGTCTCTCAAAATGGCGTCGCAGCAAAATGGGCCATAGTAGCTACGAAGTCAAAATGGCGGGATGTCCGAAGATAGCGAGAGAGAGCTTTCCTCTCGTGCACCTGGGTTTTATAGACAACAGTTCAAGTCCAGTAGGGTCTCCATTGGAGGGTTCATAGGTTAGCTTCAAATTGACCAATCAAAAACGACAGTTCTCAAGCTTTTACTTAAGCATACATTATCCTTGGAGATGGGTACGTAAGTTGCAACATTGTCTCTCGATTAGCTTACTCTCAGAGCCTCCATTGTCCGCACCTGCAAGCCGACCTTGAATTTAAGAGAAAATATGCCATGCTGGCACCAACTTTAAGATAAGCATGTGAACAGTCTCTGTGGAAAAGTACAGCTTCAAGCAGAAATACACGTTTAATAGCACAGTGGAAAAATACGAACATCTAAACCGTGAGACCAGGCAACTAGGCCAAAGCCTCCGCTAAAGTAATGCTAAGCTAAGGCATTTCAAATAAGCAAATCGTAGCACACGTTTATGATTATGTCGGATTAGTGCAATTCTATTACACCACGTTATATTAAGCACTCATATAAATGATGGCAAACTACTCTGAGGGCACATTTTGTCCCCGTAAAATCTTCATTAATTCGGTTAATGTCACACACGATTATGTCAGCACTACGTTTATGCGTTAATAAATCAAAACCTTCATTTTCTGCTTCATCACCAGTCACCATGAAGACATAAGGTGGTGAATTCCAGTACTTTTTCTAGACACACAAGCCCTCCGTTAGCATGTCTGTCAATGGCACCTTTCCCACCGCTGGGGCTTTAATTTGTCTATCTCTGTTTGTTGTGAGGCCGGGGCGCCCTTACCCCCCAGTCATTGCAGTTGGTTGCTGGTTGTGCTGGCAATAGTGGGCCTGCCTTGGTATTTCTGTTTCGTTTTTTCTGTGGGACAGACAGTGTAGTCTTGCGGCTGGGATCTCACTAGTCGCTTAGGTAAGCCCCCCTGATCCAGTTATCGACTTCTGTTCTGGCACGCTCCACCAGTTATCTCCTCGTTGGGGCTCTGGAGTTTGCAGTGGGTCTCCTGTCACTGGTAGGTTCTTATTCAGGTCAGGGCCCCCATTCACATGCAGCAGCTCCTCCAAGGTCTTGCAGTCTCTGCACCCAACTCCAAGTTCCCAGCACTCAGGGCGGCCCAACTCGTTTTAGGAGGCACACCGTAGTCTTTTCAGATCCCCACTTTGCTGATGGAGAAGGGGAATTAATAATTCAGGTTCCGGGCTGCTGCTCCCACCTCATAGTCTAAGTTCTCACCCTATCGGCAGTCCCAGAAAGCGAGGCTGCTGCTACTGTCTCAACGGTGTTTTTCTCCCTCTCCTCTCTGGGTCCTGGATGCACCAGTTCCTGGCTGCACCGCCTCTCTCTGGGTCTTACAGGGGTGGCTGAACCTGCGATGTGTAGGGCGTGCACAGAGGGCCGGGCGTCCCTTGCGGTGGTTATGGCTTCCCACACCACAAGGGATGGTTCTTGGTTGTCGACAATCAGCAGCACATTGCGGCTCTTTCCTGGCTCAGCAGTGTCCCCTCAGCCCCATTGTCAGGTGGGATATTGATGTGGTTGAGGAAAACAGATTTTGAGATGGATTTCGGGGGATGAGGTGAATCGGGGGTAGAGGAGCCACTCCAGTAAGCGTCCATCTTGTCTGACAGTCGACCTCACTCTCTTTATTACCCAATGACAGATACAAGTAGTTAATGCCAACTGTAGTATTGGAAACCAAAATGACACATTAGACTTCTCAGAACTTGGCACCCCAGTCACTGACGGACACAGGGATAGAATTAAAACTGTCACATATGTTATGGGGTAAAATGCAGAACCAGTTAACTTGCATGTGTTATGCATTACTGGTTACCAAGTGCGCACACACACGCATGTTCACATTGACATTTTAGACTGTTGTTTCGTCTATGTTTCCAACGGGCACACAGGCTTTATATGAACTGGAGGAGATAAAGGGAGCGGGCAAGATTCGTAGATCATCAGTTGCCTGGGATTGTCTAAGAGAGAAGTTGGAGAATTGTTCATTCGGTAGAAGTTATTAAAAGTGCCAGAGATTTCTTTACCCGCATTTGTGGAATTATTGGCGCACACTTATTTTTCTCTACATTGGTGATGAGCGGGAGTACATTTTCAGCTAATTCTAGCCAGCTATGGATTGCAATTGAAGTTGAATTGTCAAACGGACCATTGCGGTGCATTGCCTGTGTGGCATGTGCTTCTCGATGAGCAGAGTGTGGATTGGATGATTCCCAGAGAATCACTGGTGATCGTATTTGAGTTGGGGCTGCAAGCAGACCATTTGACATGCTCTGTGTGGTCGCATGCATTCCCACGCTCACAAAAACAACTTTAGCATGTTGCATGTCACTTCTGGAAGCCAATTTCCCTTGGGTGTAGTGAACAACTTGTCTATATGTGCCATTTTCAACCTGGTCTCCACTGAAAGTTATTACTGCAGCAAAAGCTGGATGACAGTACTAGAGGGATAAAACTATTGAAGATAAACAAGGATCGTTGATGAAGATTTTACGCACATAACAATCCATGGTGATGCGCACTCCGTAGTCTACAGTAACAAATATCTTTATTTTGATGTTTTCTTCAAGTAACAGTGCTAGTGGCTATAATTGAGTATATCACTGCTTATTTATACGAAATGCAAATATGGCTGATATTCTGCTACCCACCGCATTTCTCCCAATACGGGGGTGAACCACCTACGGACTGGGAGATATAGGAAGCAATATTTTTGTGTATGTGGAGGTACATGAAGGGGTGACTGTGGGCCAGAAAGGAAACTGGACTTACTTAAACATTGTTAAGATGGGTTTGGTCTGAAGGAATATAACAACTTACCTATCTTAATTGATCTTTCTATTTTACCAATATGCTTCTAGACAATTGCACATAAGGAAAGGTAGGAAAACAACTTTTGTAATGAAAAGATTCACATTTTATTCTAAGAAACAAGGAGTGAATTAGTCAGTTGAGGAGTATGTTTCTGTATCCTTAGCATCAGCTTGTCATTTTGAACACATAAATTATGAACAAATACTGTAACATCAGATTTTAATGAAAACAAACAGAAAAATGACGTCAGTCCATGCAGCAATCAAAATAGCAAAACACATTGAGCACTCTGAAAAATGTGTTCAAGAAATCAGATATTCTTTAGAGAATGATGTTCATATTGTCACTAAAAAGTTTGGGGACAAGTTACAAAAAATTGTACCACGAAAAAAATGAATCTAAAAAGAAATCTGTATTGTGCGATAGATGTGGTAACATGTCTCATTCAAGAAATTCAAAACAGTGTCCAGCTGTTAACAAAGTCAATCAATCAATCAATCAATCAGTCTATTTATAAAGCGCACTACATACCCGTGAGGGTTTCAAGGCGCTGGGTGGGGGAAGGGGATGCTGCTACTGCTCGAAGAGCAAGGTCCTGAGGTGTCTTCTGAAGGTGAGCAGGTCCTGGATCTGTCTAAGGTCAGACAGGAGGGTGTTCCAGGTCTTGGCGGCGAGGTAGGAGAAAGATGTGCCGCCAGAGGATCTGCACCGGATGCGGGGGATGGAGGCGAGGTTGGCGGAGTGGAGTTTTCGGGTGGGGGTGGAGAAGCTGAGTCTGTTGTTAAGGTAGGCTGGTCCGGTGTTGTGGAGTGCTTTGTGTGCGTGGGTGAGGAGTTTGAAGGTGATCCTCTTATCGACGGGGAGCAAGTGTAGGTCTCTCAGGTGGGGGGTGATGTGGCTGCGGTGGGGACGTTGAGGATGAGTTGGGCGGAGGTGTTTTGGATGCGTTGGAGGCATTGCAGATGTTTGGACGGGATGCCTGCGTAGAGTACGTTGCCGTAGTCGAGCCTGCTGCTGACGAGGGCCTGAGTTACTGTTTTTTCTTGATTCAGTTGGGATCCATTTGTAGATTCTGCAAAGCATGCGTTGGGTGTTGTAGCCGGATGATGAGATGGCGTTGACCTGTTTTGACATGGAGAGGTATGAGTCGAGGATGAAGCCAAGGTTTCGTGCATGGTCGGTTGGTGTCGGAGGGGTAACCAGCGAGGCTGGCCACCATGAGTCGTCCCAGGTGGAGGGGGTGGGCCCAAGGATGAGAACCTCCATTTTGTCCGAGTTCAGTTTCAGCCGGCTGCTTCTCATCCAGTCGACGACGGCCTTCATGCCCTCATGGAGGTTGGTTTTGGCGGTGTATGGGTCCATGGTGAGGGAGAGGATGAGTTGGGTGTCGTTGGCGTAGGAGATGATGTTGAGGTTGTGTTGACTGGCCACTTGTGCGAGGGGGGCCATGTAGATGTTGAACAGCGTCAGGCTGAGGGATGAGCCCAGTGGTACGCCGCAGATGATGTTGGTGGCTTCGGATTGGAACGGGGGAGACGGACTCTCTTGGTTCTTTTGAGGAGGAAGGATGTGGTCCAGTTGAGGGCTTGCTCTTGGATCCCTGCTTCGTGGAGGCGGATTTTCAGAGTGTGGTGGCAGACTGTGTCGAAGGCGGCTGACAGGTCTAGGAGGTTGAGGGCTGATGTTTCTCCATTGTCGAGATGGCTTCTGATGTCGTCTGTAGCAACGAGGAGGGCGGTCTCAGTGCTATGGTTCCGTCTGAAGCCGGACTGGGAGGGGTCGAGGATGTTGTTGTCTTTGAGGTATCGAGTGAGTTGTCTGTTGACGATTTTCTCAATGAACTTCGCCGGGAATGGGAGCAGGGAGATGGGCCGGAAATTCTTCAGGTCTTTGGGATCCACCTTTGGTTTTTTGAGTTCAGCGTTGATTTTGGCGTGTTTCCAGCTTTCCGGAAATCTTGCTGTTTCAAAGGAGATGTTGACGACCTTCCGTAGGTGTGGTGCGATGGCTGTGTCTGCGTTGTTGTATATGTGGTGTGGGCACGGGTCTGATGGTGATCCGGAGTGGATGGAGTTCATGGTCTTGCGAGTTTCGTCGTCGTTGATGCTGGTCCAGGAGGTCAGGCGGTTGGTGTGTGTGGAGTTTGTGGAGGGCTGGACAGGTGTGTTGGAGATGGTAGGGGTGTTGAAGCTGTCGTGGATGTCAGCGAAGTATGTTCTAAGTGCAACAAAAAGGGACATTTTAGTACAGTGTGTAGATCTAATCCTAGGAGGGTGAATCTAATTAATGACACTAAAGAAAGGATGAATGATTCTGACAATATTGTTCAAGATGGCAATACCATTTTAAGTGTGGTGGACACCATTTTCAGTGTGTTTGAATACAAAAAAGAATTTCCAGCATGCAACAATATCATTGATGAGAAATTAATTAATGTACTTGTTGATGCCTGTGCATAGTATACTATTATTGGACAAAACAATGTTAAAGAAAGATGGCCTGCCAGAGTGTTACTGCCACCTGACATATATTCTGGGGGCTATACCAGACATAAAATTGATCTGCTTTGATATTTTTGGGCAGACCTGGATTTTGATGGGTGACACACACATGGGAAAGTGTATGTAGCCAGGCATAGACATTCATTGTTTTGTTGGCCTCACCAGGAAGAAATGGGAATTAAGTTAAACCATAGGTAGAATCTTCCAGTTTGATCAAGAGACACAGAGAAACGCTAGTAATGTGTCTAGATTGGATGATTTCAGATTGAATCTAAAAAAAAAATATAGTAACCTTTTGAGTGGTAAATTGGGCGAATATCATGGTTTTAAGCATCATGTAATATTGAATGATAATGCTGTACCCATGCGAGATAGGGTCAGGATTGGTCCTCTCACCTACAGGGAGAATCCTAAAGTTATGTTGAAGGAGTTATGAAAGGAAGGGGTCATTTAACCAGTGGAATCATCCCCGTGGGTGTCTCCAGTTGTGATCTCAGTTAAGGCATGAAGAGAATGAAGGGTTTGTGTTGACTTACACAGCCTAAACACTGCCCTTTGGATTGACTCCCACCCACTTGTCAACCTGCATGAAATGGTTACAACACTGACAGGCCCCAAAATGTTCTCAACCTTGGATTTAGATAGCGCTTGCTACCGGGTTAACATTGAAGATGAATCTAAATGTTGATGTCATTTATTACTCTAGAGGGTCTGTTCCGTTACTGTAGAATGCCAGTTGGTCTAACCAGTATAGCTTCAGTCCTACAAAGATTAATGAAAGAAACTCTTGAAAGGTTGGCTGGGGCCGTGGCATTCCAAGATGACATCTTAGTTTTTGGACATGATATAGAAGAATAGGACAAAAATGTCGACAATGTTCTAACAAAACTGTCAAATAAAGGGCTAACATTGAAAATAACCAAATGTAAATTTAAGAAACAGGAAGTGGAGTAGTTAGGACATCTGAGCATTGGGGCAGGTATTAAGCCTAAATGCAGTCATATAGAAAACATTCAGAAGGCTCCTGTTCCTGAAAGTAAAGAACAATTGATTGCGTTCCTTGGGTTGGCTGAATTTTATGCAAAATTCCTTTAAAATTACACCATTAAGGTGGAACAATTCAGAGGCCTCCTAAAACAAATGGCAATTTGAATGAAAGGAGTGAATGACTTAAACATTCAATGATCTCAAACAATATGCAGCTAAAGCATCCTGCCTGAAACCATTCGCCATTGGCAAGGAATGTGTTGTGTTTGTAGATGCAAGTAATTGCGGTTTGGGAGGAGTACATATGCAAAAAGAGAATAGAAAAGAATGGATTTTTGCACATGTCATAGGAACTTCGTGAGGCAGAGAAACAATTTCCTGTAATTGAGAGGGAGTTATTTGCATGTATTTGGGGTTTGGAGCAGTTTAGAACATTTCTTCGGGGCATCAGGTTTGTCATAATGACGGATCACAAGCCTCCTAAGCACATAATGTCACCACGTGGAGTGCGCACAATGACAGCTAGGCTGTCCAGACTTGCATCCAGGTTTGAAGTGTTTCAGTATAGGATAGACTGAGTGCCAGGACGGAATAATGTTCATGGGGATTGCATGTCTAGGATACCTGTGACAGAGAATAATTGCTTTGAAGGTGAATTGAATGAATGTTAAGTAGCTTTCCTGCTAAGTGGCATTTACTTAATCTGCGTCAATCATCCCACATTCCAGGAATAAGGAAATTGAGTCTGATGTTGGCTAGAATTAGGTTGTGGAGTTTATTGAAGATAGCTGGCCAGAGGAATGTCCTGTTCCATGGGAGTTAGTGGGGTTTTAGAAAGTACATGAAAAATGTATTGTTGTATGAGAAGATAAATTTGTGCCACCATTTGGTTTGAGGAAGAATATCATTGACAATGCCTATGAAGGACACAATGGGAATTTTTGTACCAGAAGGTGGCTCAGAGAAACGTTTTGGTGGCCAGGTATAGATGTTATGGTGGAGCATCAAGTTAGATTGTGTCTTGTGTGTATTTAGTGACAAATCGGCCAGAGCCCTTATTACTGATGCTCATCCTGTCAAACTCCTTTATGGACCTTGATTAGAGTTAGGTATAGACATGATTAATCAGTTTGCAGTTTTACCTAGCCACAGTCATTGTGGATTATTTCCATAAAAATGCTCAGGGTTAAAATGGTGAAGGCAGTTACTTCAGAAGTAGCTGTGGAATTCATGGATGAAGTGTTTTGTAGGGAAGGAATCCCACAAGAAATGGTTACTGGCAATGGTCCACACTTTGTCAGTAAATATACCCAGAATTGTTTGGAAACATGAGGTATTATTCAAAAGAAAATCTCATTGTCACAAATTGAGTCCAAAGGTCAAGTGAAGAAATTCAGTAGAGTGTTGAAGGATGCCATACAGCCAGCTGTGAAAGGAAAGTTTGATTGGAGAAGGCCATTACAGTCTATACTTCTGGCTTATATGACAACTCCTAACTCAGTGACATTGATCTGTCCCTTCAAATTACTAGGAGGACTCCCATAGAGGTCTGCAGTTCCGGCAGCAACCTGTTCTGGTATCCATGTATGCGGACGATATAGCGTTATATGTGCGAGACCCGTTTCGGAATTTAGATTTGCTGGATGAGATTGTGCACTTTGGTACTTTTTCGGGTATCGCGATTAACTGGTCCAAGTCGGTGGTTCTGCCTTTATCTCCGGGGTGGCGATGTTCTTCTCCAGGTACCCTATAGCATGGGCAGAGGGACAGGTCCGTTATCTGGGGATCCAGCTGAGTTGTGACGTTGAAACTCTCTGGTTGGCCAATTATGGCGCACCAATTTCGTGGTTGAATGAGATGGTCGAGGCTTGGCGGGCCTTACCGCTCCTGCTGATTGGGCGTATTGCTATTGTGAAGATGGTGGTGCTCCCAAAATTTTTGTATCTGTTTATCAATCTCCCGCTTCCGCTCACGAGGAGCTTCCTGCGGCGCCTTTGCTCTGTTCTGATCCGATTGGTGTGGGCGGGCAGCCAACCTCCCATTTCCTGGGAGAAGCTGATGCTGCCGTTTGAGTTGGGTGGACTCGCTGCCTCTGATTTGGAGCTATATTATAATTGTGCACAAGCGCACTTTGCACATTATTGGTTGCGCCCGATTCGATACTTGCCGCATTTGGCGCCTGAAAGCGACGCGGTGTGGCCGGATGACTTGGTGCGTGTGCTCGGGAGCCCGTCTAGGCCTCGACCTCGGGGGGTTGACACGGTGGCGTGTACGGCGAGGGCGTGAAAGGCGCTCATGCAGTATACTGGTGCTGGCATGCCTTTTGCTACTTCGCTGCCTGTTATGGCGGTTGCTGATGCCCAGATTTTCTGAGATCGGGGACTGCGTGAATTTCTTTGGGATGCCAGTTTAACGACGCTGGGAGATTGGTTTGCAGATGGTCGTTTGATCCCCCCTGGGGAAGTATATTCGGCGATGGACGCACCACTGCATTGCAGCGGATGTATGTACTTAGGGTCTGTGGTATGCTTCGAGCTCGGTTCCCTGGCCTACCGGAGGTTCCATCGGAGTGCCGCACTTTAGAGGTGCTGTGCCGGGCGCAGTCGCCACGCAAACTGGTTACCAAATTATACAACTGTATCCAGGAACAGCGGGGTGATCTTTGTGCGTCCTCTAGGGCCCGCTGGGAGAGAGAGGTGGGAGAACCTATTACGGAAGAAATGTGGCGGAGTTGCTGCATGCAAATGAGAGCGCTGTCCCAGAATTATAGGCTGCGGCTGTTGCACTTTAAGTTTCTACATCGCGTATATTACACGCCTAGTGGGCTTTATTCTATGGGCCTGCGTGCAGATGCGTGCTGTGAGCGCTGCCGTGCTCCGGACGCCGGCTCTCTGCATCTTGCATGGGAATGTGCTGAGGTTCATGCCTTTTGGGTGGAGGTTCTGCACATAATTGCTGAGATGATTGGATCGGAGATACCCATTTCCCCCAAAGTTGCGCTGAGATCAGTGGGCCTTATAGAAGGTTGGTGGGTCTGCTTTTGTTGCTGGCTAAACGCAGAGTTGCTATGTGCTGGGGCAGGGGATGTGCGCCACATGGGTCTGAATGGTTGCGGGACGCTGCCTTTTGCCAGGATCAGCTGATGATTTTTTGGGAGCTTATGCCTGAAGGCTCTCGACTGAAGGATATTTGGGCTCCTTTGCGTGCTTACCTGTCGACCTTGAATGGGCAGGAAGAATTATACGTGCTTGCTCATGGTTTGATGTCCATTCTCATTCCCCCTGATTGGGCTGTGGTACGTGCATGGCTGATGCTGGTTGGTGCACCTCTGTTTGCAAGCTCTGCCTGCCTTTTGTTTTGTTAGGTTTATTTTCCTTTGCTATTTTCCTTTTGTTGTTATTCCTGGCCTCGACATCTGGGTATGACATCCCTCCTGGACTTTGTACCGGGACTATACTGATTTTGGCGGCTGGTGATCTGGGCCGGTGCTGATAATATAGAACTTGCCGCACATTGAGGCGGAACTTTGTGCTTGGTTGAACAGTATTTACTTTGAGGCAGAGGGGGGCTGTATTCTGTTACAAATTGTTTCTATGAATGCGGGGCCATTCTTGTTGCTCTTTGTTCTGTAATTATGCAATACTCAATAAATAAAATATGTTTAAAACAAAAACAATTACTAGGAGGACTCAAGCCCAGTACTAATCTTGTTCCACGTTGGTTGAAGATTAACAAGGGAAGTGAGGTGGTGGTACACTTCCAGAAAATCAGGAAGGTTGAACAAGATTACAAGCATAAAATGAAATGTGAAATGAGCAAAAAGAAGACTGCCCCTAGTAAACAGTGTGTGAGAATTGGTGACTTTGTTAGTCTCAAAAAGAATAAAGTTAAAGGTAAGGGTTTAGCTTGCTGGTCAGACCCTATACGCGGTAAGTAAGTGTTTAACAATGTTGTACATGTAGATGGGGGAACTGTATGGAATTTCAATCATGTCTCTCCATCTAAAAGGAATTTGGCTGAATGGGTGAAGGATGGTGGAGACAGAAGTGATGTGTTCCTGGATGACTCTGAAACTGGGTGCAGGTGAGAAATGGCCTCTATCTCAGACTGTGACCAAAGTGATCTTTCAAGGTCAGCCTGTGGTGATGGAGAGTTGTATCTGGAGTGAGGAAAAGTGACAGAACGTTAAAGCTACTAATTAGATTTCACGATTATGTCATGAAGTGATCCTTTTATTTCCTCTTTTTTCTTTCATTAGGAACGTACTGTCTTACCTCATCTGTTATTCAGTTATTCCTTTAATTGAGAAGATGTGTTATATATGCTATGATGTACTATGTATTACCAGTTAACATGAGTATGCTTTGCATTACCGGTTTACACATGCACATATGCATGTTTACATTGAAATGTTAGACTGTTGACTTGTTTATGTTTGTAATGGGCACTCCAGCTTTCAAATGTATGGAAGAAGATAAAGGGAACAGGGAAGGCTCACAGATGATCAATAGCTTGGGATTGTCTAGGAGAGATGTTGGAGGATTGTTCATTCAGTAGAAGTTATTAAAAGATTCAGTGATTTATTTACCTGCATATGTGGAATTATTGGAGCACACTTATCTTAACCTATAAAATAAATAAATGGTGGTATGTCTGTTTGAATAGTTCCCACATTTCCCTGCATGCCAAAGTGTGTGTATTAGGTTGTTGAAGCTCATCCTCAATGTGATAAGACAAGGATGCAGCTGTGGGAAATAACACTTTTCTGGTTCTAGCAATAAACCCACCACTACTGTGGTGGTTTTAGACTATCAACCCCACAAACTGACACACTAGCAAGAAACAATCCACATACCCAGAACATTTTGAAAGGATTCTACCAAGACAAGAGGTGAACTACAAGCCCAGCATAACAGCTTCCAAAATAAAAATTTCAGCTCTCTCCATCTTGAAGTTACATGAACCAGTAGATTAGATTTTAGTATTATGAAGGCAACTCTTACAGACTAAACAATGGAATACCGGTATTCACCTAAAGAGTACATTGCTGATATCTACCTAATAATTCTTAAAAATAAAACAAACCCTTTATTATGTAACAGAGGTCCTGCTCAACTGAATCTCATCTAGCAGAATTACATGTGGCAGCTCTCCAAGTTAGCCACACGACCAGCAAGAGTAGTTTTCCAAGACTACTCTTAGGATTTTGGGAATCACATGAAAGTTGTTCATTTGCTCCAAATGAAGAAACCATTTTATATGAGATGAATTTCAATCTTCAAAAATACATTGAACCCCCATCTCTCAGTCCCCCACTAGAGGAAATTTGGAAAGTCAGGGGGAGTATGGCTGCAGTATTGATGCACACTTTGATAGTGCTCCCACACTATGTGGTCAGAGGAACACACAGAGGTTAACCTGTTTCCCTAAAAGTATGCTTGGCTCACCTTTAAAGGGAAGCTTTTGGTGAAATGGTCTAACTAGGCCACAAATGACAATACAGTTAAGGAAATGAATAAATATTTAAAGGATTAACATTTAATTAGAAATATGTGACAAAAAAGAGGAAATCATCAAAGCGCTCATAAGAAGAATCGAAAGCTAAGCAGACGAGCAACACTAGAAATGAACCATTTAATGCAGAGATGTGAGAAAAGTAACCAACTCTCAAAAAATATGTTAGTCTCTATGGAATATTTTGGTGTGACTTGGGGTCAAGAGAAACAACCCATAGATATATTCAATTGTGTCACGGAAAAGTAAAAGATTTTACCTTCTGAGTTTGGTCCATATTATCAGTGGCCTGTGAAATGGAGCTGTATTTTCCCACACTGATACCTCCAGAGTTTGAAAATCTAGCCTATTAAAACTTGGAATGAGAAAGTCGACTACAAAAAGGGAAAATACAAGGGAAATTGTTAATTCAAGGTCCAGTCCCTAGTAATTTCTAACTTGGTGCCAGACGTTCAACAGTCAGAATCTCTTGGTCAAAATTAACTGAACTGCAGTTTTCCTGCTATTATTGGACCAATCAAAATTAAGTGGTCACTTCTAAAGAGGGTGTTAGACCTGGCATCCTTGTGATGATTTCCAGTTAACTTTTTGCCTTCAGACCTCCTGATTTTGCTGACTTTGGTTTTGCTGACCTTAGCACTCCGCACACTTTACTTATGCTAACCAGTGCTAAAGTGCTTGTGCTCTCTGTTGAAAAAATTGTAACATTGGCTTACACCCAATTGGCATTTACTTATAAGTCCCTAGTAAAGTGCATTACATGAGACCAGGGCTTGTAAATTAACTGCTACTAGTGGGCGTACAGCACTGGTTGTGCCACTCACTTAAGTAGACCTTTAAATATGTCTCTGGCCTGCCATTCCAGAGCCCCTGTGTCCAATTTAAACTGCCATTTCGACCTGTATTAATACACCTTTTGCCAGGCCTAAACTTTCATTTTTAATACATATGTCATCCCTAAGGTAGGTCCTGGACAGCCCCAGGGGAAAGGTACAGTAATTTTAAAATGTAGGACATGTACTTTCAATTTCTTCATGCCTTGGTAGTGAAAAACACATACATTCATTTTTCACTAGTGCAAGGCCTAGCTCTCCCATAGCATAACATTGGAATTCCCTTATTACACTTTATAAATGTTGCTTCCAAATTGTAAGAGATAAGCAGTTCATGGTTGGTGTCTTTGGAATCCAAATTTAAAATCCTAACTTATGGTGAAGTTGGATTTTGAATTACAATTTGGAAAATGCCACTTTAAGAAAGTTGGCATTTTCTTGCCTTACCCATTTGGTGCCTTTAGCCTGTCTCTGGGTCACATGGCTAGGTGTGAGTAGCAGTTGGGCTTTTGTATATTCGTCCTAGGCAGCCACCCGATGGGAGCCTAGGTGTGGCTGAATGGGCTATCACTGGCAGGATGAAAGGGAGGAGCTGGGTAAAGCCCCACAAACACTTGAATGAGCTGTGTCCTGCCTCCACATAAAGGGCGGCATACCCCCTGTGTTTAGCCTGGAGCAAGGGCCAGGAAGGCAGGACATCTTCCAAAGGCATGCTTCTAGAAACTTCTTCCCACTTCAAGGACACAGCTGTGTAGAAAAAAGGACCTCCGGCACCACCACTTCAGTACACTTCTAGACCTGTGATTACTGGACCAGGAAGAAGGAATGTTGTAGTGCCACTCTGCTGCACTGCTGCTTTAAAGGAACTTCAGCCCTGGTGTGCTGACCTGCTGCCTTCTTGCCTAGGGGAGAAGAACTGGACCTGCAACTTCATCTTCAATACAGGACCCTAGAGTGACTCAATGGGCTAATCTGCTGGCCGCCTGATCTGAGTGTTATGGACGTAAATGCCCAAACAACAGCTTCTGGACCTATCTCCAACCAGTTCCTCATCTGCAGGTGGTGCCTCTCAGGTCCTAGACCCTTGGTGTGGGTCACATGTTCTGAAAATGATGCTTTATGCCTCTTCATGACAGCAAGAACCAGTGCAAACTACTGTCAGCCCATCTCTCTGCACAGCAGCATCGACAGCCTGCGGGGGCTCACCATCACGAAGCTCCAGCCCACCCATCTGCAATGCCTGGCCTGCTCTTTCCACCAGGCAGACTGCTACATGGTACACTCTCCTTGCGACCCTCTCAAAAGTGAACAGGATTTAGCACAAAATTTGAGAAGGTAAACCTTCAACGAGACTAATCTGGGAGTGCAGCTGACCCGTGCTCCATCGTAGACAGCATAAACGTTTGCCTCTGACCTGCTCCAGCATGACCAGATAGCCACAGTTGGTACTTTGTTTTTAGGAGCTTTGTTGCTGTTTATTCTTTACAAATTCAGAGCTCTGGTTCTACTGATTGGATTTTTGTCTTTTTGGTCTTATTTTATTTATTAAATTAAGCTATATTTTTCTTACCTGTTGTGGGATCTTTTTGTGTGGTGTTTTCACTGTTTTGCTGTTTGAAGTGTTGCAAAAATACTTTACACATTGCCTCTAAGTTAGGCCTGACTGCTTTGTGCCAAGCTACCAGTGTGTTACTTGTTCCTTACTCCGACTAGGATTGTGGTTGCTGCTTGAACAGGGCTCACACCCCAGTCAACTAACAACCCAATTTCTAACAACAACATAAAGCTAACACTCTGGCCCATATTTATACTTTTTTAGTGCCGTATTTGAGTCGTTTTTTGACGCAAAATCGGCAATCTTACAAAATACCATTGTATTTTGTAAGTTTGCGCCGATTTTGCATCAAAAAACAACGCAAATGCGGTGCTACAAAAGTATAAATATGGGCCTCTATATCTAAGCTGCTTTACATTTTTAATAAGTAGATGTAAAGTGGTAATATCTCTGACTTGTACATAATCAGAAGATGTAGATAATAACATAACCTCTGACTTGTAGATAGTATTGGTTATAGAAATAGGTTTTTTTGTCAAGGACAAATGGAGTGCAACATTTGTGTACAGAAATTTTATATCGAGAGTGGCCAAGCATGCAAGAGAAGAATCAAAGGGTCTGCTTTCAACCAGTTGATGAAATCAATGCTGTCATATATATAGCAGCCAGTTAGCCATTTTGATTTGAAAATCCATATATTTTACTAGGTATTATTAGATAGAGACAATACGCCTTTACCTGTGCTCTTATTGTGAGCAAGACCTTTTATGCCGGGTCAGTGTTTTAGGCCCATGCAGACTCCTTGATTGCATTTTTTAAGCCTTTTTGTGCATTAATGTTTAATCTTTACCACATTCCCCTCCTTCAGATTGTATCGACGTCCATGTGAGTTTTACATGGCATGTCACACAACCACACGTTTCACTGCAAAGCAATTTTGTCCATTTCCTAAATCGCATTTCTATTTTGAAATTATTTTAAATGGTAACATATAGCCATCTTCAGGCTCTTCTCACTATCCGCCCACTCCTAATGACGATTTCATATCTAGAAGTGGTTGAAGTGCTGGTGACTTTTCTTTTACATTACTTTTTCATGAATGAGTATGTTTTACTGTTATGGTCATGTGTAAAAGTCCTGTGTGTGAGGCACTAAAACTTACTTTATCACAGTACGTCCCACGTGAGGAGCACCAATCAGCTACCTAAGTTGGTGTTGTGCACTGTTGACCATGGTTGCTATGTGGTGTGTAGATTGAGACAATTATCCAGGATGATGCTGAGTTATCTGGCACTCAAGACAATGGCGGGGCAGCCTGCGAAGGTGGCAAAGTTTGCCGTCCATTCTTGTACAGGCATCTTTGCGTTCAGAGTTGAGAAATTCAGTTTTAGTTGGGTTGAGTTTTAAGTGGTGGCTGGACACCCAATTTTGAATCTTTGAGAGATTACTTGAAAGCAGATCAACGTTCTCCGGGGATGAGATTTTCAAGTATATTTGGGTACTGTCAGCATAGAGATAGAAGAGATTCCCAGGGTTTCTAAGAGTCACACATAGGTAGAGGTTGAAGAGGGTTGGGGGAGAATGGAACCTGGGGGACACCTTGATGAACGCTGATTGCTCTTGGAAATGAGTTGCCCATTTTCATAATTTGTGAATGATTGGATAGGTAAGAGGAAAACCAGTTGAGGACTGTTCCTCCACATTCCATGTGTAGTTCAAGAATAGGAAGAAGGTTATGATGGTTGAAAGTGTCGAATGCGGTGGATAAATCCAGGAGGACTAAGAGGCAGGAGTTGCAGGAGGCAAGGATTCTGGACACCTGAATGGAGAGTGTCTAGGAGGTTGTTTGTGGAGATTTGTGAGGCTAGTTGGGACACTACGCAGCTTTCAATGACTTTGCCTCTAAATGGGAGTGGACAGACTGGGTGATAGTTGATCGGGTTCTCTCAATCAAGAGAATGTTTTTTTAATGGGTGGAGTGATTTGACCCATTTTTAGTCATTCAGAGAAAAGGCCATGATTGAGAGGGGAATTGACCATGGTGGCCCATATTGGGGAGTAGTTGTGTGGCAAGAGGTTTGCTGATAGATCCTGGAATAGCATCCTAATGATGGTTTGAGGGTTTTACTTTGGATATAGTTTGTAATAGGTCTTCCTCAGAGATTGGAGAGAAAGATCACCATGATTGTATTGCTTTGCATTGAAGAGACTCAACCGTTTCAATGGAGTCATTGATGGGAAGTAAAATATGGATGTCTCTAACTTTTTAATCAAAGAAATCCACAAATTCATTGGAACGGCCCACGGATGGCTTAGGAGATGAAGGTATAGAGGCGTTAGTAGACTGCAATAACCCTGAACAGGCGCATCAGTTTATTCTTTGTGGAATTCAAGAGGGTTATGATATGGGAAGAGTTGGCTCTGATTATTTGGTCTTTGCATTGTTTCCTCGCTTTGCAAAGCTTGGTCAGACTCAAGCAATAATGGTGCTTTTCTCCCTCCTTTCTCATTTTTTCTTATAATATTTTGTTCTTCATAAAGCTCTTTAGAGAACCAGGGCATAGAGGGCTTTGGTCTAATAATTTGCACTTCATTGATGCACATTTGTCAATAAGGTATTCCATGCAGGACTCGAACTTGACGGTGGCCTTGTTGATGTCAAGATGAGGTGTGATCCCAATTAGGGTGGCTTCTGTGTCAAGGTTGGATGTGTATCCAAATCATAAGTTCTCTTTCTTGGGTTGCCCAAAGGTTTTGGTGTAGGAGCCGGTTAGAGAGAACAAGATCTACATGTGATCAGACTAGTTGACTGGAATGAGACTGCATGTCCTTAGGTAGGTGGAATTGAAGATTATCAGATCCAGAATGGCGCCTTTGTAGTGTGTAGATTTATGGCAGTGTTGTAAATCATTGGCATTGAGAAAGGAGGTACAAGTGTACACATAACTATTGACCATTTCTCCCCAATGGATGTTGAGGTCACCAAAGAAGATATTATTGTTAGAGCTGACAATTTGAGAGGTGAAAAAATCTATGCTTTCCTTAATGAAGGTGTTGTTTTGACCCCCCTAGATGGTAAATCACATTCAATCTGAGGATGGAAGTACTGGATGTGGACAGTTCCACTGACAAGCTTTGGAAAGACTGAAAGTGAGTCACTGGGTGGGTTCTGCATCTCAGAGAGTTTTGGTGAATGAGTGTGAGACCTCCTATGTGTCTATCTTCCAGGTCATACCGCAAACAGGAGTAGCTGGGAGGAAGAAGGAGGTCAAGAACTTGATTAGATGAGGCGTTTCTGTGACGATCAGGGTGTCAAGAATATGGATGAGGATTGAGTCTGATAGCTCAGGACAATGATTGACTGAAGAATGACAATTGTGTAGCATGCAGTTCAGGGAGAAGTTGTCTTTCTGACTTGGTTGATCTGGGAAGGTAGTTGGACATGTATCAAGTTACGAAGGGATAAGTGGGCACTGGGGTGGTGTGTGTGAGTTTTAATGTGGCCAGAGATGGTAGTGGAAGTCTGGCAGTCCCCTTCAGGAAGGCAGGAGGAGTGGAATTTGAAGCTGCATAACTCTTTACGAGATAAGGTATGTCTAAGTTGTCAAAGGGACGTTGTGTTCATTTGGGTCTGGGTAGGAGGCTGTCTCTCGTATGCTGGAAAGGTGTGAAGGGAGGGTCCGCAGGGGTGATGAGATTAGGCGTGGAGGGAAGACAGAGGGTCACTAAGCTGGAATAAAGTTGAAGTGAGGCTGTCCAATCTTTGAGAGAGGTATGGGAATGAGGAAATTAGCTTGTTAAAAAGTGGCAGTTGTGTTCAGGTAATTGTAGGAGGATTTGGGTGAACTGTCAGGAATGGACTCTGCAGGGTTGAGGCGCAAGAGGGGGAAGGTGCTAGTTGCTGGTGTATGGTGTTTGGAGATGTTGGGGCAGGAGACAAAAAAGGAAGGGAGGGGGCTAGGGACTTATGGGCCGAGTATGGTGAGGAAAGAGCAACCGGAGTAGGGGATAATGGTTTGTGAAGGTTTGAAGGTTTGAGAACAATGTTGTGGACATGGTTTATGGAAGGGATGTTCACAGCCTGGAATAGGTGGCGAGCAATGGGTTGTGGGGGGCATAATGGATTTACAAGAGTTCAGGGTGGGAGAAGTTGTCTGGGTGCACTGGAAGAGGAGAAAGAGGTTGGAGGGTATTAAGGGTAGATGGAGAGGGGAGATGAGAAGGATCATAGGAGGGCCTGGTGATGAGATAAATTAAGGCCCATATTTATACTTTTTGATGCAAACTAGCGCCGGCGCTGGTTTGCGTAAAAAAAATTCCCACGCACCATGCGAGCGCCTTATTTAAGGATTGACGTTAGCCGGCGCTGCGGGCTGGTCAGAGTAAAAAAAAAAAAGACTCAAACCAGGCAGTGCTGGCATGGGGGAAAATGAGGGTTGTGCATCAAAAAATGGTGCAAGTCAGGTTTGAGTAAAAATCATGGCTGAAACTGGACTTGCGCCATTTTTTGACGCACAACCCCCATTGAAATGACTCCTGTCTTAGCAAAGACAGGAGACATGTCCCCTTGCCCAATGGCCATGCCCAGGGGACTTCTGGGCATGGCCATTGGGCACAGTGGCATGTAGGGGGCCCCAAATTAGCCCCCCCATGCCACTTTAAAAAATAAAAAAATAATACTTACCTCAACTTACCTGTACTTACCTGGGTTGGGTCCCCCCATCCATGGGTGTCCTCCTGGAGTGGGCGAGGGTGGCAGGGGGTGTCCCTGGGGGCAGGGAAGGGCACCTCTGGACTGCTTCCATGGTCTGAGACCATGGAAGTGAGCCCACAGGTCCCTTAACGCCTGCCCTCACCCAGGTGTTAAAAAACCTGCGCTGTTTTTTAAGGCCCACCCCCTCCTGTGCGTCAAAATGATGCAGGAGTATAATAAAGCGCACTGGCCTTAAAGTCATTTTTTGGACAGGAACGCCTACCTTGCATGTCATTAATACAAGGCAGTTTCCCGCATCCAAAAAATGGCGCACACACAGGTTTTTTGACATCCGCGGGGTCGGGCGTCATAGTTTAAATATGGAGCAAGGTTTGCGTAAATATATTTGATGCACATTCGGCGCAAACAGAGTATAAATATGCCCCTAATTCAATCATGTCCAGGATTGTGTTGTTGGCTTGGAACGTGATCTTCCCATTGTTGTAAACAGATACAGAAAGGTTGCCCGAGAGGCTGAAGGAGGAGCAGCATTTAAGTTTGCATCCAAAGGAGATGTTAGAGAGTGAGGGGGATGGGAGAAAACTGTGTAAGGATCTGATCCATAGGTCAGTGTTGTGTGTGAAGAGGAGGAGGTCTGTTTTAAGGGAACCTTGGCGTTGTTAGTGGTACTGGTCTGCAAAGAGGGTTTCCAGGAAGTCTCTCAAGGTCCTGTGCTTCAAGTTTTTCATTGCATGCTTGGAAAGATTTGGAGTGTGTTTGATCTTGAAAGTATTTGCACCAGATTTGGAAAAGGGTGCTAGGGGAGCTGGTGGCAGCGTGTGTCCACAACATATTGGGGGCAGATGCCAGTTGGGAAGTTACAGGTATTAACCTAAGCAACCTTTCCTAGGTTAAGGATGGTTTGTTTGTTTTGGGAAAAATTGAAGGAAAGAAGGAAGATGGCTGCCTTTGGGGAGAACAACTGTGGCCTGGAGGGTCAATGAGAACCCAAAATGGGGGCAAACAAACTAGGGCTTTGCTGGAATTAATTGAAAGTCTGCTCACAGGCAACAAAAGTGTGCTACTCAGCCTCAGCAGCTGAAGGGATTACTTCCAGTGGAATGCGGGCTGGTGTAAATGTAGCAAAGGATTGACCAGACGTAGAGTACATATATGGCACACAAGTCCCAGTTGGGAGTGTCTCCCAAGTGCTCCCAGCTCACAGTGAGCTCAGTCATTCTATAATGGAATGGGTGGGTGGGCAGTGGTACTTTCTAGTTCACTAGCTTAGGTGGGGGTGCTCGCCGGGAAAATGGGCTCACAAAGGCGATAGCTGTGCCCATGATCAATGTAACAGCTTGCTCACAGGAGTCTTTGTGTACAGTAGAAGGAAGGACCCAAGGCCGTATCATTGGCGCAACAGGCCCGCTCTCCATGGGGCCAGGGCACCCCCGCTTGGAGTTCCCCTCAACTCTGGTGCTTTGTTGGTATTGGTCGGAGCAGTAATATCTTGTTCTCCAGGGCCCAGTAGTGTGCATTGTAGGAGAGAATCCAGTCCTCTGTTGGTTTTTATTGCAAGAGGTAGCCAGAAAAGCACCACCCCAAGATGGCTGCCCTTTGTCATTGAATATAATGATAGACAGTCCTTTTTCTATCTCTGTTACTTTAAACACTGGCCAGTTGTTAAATACAATGCTATTCAAATAAGCAATGAATTTGCTCATCACAGTGATGGAGTCACCTTTCTGGCAAACAGGAACTCATGGCCTTTGTGATATATTTAGAGATTACCCTATTGTCAGAATTTACCCTGTACACAAAGCATTATCAATGTCATCTTTAGAGTCAAGTGCACTGTGAAATGATAAAAGGCATAGTCCCCATTGGTTTGCTTGTTGGAAGTCAACTTCCACAACCAATGTCACTCTTGGCTCAGGTAGTGCCATGTCCTAAGTCAGCAATGACATGAAAACAAAATTCAAAGCAAAAAATGGCATACTTTGTGATACCATGCTTGTTCTTCAATTTGTCCCTCAGACTGTTGCTGCCCTGGTCACCACAAAGCTTTCTCTTCCCAAAGGGAGGGCCTGCATGCCTTGTCCAATGTCTGACTGATTTGATTTGGATCCCATCATACCTGACTGATTAAGTAATGTTGCTCACTATGTATAGTGTGTTTTTGTTTTGCAGTTATCAATGGTTGTGGAGGTCATTGTGTGCCAAATCCTGACATACAATAGTCAACAAACTATACTCCAGGCCCAGTTTAATGTTTGCAGGGAAATTTTTTGTTTTAAAAATATATATGCATGCGTCTTTTGTCAGGCATTGGCTTTTACTTGTTAAAACTGGGAGATCTGCCTGGGTGCTATATTTTTATTATTTCCATAAATCCTGTGGTAACTAAAGTAAACAAACTCACGTTTTAGACACACAAGGTACATAAATATATTTGTGTAGCTGTAGCTTGTGCTTTAAGCACAAATTGGGTGATCATAAGGTTTCGAACAATTTTTATATTGTGGATGTGAAATGTAATTCCTTAGGGTCAAAATATCAAGTCAAAATATTTATAATAAGTAAATAAATATATATTTTTTGCTATTCATGTATGTCGTTTACCCGACTCTCTGCTGACCCCTACTGCTAGCTGTAGTTGCTCATGGGCCCCCTCTGCAATTATTATTATTATTATTATTAATATTATTATTTGTTAATAAAAAAAGTTTGCAGTTTCACAGTTTGTAGCCTAAGTAGGTGAAGGACTGGCCACCCATACGTGAGCATTTGATTCTCTGAACTACGCACAGATTTAAGATTCCAGATCGCAAATTGCACGCCAGCCTATCTGGTTTAATCATATCCTGTAGGTAATGGGGCCTTTACAGATTTTGCTCTATTCATAAATCATAAGGAATGAAACTGAATCATTTTTAGATTGAGCGTGCAAGCGCTTTGGCCTGTTGTAAGTATTGTGGGCTTTTCACTACGAACACTGCACGGCCATCACTTTCACTCGTTCGTAGGCTTGCCTTTCAAAAATCCATTATCATCATTGGTAAATTCTTTATGGTTGTCCCTCCTTGGGGTGGTTTTGTTACTGCCTTGCAGACCTAACTTCAATGATCAGGAGCGAGGGCAGCAACAGGGAGGGGGCTTCCTGTCTGCCCAGAGCAGCGAGGCCTTGAAATTGGATCAGAGCGACCGGGGGAGGTCAGAGGCGATGTGGCGGAGGAACTGTAAATTAAGGTTGCGCTGCTGGTGAGTGCGTGGCCCTTGATGAGGGAGATCATACGCATTGACTGTCTCTATCTGGACCTTGATGTCAGGGTCCACACTAACACCTATCTGAACTGCAGCTCTATATCTCTGATCTTGACCTTGGACCCCGCTGCAAAGTGACCAGGGGGGAGAGCCTTGCACCCACTGAGTGATGTCTCTGGCGACTGGCTGGAGTTGGGGGGACGACTGCTTTCATTTGATCTTTGATAACCCCCCCTGGTGACGTTCGCAAACCGTGCAGTGGTCCCTAACCATATGGGGTCACATATATACTCTATTCAGTAATACAGAATGAACATTGGTTCTTTGAGTCAGGAGGCGATATATGTAACTAAGAGCCAGGCCTCCTGATGTGGAACGCAGCCTGTCTTCGTCCTCGTTTGTGCTGTCATGATGGGAAAAACTAAAGTGGGCAAGACTCCGTTGCCTGACCTGGGGCAATCTGCCTGTAGTGATTTCATGGTGGAAGTCCTCATTCAACTGAAAACTATGCTTAAGGCACACTCTGCTCAGTTTGATAAGGTCCTCCAAGCTATCCTGGATACGAAAACTTCTCTGAGTCCAGAATTGACGCAATATCTGTAGAAGTAAATCTACTCAGGGCAGACCTTCGTAACCTAATAGAACGGGTGGGAGAAGTAGAGTTGTCACTCGCCTCCCTATGGCCTATGGTTCAGGAACTGCAAACTCAGATGACGCAGGTTCAGACGGAGGTAGCGGCCCTCCACAGGCGAGCAGAAGATGCTGAGGAAAGATGAGTGTACGGAGGGCCCTAGCATGGAGCTGTTCGTTGAAAAATGGCTGATAGACAACATGCTAGGAGGTAACCCTTCAAAGTTTTTTTCAGTGGAAAGGGCCCACAGGGTGCCCAGAAGACCCCCTAAACCGGGCACCCCACCTAGACCCTTAATGGTCCGCCTTCTTAATTTTAGAGCTCTGATCCTCCAGTTGTACTGCATGAAAGGCCCATGGCACCATGAGGATGCTGAAATCACAGCCTACCCTGACTTCACCTCTTAGATCCAAAAGTGACATAGCTCGTACGGTAGGGCGAAACAACGCCTTAGGGAATTGAACGTCAAATATGCACTTTTGTTTCCAGCAAAACTTAGGGTGATTGACGGAGAGGTGGCTTGAATGTTTACCACTCCAGAGGATTGTGGACTTGGCTACATGCTAAGGGCCTAATGTACTCTCTCACAAGAGGCTCAAGACAGGACAACTTGGCTGACCCCTCATGGACGACGGCATATGCGGAGACTGTTTAAGCCTGGACCGTCTCGGGAGCAAGCCAGAGGGGGCAATAGGAGAGGCCTCACAGCTGTCTAGTAATCCTTTCTCTTCTCTTGTGGATAAGCTGCCTACTGACCCAAACTCTGACACAGAGACACCACTTTCCTCCCAGACCTCACAAGAGGAGGGTCTGACACTTACTCTGCATGCAGCTGATGATCTATGAGTACATGGACATCTTAGCGACTCTTCAGAATTCCATGGGCTCACCCGAACAGGAGGAACTCATATCATGATTGACCTACCCTCCCACCTACATGTTATTTCTTTATAGTCTTCGGTTCCACATTTGGTTCTTCCCTGAGGGCCCACATTATAGACTCCCTCTTACAGCAGACCTATTCACAGTCCCCCCAGAGAGAGAGAGGGAGAAGAGAGGCCTTATTGCCTTATCCGTATGGATCCGAGTTATGAAACTTTCTTAGCGTATTGTTGAACAGTTTCGGAAGTTGTGGCATGATACTTGTTGAAGTACAGGCGTGGGTTAGGGGAGTTGTTATACATGTGCTTATTGTTTTAACATGTCTAGTTAGTAGGAAGAGTGCCCAGTACGTGGAAGAGATGATGAAGGTTGGCAAGAGTTTTAGGGTCTCAAGGGACACTTCATACTTTTGTGATGGCTACTTATTATGCTATATATTGACCTGGAACATTCGAGGTATGGGCATACATATTAAAAGACACAAGGTGTATACCTACCTTACATGTAGCCAAATACACTTTGCATGCCTCCAGGAGACACATTTGATGCATGGGGAAATGTTTAAGCTCAACTGACAATGGAGGGGACAAGTTCATGGCACCGGATACTCTGCTTACGCTAGGGGCGCTCTTATGTGGGTTGCTCCAGGGGTGCCCTTTGTTAAACACAAGGTTCACATAGACAAAGAGGGATGATCTGTTCTTCTGGAGGGCACGCTAGATGGGCGCTAGATACGCCCCTAACACAGCTCAGGGTATTTTCCTGAACACACTATCTCCGTCCTTACTACAGGACCCGAGGGCACCCGGAATTTGGGGGGAGACTTTAATTGTATACATGATACAACACTAGATTGCTCTATCCCTCCCCTCCCAAATACTCCTGGCCTTCAAGCCACCAAACATTTTCAGCATTGGTCCTATTAAACCAAGGGAATACTCCTACTTCGCACCAGGGCATCAAATACACACAGGGCTTGAATACGTCTTTTGCAACTCAGATTTCTGGCCCCACGTGCGAGGCTCTGAATATTTGGGTAGGACTTTAACTGATCATAATCCTCATCAGATGGCCAGAAGGAAAACACCCAGTGTAGATCGGTTCCCAGTCGAATACTATGGTACCTTTAAAGATATACTAGCGCCTGACTGCTGGATGAGGCCTCCTGTCAATGAGGCGCTCATAGTGGTGCTACCCAAGCCGGGCAAGGATCTACTAGAGGTGAGCTCATATGAATGTTGAACATTGACTACAAGATCTTAAGTAAAATTCTGCTGAATAGATTTCTACTGATGATTCATCAATTACTACACCCAGACCAATATGGGAACCGCCAGAAGACCGTACCGCGGTCAAAAGACCGCGGCGGTCATTCTGGGTCTCCCACTGGGCTGGCGGGCGACCGCCGAAAGTCCGCCCGCCAGCCCAGCGGGAAACACCCTTCCCACGAGGACGCCGGCTCAGAATGGAGCCGGCGGAGTGGGAAGGTGCGACGGGTGCAGTTGCACCCGTCGCAAATTTCAGTGTCTGCAACGCAGACACTGAAATTCTTTGTGGGGCCCTCTTACGGGGGCCCCTCGGCACCCCCTACCGCCATCCTGTTCCTGGCGGGAGACCCTGGTCCTGACTGGGGGCTGCAGGTGGGAAGACACTGATACATAACATCCGTACACACAGACGATGTCCTAATCTATGTCTTAAATGTGGCGAGCACCCTGCCGGCCTTCTTTGATTTATCAGACCGATTCGGTGAGGCAGTTGGCCTTAAACTAAACTGGGGGAAGTCCTGAATATTCCCATTGCGTAAACCAAGTGATCCTTTTCAATTGTGTCAAGAGGGGGGATGTCTCTTGTGGGCTCTTGGGACCTTCGGCTAACTGGGGGTCAATATTTATCATTCTGAGGCAGACTTAATTGAGGGTAATTATGGTAAGACCATGGCCTCCCTCCGGCAGTCGTTACTCTTCCGGACACACCTGCCCCTCTCCCCTATAGGTACGGCAGCTATAGCCAAGATGCTGGTTCTTCTCCAACTTCTGTATCTTTTTACGGCTCTACCTGTGCCCCCTAGGGAAAGCCTTCAGAACTTTACGTAGCCTGCTAATGTCACTAATATTGGGACCGGGACCCAAGAGGGTGTCCCTAGATAAGCTTCAACACCCCCTGCTGGAGGGCGCCATGGCAGTTCCTGATTTGGAACGATATTTTGCAGCTGCCCAGCTACAATGGCCAATGTGCTGGTTAGCTGGAGGCTGCTTTATAGAGGGCGACATGTTCCAGACCGCGCTGGGTGAGAGAGAGGTACTGGAATGGCTTCTCACCTCAGGTTCCCACTGAGCTGCCCCTGGGCTGCTTATGAAGACTGCAAAACTGATCTGGAATTGCAATGTCCAACCGAGATGGACCTTGATCCCTTACTCCCTGCATCTCCCACTGTGGAGCGTGCCCCAACTGGAAAGTTCAATTATCTCCATCAAACGTACCTAACACCCCGCCGCCTCCACAGAATGTTCCCGGAAGTCTCTTCCTTATGCCCAAGCTGTGGTCACTAGGACGCTACTTTCTTACATATGACGTGAGGATTCATACTGTTTGGTCCTGAGTATTACTACATGTCTCAGAGATTATAGATATAACGCTCATCCCGGACCCACTCCTTTGCCTTCTGGGGGTCACTAGGAAAACCAAGCAAACCAAACACTACCTAAAATTTGTAGACCATGCATTACTATTGTTCAAATGGCTCACTGCTATGCCTGGAAGGCGTCTCAGCCCCCTACGATTGAGAACTGGTTACTTGTGACCTTTTGCTTGGCCACAGTGGAGGCTAATGCCCTGGAGCAGGACCGTTATCCACGGGGCAGGAGCGGGGGGATAATGCTTGGGACCCTTATTAGCTAAAATTATCAGATAAACTGAGCTCCTGGGAGGCCAGAGATGCAGGTACCAGTGGCACATCCCAGGTGGCTGCGGAACCGCTCTAAACCTGGACATCTCCCTATGCGTCACTGAGAACCCCGTCATATCTCCCCTCCGCATGGCTAAGGTTGGGGGAGTCGTCCATTGGAACCCTCACATAGACTACAATACACAGCAGACCGATTAACCTCCGTTATTCTCCTCTTGTCTTCGTGTAGATACCCCCCCCAGACAGAGGATCACACTGGTGCTACAACCACACTAGACACGTTTTACAGTTAGTACCTCCCCTTCCCCTAGTTTGTCTTCCCTTGTTTCCCTTTTCCCTGCATGTTGGACAGGGACTTTGCAGCCACTACTATAAAGCAGGAACAGTATGAAGATGCATTTCGCAAATTGAAAGGAATTCGATTGATGGTTATGTCTGAGATAAAGTAGATAGTTCAACTAAGATTATCAGTAGAACTGCAATGCCTAACTACTTATGGTAGAACACCTATCTTTTCAAATGAAGCACTGCTATATTGATACTTTTCACATGATTGGCTGCTATGTATACTGTAATATTGATAATTATCTGCTAATTTGTTTTGTTAGAATAAAACTAATAAAGAAATGTTTTTAAAAAATCAATTTCCATTAATAGACTCTTACACCACACAATGGATTCCATCAATCATGGAGCATTATAACCAATTCAGCAGTGCAGGCACTAGAGAAGGTAGGTACAGAGGGCACTTAGTAAGCAGTCCGTTTCACGAGACAGATACATCATGGACCTGCCATGTTTGGGCGCCATCAAAAACCAACATTGTCACTAGAGGGTATACCTGACAATACCGCAGACCAGAAGTACAATATTAACAGAAACATTCAGCATGTGTGATGTTGCTTTCGTTGATACAAAATAGAAAACCACCATTACAAACTATAGGTACACTCTGTCCTCCATGAATCTATATAAACCTTGAAGGAATTTTTAAAAATTGGTAAACAAAACAACCAGCAACATTTATCTCATTGGTATATCATTTTTAACATTTTGAAAAAGGAGGTATGTAATTGGTTATTTTCAAATAGGTATTATTTTCATAGATAAAGATATTTGCAGGTTTGTTTGCATTTTGGGTGAGTTTTGAGAAATTGTATAATATAAAATATTTGTTTATCCTCAAAAAGGTGATAATATATATCAAACATTTTATACATGAATCACATTCTTGCCACGTTATATGTGTCTGTATCTATACATGTGCCTAGTTATTTCATGTTTTAAATATATCCATCAAATGTGTGAACCTAAAACATGACCTATTGCACTTATATGTTATGTGGAAGTCCATCATCCACTCCCAGCAAGATGGATAAGAATACAGGAATGTAATGAATGTTTGTACAAACCACGCTTAGATCAAGAAATCATTCAGAAAAAAAGATCATTAGGAACTACAAGCTGAACCATAGCACCATTGAGGTTCTGGTACAAACTTTTCATTCTGAACTTTTACTGCACATCACTCAGACTGCCATCCCACCTATTGCAAATATATTTGCACTGTCACATTTCTATGCTACTGGCTTCTTTCAGTGGACAATTGGAGTGTTGTGAATAGACACTCGCCAAAGGTTCAGTCAATTCCAATGAAGCTATGATGTACCTACACTGCTTCTGGGAAAAAAAGTCTCATTCACAGTGCTAGGGAACTATTGCTGGCAATTGTTCCTGAAGAAAGGTGGTGGGAAGAGATAGATAGATAGAGAGAGAGAGAGAAAGAGAGAGAGAGAGAGAGATATGCATGGCCTGTGAATCCTGGATCCATCTACACTCCATTGTGCTGGGTATATCCAGAGTGTGGTTAGTGTGTGTACCTACTAATGTAAAAGACGATTAGTCATCAGGATATCACAACATGTATCACAGTAACATGCCCAAGTAATCAAGAAATACAATCTGAAAATACCTAACAGAACTCAGATGAGTTCCTTAGCTATATTCATTTACAAGTTATAAGAGAAGTATTATTTATACACTCTCAGGACTGTCTCTTGACTTCTTTCAGTCTCTGCTAGTTCTTGTAGTTGTTTAACAATTAGCTTTTGTTTCAATCTCCTCTCTTTGTAATAAAATCTTAGGGCCTGATTTAGAGTTTGGCAGATGAGGTTACTCCATCACAAATGTGACAGTTATCCCCTCCACCGTATTACATTTCAATTATATCTTATGACACCTGTAATACAGCAGACAGGATACCCCTCATGTTTGTGATAGGGAAACTTACCTGCCAAACTCTAAATCATGCCCTTAGTCTTAAATTAATTCTGTTTTAAAGAATAACTTTAAGTGACTTGAAGAGTACAACTGTGCTCTAGCACTAAACCGTTTAGCTTTTTGGTGCTGCATCGCATGCAAAAGATGTTCAATACCTCTCTTTGAAATTGTTTTCTTTCTTCCTCTTTCAGGATTGTGGAAGGTGAAGAGCTGGTGTCGCGTGGGCTCTCATTTTCCTAAATGAGACTACTGGATTTCTAGGCAGCAGGATCGTTCACGGTGTGGGGGACCCACTTGGAAGGACCTCTGTCACCCTAAATCCGGTTTTGCTCCGGCTAACTAGCAGTGCCTCATTTCTCCAACAGGGAAGAGATGATTGGGCAGCCGAGCGCATGACTTCTTGGGAACTTCTCAGGGAAGTCGTGGTCACTCAGATCCAAACCAACTCTCTCATTTACAGTATGATCTCATATACAAATGACAAAGGCAGTGTAAGTTTTATATAATGTTTTAATAAAACGACTGCATTTTAGATAATAAGGCGTGAGCCGCAATAACCAGAACCATACAACACATTAGGATTGAAATAGTCACGAGGAGAGTGAAACATAAGAACAACGCTATCATGGTGTTTAACAATTTCTACTCTCCCTCAGCTAGTTCTATTTCGAGCACAGCATGTTAAGCTTCTAACTTGCCTTTCTGAATCCCTCGGGAGACATCAGCCCTCATACCTGAGCAAAGGCATGTGATCTGGTTCAGCATCTGCAACGAGGCAGTCAGCGTCTAGTTGTGGTTCCCTGGTCGGAATCTCCCTCTTGCGTGTATTGGGACAGGGAAGTGTTTTTATAACTAACATGTCAGCGTGATAACAAAATGTACCTACGCAGGAATGCCAAAGACTAAACTCCTACCACGTCTATCGGCAATGTACCAGACTGTATCCTTGACTGAAGCACAGAGTGAACATGAATGTTTTTATAAAGAACTCCAGTGCTGAAGTAGGCTAAACAGTGTGATATGAAATATAAAACAAGACCGTAGAACTGGCTATTTGAAAAATAACAGTACGAAGCCGAATAAAAGCATTTAGAGCAAAGTGCACAGAGGCTCTAAGCTGCGAGCAAATTAATAAAATACATCCAGGGCAAAATGCACAAAGGCCTAAAGCCTGAAGCTAATGCGCAAAGGATACGTAACACTGAACACACTACACTGGTGCAATGAATACTCACAGGTAAGTATCTCTGAGTTGCCTTTCTGCCTTCTTTATGCTGCTGCAGATGAGCAACCACAGTGCTTGCAGTCTCAGAAAGACGTGATCAAGCAAGCCTTGTGCTGGGTGTGGCTTTTAAACAACACTTTCAAAATGGCTGCCAATACACATGCGAGCTGAGATCTTGCAAATTCATGAGCATGTGCCATTGGAGTTAAACCTAAATAAATACTGAAGCTGCAGGAAACCTTCCACCAAGTGTCACCAGGTGCAACGACCGAAACATATGTAGGGAGCTTCAGGGATGCCATGAAATAGACTGTCAGCTCAGGATAGGTACCCTTGGTGAGTGTGTGCCATGACATAGAGATTTCAGTGGGATGTCTAAGTAAATATTTTAGTTTTCCTTAGCCAGTTTCTGGATTTTACGGTCTGTTGTGTGAATTACTGCATCAGTTTCCATCCGGTAATGCTACATTGAACACTATAAATACCATTTTCTATGGATTATGAGGCATACCAAATGTAGTTGGTGCCATATATGGAACCCATGTTGCTTTGGTACCACCTCATGACTGGGAGCAAGTGAACCACAATTGGAAGCACATTGACTCTATCAATGTTCAGGTGGCTTTTATTGCAGATCTCAATATCATCAGTGTTTGTGCAAGATTTCCAGTTCCAGACATGACTCGCTAGTGCTAGGCAACAGCTGCATAGACCTTGCACGGAGGAGGGCCTGGCTTGTTAAATTAAAAGTGAAATATTCATGGTGTGATAACAAAATAACGTGAATTCTAAAGAATTATTGGGCATATGTACAAAAGCATCAGGGCGTTACGGACCAGGTAAAAGCTTTTCCAAATGTACAGAGCACAAATTGCGATTCAGTATTTTGAAAGGGTGTGTTTAGGGCATCCCTTCCAAACACTGATTTGCAGCTGTATGTATGAATGTTTTGCAACCAAATTACGGTGGCAAAACATCAGGTTTTTACTGTCAGCTCAGGAGTCATGGTAACCATTCACAAATGGAAATATATCCCCCCTCCAGAGCCCCAGACAGAGAAGGTGAACTCCAAGAGTCAGTTGGCTGACTTCCTGTTACAGACCCAGGCCCGCAAAAGCAGAAGTAGTGTGTTCCGGCCAGTCAGTAGCCAAAATCATGTGACCACCGTTGGCCACTGGCATGCAGGTTGGATAACCAAGCCCCAGAACTCAAAAGTTGCATCTGAGTCTTCCTGATCCAGGAGAGCTGTCGAAGCATAGTTTGGTCACCAAAGACGGACACTATCTTTCACCAAAGAGAACCATTGGTTTTGCTGTGACTGGAGACCAGTAGTCCAGTGGCAATTTGGACTTTTGCTGGACCAGAAAGGACTTCGATGGACATCGACTCCTGGGGCCAAAATTGCCCCACCTTTACCGTGGACTGAGAAGTAGACACAGGAGGCCCCTCGTGGACCGAACAGCATCATCAGCATCTTGCAGCATCTTGCAGCATCTTCAGCATCCTGTATCCCTCGCCTCAGGCCCACTCCTTTGAAGTCTCTGGCAGTACGCACATAGCACCTGGAACTGGACAGCTTTAGTGCCAAGATAACTGTCCTACTACTCTTTATTGGTCCCCCTAAACTTCTGGGTTTGGACGGCCTAATGGGGGCCACAGTAGCCAAACACAACTCTTTATAGGTTTTACTAAGTTTCCAAACTTTGTGGTTACCAATGCTTGCTTGAACTTTTGAGTAAAAGTTAATCGTTAGGCTTGCTTAAAAATCTGTACCACTGGAACCCTCCAGAATTTGTTCAATTTAGTGTCTAAATATTCATGAAAATATAATATATTTTTCTAAATTGGTGTCAGATTTCTTTGCGTTGTGTGACATTCTGATTCTGTTGTTTTGGTACTTCTAAATGCTTTATAGTTCTTCCTTTGTGTAAGCCCGACTGCTCAAAACCACTAGGGTAAGGTTTAGCAAACAGGCCTGACTGGACCCAAGGTGATTATATGAGTGTATTCCACGGTGAAGTCGCACATCCACACCATATGATACACCACAACTCCTCACAATGCAGCAGCTGTCAGAACTTCTGGCTGCAATTGCTGTCCTCCATGGTGAGTGTCACTGCATACCACTCTTTTGGCAGTCAGCTCTAAATGTGGCAGGATGATGTCTGCTATACAAGCATTGACAGAGTGGTGTCTGTTGACAGTGGACGGAAGGGGACATATAATGGAGGACTGAAGTTAAGCCAACGGACTATCCACCATCATGACAGATAGCAGTCCATAAAGAGAAATCCTAAATACGGAGAACAGATATGTGATGGTCTGATATCCATGGAAAAAGTGATCAGATCCACTTTGACAGCATGGAGGGTCATGGAGGATTTGTAATCCCAGATGTTAGGAATCAGACCCTAGTACATCACTCTCAGTCAAGAATTGACTGTACTTTCTGAGTACAAATCTCATTCAATATTTGATGTATGCACAAATTGGAGATGTTTTAATTTCAGACCATGCCCCAGTTAAGGTGAACATTGTGCTAAGTTGAACTGAAGCAGATGGATTCTTCAGTCTAGTTTAAAACTATAGTAGTAAGAACATAATCAATAGAGAAGCAAAGGAAAAGGGGGAAGAGAGAGACACACAATCCATTCAACAGAGTGAGCTGGTTTAGTGACAGGGCCTCCTGGTACAGGATTTTTGTAATCGGATGTAGCATAGGAAAGGAAAACAGAATACAGGATTAGAAGCGGAGGCAAAGAATAGAAGTACATTACCAACACCATGGTGAGTGAGGCTATGATTAACCCTTGCACCATATCAGGAACACCAAGCAGAGTAAAGTCAGAGGATTGATGGCAGTAAGCACGAACAAACATATAAAGTGGAAAGAAGTACAGCTAGCACGGGAAAGAGAGGGAACCAGTGTGAGTCAAAATAACAGAGTGGAGGAATGGAGAGACGGGTGACAGAGTAAGGGGCATATTTAAGAAAAATGATGCTGCAGATAGTGTAGCACCACTTTACTTGGGCCCCTAACTGCACATCTTATGCCACTATGTGTGGGCTGTATTTAAAATGTAGTGCACCATGGCAGTAGTTAGGGGACTAGCATCTGAAATTTTTGATGCTAGTACGGTGCTTTGCAGGATTAGGGTACAAAATTCGGACACGAATCCTGCAAAGCACCCAGAGGCCTCTTTTTAAAGCCTGCTCTGAGCAGGTGTTAAAAATGCCGAAAAAATGGCACAAAGAAATCTCCTAGATTTCCTTGCACCATTTCCCCCCCCCCCAAATGAGGGAATGCCCCCTTTGCATACATTATGCCTGGCGCAGGTATAATGTAAAGCAAAGGGTTGCAAAGTGGCGCAATGCATGCTGCATTGTGAAACTTTGTTAATATTTTGGCCTCCTAACGCCACATTAGCGTAAAACAAATGACACTAATGTGGCGTTGGAATGGCGCTAGGGGCTCTTAAATATGCCCCTAAATGACAGTCGGTGAAGCCGCACAACTACACAATTTGTTGCCAGGCGCTTAGCTATAGCGCTGCTGAGCTTAAATACTTGTGCTGCCATTGTCAAGCCAAAACTGAAGGCCCTAGCCTGAAAGTTAGTGAACCTCTTTCCATTAGTGGTCTGGTCTTTTCTTCCTATCATCCAATGCGAAGTTCTCCAAATTCTCAAACTCCTACTCATATGTACCAAAGGGCATCGAGAAAGACAATGCAACCCAAGCAGCTTCCTCTCTCACATTGCCTGTTTCCTACCCAGAACCTTGACACTTTGCAATTCCATTACATATGTACTTAGATGGATCTTTAACAACTATTTGTTGAAAGATAAACAAGCACCTTCCTGTTGAGTTTGAAACTTTTGTGCACGTGATTACATGATACATGTATAAGTACAATCCGGGACCCTTTCAAAGTTGCAGCTGGTTGTTTTATAGTTACTTACATAGTACTCAAGCGAAAGAAAGCAGTGTAAGAATCCATTACTACTCTTAATGGTATTAAACCATTGGAAAATAAACTGAAAGGGCTTGTGTTTTTTTTATTGGGAATGAATGCAAGATTCCAGGAAATTGATAACATATCTGACAAATATCCCATGTTAAGAATATAACTGAAGGAAATGCTCAAAATATGGTCATGATTCTTAATTTTTTAATTGCTTTGTTGAGTAGTACTAAGAATTATAAAGCTCTAACACCTTCTGACACATAATATATATTTCATTTCCATTGAGAAACAATTGCAAACTAAGTTTAAAATGTCAGGTTTGGAGGGGATTATTAAAAGGGAATTTGAAAGGAAGTGTTTAATCACTGGTCATTATGTTTAACGATTCAACATGTGTGATCTAGAAGTCAAGCAAACTGCTAATCCAGACCAGTTTCTCTTCTAACTTATATTGCCCTTCACCCCTCCACTACAGAGGGTGAATGAGCGCCTACACCACTGCCCCTGCTGCACCATTGATAGTTACTACCTGAAGACTACTTTCACACAATTTGTTATGAAGTGGGACATATTATGTTTATACTTTACTTATTTTCTAGTCAAACATTTAGATAGTAGCTTCAATAATACTTATGTTTAAAACCTCCTCAAAATGATATACCTGCATATTGAGATTTATTTTGGATCTGTATATTATTACACAATTATTAATGTTAGTGTTATCGTAATATTGCAAGTGATGACCCTATTTTTGGAACTGAATAATGAGACCGTCATTTAAAGTAAGGCAAACATGGCTGTAAAAGCACAGAGATGTGGAAGTGGCATCATGTCAGTCCTGTGGCTGCCCACCCGCCACACTGTGCTCGTGCAGCGGCCAAGGAAGTGCATTTTTACTAAATGTGCTACTGATGACCCAGTGGGAGCATTTTCAGCAAAACAAAAAGTAGAGATGGGCAGGCCACTATGCTATAGCGGCCTGCTCCCCATTTTATTTTTTATTTTGAAGAAGGAAGATCCCTCAAGAAAGAGATCATCCTGCAAAACAAAATACAAAAATACAAAAATGCAAGTCACTGATGCTTGTTTTGCCCTGTGTGCATGAGTCACTGTGTCTTTTGCTTGTTTTATTTTAATTTCACCGCAGCATATAGAGGGATAGAGGGAAACACATAGAATTTAAAGCCCACCACAATGAAAGCCTGCAAAAAATAAAGTATATCAATGCGGTTAAGCTGGCAGGTCTGTGACAGATGATCCCCGGAAACGCCCTACCAGAGGCTCCACTGTTGGAAACCGAGCAGTTCACCTTAATCAAACTGAAATAGGTCAGCCACAATTCGGGTGGAACAGGATATCTGCCTATCTGCAGAAAATGTCCCATTCTGCCACATAAAAAAATGAGTACTGTCTGCCTCAGAAGAATTATGGAACTAACTAGATCTTCATTAACTCTTAAAGGGAATTGAAAGATACATTAAATCCAACAATTTATAAACTACAGATTAATGATATTCATTGTTCATCGTCTTTCTTAAAATCAACATGATTGCAAAGTTGAACGGAATGGCGAAATCCTGGTAAGGGCTACTAAATACTAAGAGGCATATTTATCAATGGGTTATGTCGCCTTTCTACCAGGCAACGGGGCGGAAAAATTATGCAACTCTTAAATTTGATTTATCAAGCCACGCAAGGCCACCTTGTGTGGTCCTGAGTGGCTTGATAAATCCAGAGTAACTCAATGCAGAGTAAGTCATTGCTTTTGTTACTCTAACTTTGAGAGGCATTTCATGGGTGGTGTGTGGGTGTTTCCACCACCATTCATGGATTTTGATGCATTTCCATATTTACCATAAGTGGTAGACCTGGGAATAATCCACAGCTGCTATGCCTCCCCAGGTGAGGGACAACAAGGAGAAATATGTTTATTTTGCCTCTTTTTTTTCTCTTTCTCTGTGTGTTGCATTTTGCAGCACGCATAGAAAGAGGAAAATGCCTCAGGGCATTTTGTTTTGCAGGAAGGTGGCCCTTCCTGCACAAATATAATCCTGCTTAAAACGCAGGCACCCTTGCCCCGTGGTTTGAGGATGCCTCCATTGGCGCTAAGCAGCACACTGTGTGCCAGCCCAGGGAAAATCCAGGAATGTGCCAGGTAGTGTTCAATATGGTGCATTCCTGCCCTTTCCCCATCACACAGCGTTACATGACTTTTTAAATAAGCATTGGTTTATGCCTTAGGTTTAGTGATTAATAGTAATTATTTTGTAAAGTTTTAGCTTAGTGAGCAGTTGTGCAATATAATTTAACAGAACTTTGTAGAAGTGTTATGGCTTGTTTATTGAGAAAGGCAAATATTTAAAGGTAACATTGTGTGCATTTCAATGCAGGAAAGAGCGCTAGTTATCAATGGTGCACCATGAGCAGTTTAGAGTAACATAATTTCCTTGCCTCATCAAGGAACAGTATCACACTTGGAACAGCAATAATTCAGGGAGTAATTAAGTAATGGAAACACAAACACAAAAAAAGGCGTTGACAAGAGTTTACAGTTTATAAGGTGGTCAGATGCATAAACACAGAATTTAGGGCGGACAGTGTGGGACAGGGCACTGGGTGATGTGCGGGAGGTATCTTAAAAATAATCACACATGGCAGAGGAGACAACTGTACAGAAGAGAGAGAGGGAAAAGGATGTAAGTAATGCTCTTTACAAAATCATCGGCAGAGAACATACAAAGGTGTGAGTTACAAAGAAGAGAACACGAGCAGAAGAAATGTGAAACTGCTAAGTGGCTCCACGTCTTGTGTGAAATTATGCATTTCTGGCAGGCTTCACTTTCCCCGATCGTTGAGAGTGCACCACGGCACTGCAGGGGCAGCCTGGGGCCTACTTGAATGTACACAAGTTCACTTGTCGATTTGGAAGGATTCTAGCCATGCTAGCACATCGGGAATGCGTTTGAAATACATGAAGAGTAACCAGTAGTGCCTCCGAGCTGTTGGTCGATCATTGCGGGACAACTCAGCTTTAAGCCCTCGAGGGGAAGACAAGCCTGTTGAGCTGAGGCTCCCCGAGTTGGGACTTTGTAGTAAACATCTCCAGCAGCCATAGACCACAGTTCCCATGAGCGGGGGGCCTCGTTGAGGGGGTTTTGCGAGGTGTGGTGGCGAAGTGATCCAGCCATGATTGCAGAAGGAAGGGTGGCCTGCACTGAGGGAGGTTTCTGCAGTGCAGTGGCTTGATACAGCAAAGCACCTCCAGATTGGCACTAGGAGGTATACGTGTCTGCAGGGCAGCCACCAAGCCTTTCATGAGTGAGTCTGCCTGGCTTGCTGCAGAGATCTTCAGGTTCTTTGGAGTTCAGATATTGCGGACAGCTCGAGAGCACACACATGCGTCAATAGATAGAGTTAACTTGCTGAGATATCTCACCAGTATAGGAGAGAGAGAGGAGGCAGGGGACTAGAAGATGGTGAAATGCAGAGGTGGTGATTTTAAAGATGGTTGTAAAAGGGGAGTAGTGAGTTAATGTAAGTGATGAAGGGTGACTGGACGAGGGGTAGCAGGAGAGATGTGACAGTAGCAGTAAAAGAAGAAATATTATACAGCAGTGATGGTGAAAATAAGACGCGTGATATAGCAGAGACGGTGGAGAGATGGTGAGAGAATGTAGGAGGAATTCCCCCCGATCGCTGAAAGTGAACCATGGTGCTGCAGAGACCTTATGACCATGCATTTTGTCAGGCTTCACTTTCCGCGATCATTGTGAGTGCACCACGGTGCTGTGGGGGCAGTATGGGGCCAACAGGAAAGCTTTTGAAATAAATGAAGAATAACCAGTAGTGCTCCAAGCTGTTGGTTGATTATTGTGGGACAACTCTGGTTAGAGAAAAGGTGACAACAACTCACTGGGACCTCTTTAAATCCATGAGGGGTAGACAAATCCATGGCGCTGAGGCTCCCCAGGTTGGCCCTTCGTAGTTGACACCTCCAGCATCTGTAGACCACAGTTCCTATGAGAGGGGAACCGTGTTGAGCGGGGTTTGCTCGGTGCGGCAGCACTGTGAGCCTTGTATAAAAATACAATTTACAGCACAAGTGAAACAGAAACCAGATAAAGTAATGAAGGCCGCCAGATTGGATGGTTAAAACTTTTGACAAACTGATTACGCCTCCGAACAGAAATGCTAGCACTTTAAAAATAAGAATAAGCACAGCGCAAGTGCTAGGCAGGCAAAACATGAAAAAATAGTTCCACAATGGCAGATGCAAACAGTAATTGGTCCACAGGAAACAGTATGCTACAGCCAACAGAAATGGAGGAAAAGTAAGTGGCAAGCACAGGAACCAGTAAAAAGCAAGGAAAGCCAGGGGGCGGGATGTAAGCTCGTTTTAAGATTTATATTCAATACAATAGATTTCACAGATGAAACCTAAACATCTGCCACTCAGCATCACTATACACTCAATTTGGTGTAACACAAAATACTGAAAATAATGGTGGTCATTACAACCCTGGCGGACGGTGTTAAAAGCTGCGGTAATACCGCAAACAGCGCGGCGGACAAAAAAAGGGAATTATGACCGTGGCGGAAACCGCCAACATAGACAGCCACTTTAACACTCCGACCGCCACGGCAGTACAGACAAATAGCGCGGTGGTCACCGCCAACAGACAGGCGGAAGACAATGTACCGCCCACAGTATCACAACCCGCCAATCTGCCACCTTTTCCGGGCCGGATTCACCGTGGATAAAAACACTGCAGAAACAGCTCTTACAATGGGATAACGCTCACCTCAACACACTCCACGAGGAAGGAGGCCACCATGGACCCGGAACTCCAAATACTCCCTGCGCTTGTCTTCCTGCTCCTCTACGAACACCAGCAATGTAGGCGCCGAAGACAACGGTAAGTACTGCACCAACGACATAGTGGAGGGGGGAGGCAAAAGTCAGGGACACACACCCACAACACCCCCACCCCCAACCCAACCCACACCCACTACAACACACACACCAATGCATTTCCAAACAGCACAGTAACAACCCACAACCCCTCTGGAAGAATGCAAAGACAAAAGGAAATCAGTTCAAACATTGTAATGTATCAAAACACAGTAACCAAATATATACAGATATTTATCAAAATACTAAAAATCATACATCACGATTAGTACTGCAGGTATGCACATATCAATGTCCGTGGACCACTGGGCCCACAATGCATGGGCGAGGCCCACACTGGATACCTGTCCACAAACAGAGAGAACACTGCAGGGGCATCAGATAGAAATACAACAGGCACCTCAGGGGGAAGGGAAAGGGGGCACCTCAGCCGGATTACAGCACCACGCCAGATCCACGACGGGGCTCCATGCCCATTGATGTATCCTGGGGAGTGCAAAGCCAAAGTCTCTCAAGTCTCTCCAGTGTGTGGTTTGCCCACTGCTTTATCATGGGGAGTGCAAAGCCGCAGTCTCTCAAGTCTCTCCAGTGGGTGGTTTGCCCACTGCTTTATCCTGGGGAGTCAAAGCTACAGTCTCTCAAGTGGATAACAGTCTCCACTGGTTCTGGAGGGGGACTGGTGCCCAGAGTGCTTCATCCTGTGAAGGACAGACAGAGTGGATGCAGGTCTCCACTGGTTCTGGAGGGGGACTGGTTCCCAGAGTGCTTCATCCTGTGAAGGACAGACAGAGTGGATGCAGGTCTCCACTGGTTCTGGAGGGGGAATGGTGGCCAGAGTGCATCACGCTCCCCGTGACGGTCCCAGTTCCGTCACTGTCCCAGCTGCACATGGGCTAACAGTGCTTGATTTGGCGGTCTTTGCCCTGTTCAGCGGTCTTCACCATGGCGGTGCTTTGCCCTGTTTAGCGGTGATTGCCTTTGCTGTCTCTGACCTGTTCAGTGGTGCTTTGCCATGGCGGTCTTTGCCCTGTTCAGCGGTGCTTGCCTTTGCTGTCTCTGACCTGTTCAGCGGTGCTTTGCCATGGCGGTCTTTGCCCTGTTCAGCGGTGCTTGCCTTTGCTGTCTCTGACCTGTTCAGTGGTGCTTTGCCATGGCGGTCTTTGCCCTGTTCAGCGGTGCTTGCCTTTGCTGACTCTGACCTGTTCAGCGGTGCTTTGCCATGGCGGTCTTTGCCCTGTTCAGCGGTGCTTTGCCCTGTTCAGCGGTCTTCACCATGGCGGTCTTTGCCCTGTTCAGCAGTGCTTTGCCCTGTTCAGCAGTGCTTGACTTTGCTGTCTCTGACCTGTGCAGCGGTGTGTGGCATGGCGGTCCCTCAGTGCCCAGCGGGGCTGTGGCTGCCGGGGCCCTCCAGGGCACTGACGCTGGCGATGGTCTCCGGACCAGTGACGATACTGCTGCCCTCCATGGCACTGACTCTGGCGGTGGTCTCCGGACCAGTGACGATACTGCTGCCCTCCAGGGCACTGACTCTGGCGGTGGTCTACGGACCAGTGACGATACTGCAGTGACGATACTGCTGCCCTCCAGGGCACTGACTCTGGCGGTGGTCTTCAGACCAGTGACGATACTGCAGCCCTCCAGGGCACTGACTCTGGCGGTGGTCTCCGGACCAGTGACAATACTGCTGCCCTCCAGGGCACTGTCTCTGGCGGTGGTCTCCGGACCAGTGACGATACTGCTGCCCTCCAGGGCACTGACTCTGGCGGTGGTCTCCGGACCAGTGACGATACTGCTGCCCTCCAGGGCACTGACTCTGGCGGTGGTCTCCGGACCAGTGACGATACTGCAGCCCTCCAGGGCACTGACTCTGGCGGTGGTCTCCGGACCAGTGACGATACTGCTGCCCTCCAGAGCATTGACTCTGGCGGTGGTCTCCGGACCAGTGACGATAGTGCTGGCGGTGGCGTCCCGGCCGGCGGGGAGGATGGCGGCCTTCTCCGCCGTGCTGCTCTTGCCTGACTTTGGAGACTTCCTCTGCCCCTTCACCACCTTGGGAGGAGTCACAGCTGACTCGGCACTCCCCCCGGGACCCTTGTGAGCTGTTTTGCCGGCAGGAGTCTTCACCCTCTCCCGTCGGGCACTTTCCAACTTAAAAGCTTTACAGGGGGTGGACTGGCAGTGCTTTGGCTCCGTGTCACACTGGCTGCCCTGGTGGCCGGTGCACTCCACAGACCTTTAACACGCACCACTGATACAGGACTTTTTTTGGCTGAGGTGCTACTACAGGACCTATGAATTGGAGCGGTGGGGGGGTGGGAAAGAGGTCAACGTTGCTGAGGAAGAATTTCTGACGAACACTGGGATGGGTAGCTGGAGGGGGTCTGGGAGTGGAGGAAGAGGAGGTGGTTGTAGGAGGTGTAACTTTAGGTGATTTGGGTGCAGGTGCAGGTACTGGAGGCTGTCATGAGGTGGATGGATGTTGGGTGTGTGGGTGCCCGCGTTTGTGTACTTTGGGAGGGGGCGTCACAGACACACTGGGAATGGACACAGGGGACTTGTAAATGTTAGTGGGGGTGGTGAGTGCAGGTGAGCGGGGTGTGTGATGCAGGGTGTTCTGGTGCGAGTCCTAGTGCCTGTAGATGTAGTGCATGCAGGTGAGAGTGTAGACGAGACTGGGAGGGAGGAGGGAGACGACGACGAGGGGGACACAGTGGAGGCAGTGGATGTTGGTGTGTCTGTATGTGGGTGATGCTTGTGTGAGTGCCTGTGGGATGTGTGGTGCCTATGTTTGCCTGAGCTACTTTTGTGTGTTGAGGTGTGTGCATGCTTGTCTGATGGTGTGGTTGGGATAGGCTGGGGTACAGGGGATCGGGTCTGGGTGGAGGAAGTTGGAGGGGGGAGGCTAGACACAGGGACAATGGCTGCCATCAGTGCTGAGGCCAGAGATTGCAGGGTTCGATGATGGCCAGCCTGACCAGAATGAATGCCCTCCAGGAATGCATTAGTGTGTTGCAACTCCTTTTCTACACCCTGGATGGCATTCACAATGGTAGACTGCCCAACAGTGAGTGACCTGAGGAGTTCAATGGCCTCCTCACTGAGGGCAGCAGGGGTGACAGGGGCAGGGGCTGAGGTGCCTGGGGCGAAGGTGATGCCCACCCTCCTGGATGAGCGGGCACGAAGCGAAGGCTGAGGGGCTGCTGGGAGGGCGGTGCTGGTAGGGGGGGTGGCGGCTGTACCTGTAGAAGTGGGGGCCACAGATGGTGCCACCACCACAAGGGAGCTCCCATCGGTGGACGAGTCCGTATCGCTGTTTGCTGATCCGGTCACCCACGTGGAGCTCCCCTCGCCCTCCGTCCTACTGGTGTATTCAGAGTCTGTGGTGTGGCCCTCCATGGCCATATGGGATGCAGCTCCCTCGTGCTCCGGTGCCACTGTACCTCCGCCTGATGATGCTGATGCACAAAAGAACAGGGAGAGCACAAAAAGGGGTGGGGAAACAGAAGAAAGACAGGTTGAGTGCATGGCTTACCGCTACCGTTGGCGGACAATACAGACACAGCAGCCCCCTGCACTACGCCGTGCTCTTGGCCTCTACAGATGCAATTCCTGGGATATGGCCTACATGGCTATGAGTGTCATCTGTCCATGTAGATGACACAGGGGCATGAATAGCTGTACTTGCCACTCTACAGAGGTGGGGTGGGGGGCCACAGGCCCATGCCTTACAAAGGGTCCTAGCCTACGTTACTCGCCCTGGCCTAGGGTAACCCACAGCCCTCCTCCCCCACCCAGACCCCTCCACTGAGCGCAAAGTCTGCAGAATGAGAGTGTACTCACCCCCTTGTGTCTGCTGTGATGCCCTCAAGCGCCCATCCAACTCAGGGTAGGCCACCGCCAGGATCTGGAACATCAGGGGGGTCATGGTGCGACGGGCACCCCTCCCATGTTGGGAGGCCATCCCCAGCTGAGCCTCCACCGTCTTCTTGCTCCAGCGGCGAATGTCCTCCCATCTTTTACGGCAGTGTGTGCCCCGTCTCTGGTGGACCCCCAGGGTTCGGACGTCCTTGGTGATGGCACGCCAAATGTCCTTCTTCTGGTGGGCGCTGACCTACATGACATGTACAGGGGAAGAAGAGAAGTCATTACCAACTGCACCGTCGAAGTGAGTGGCCCCCATCCCTACCCTTGTCATGTGGCACATGCATTCACACTCCTTCATGGTCGCAGAACTCTGCCCCCTTCCTACTGACATCCAGTCCTCTCCACCCAGCATAGCCCACACAACGTGTTCCCTGTGTACTTACCTGTTGGTCTGGAGGACCGTAGAGTAGCGTGTACTGGGGCAGGACCCCGTCCACGAGCTTCTCCAACTCCTGAGCAGTGAAGGCAGGGGCCCTTTCCCCAGACGCAGCAGCCATTGTCTCTTCCAGACCGAGGTCACAGCAGCACTTGCAGTGTAGGTCCTTTCCTGTCGAAGATCAGGTATCGCGTGATTCAACAGATAGAAAATGACGGTCACGTCCGCGGCGGTGACGTCCGCGGCGGTGCGTATCATCACCGCCGGCGCACTTCATCATTGGCTCCGGGGACCCATAGGGTCCAATGTTGACCAATGCAGCATTGCGCCGCGGTCTACGACCGCCTACCGCGACGGTGTACAACGCCAGCGCAGTTACCTCACATTCCATTGTCCCAGTTTAGAGGTCAGGCAGCTGCCATTTCAGGGGCCCACATGGCTTCATTTACTACTGCGTCACACATACCTAGGCCTACACTCAACACACATACAGGAAGAGTTTTGTATTTGGTGTCGTGTTCTGTGTAGCTGTGGGTACATACCTGAGAATTTGTTGACTCTGTGGTCGCTGTTGACCTTCTTAGGCACCATCAGCTGGGACATTTGAGGAGATGGCGGAATCCTCCGGTGTGCCGACCGCTGGTGGACCTGTTAACAATGGAGGAGCGACATTTGATCATCACCTACAGGTTTGACCGTGCCACAATCCAGGAACTGTGTACCCAGTTGGAGCCAAACCTGATCTCACCAATCCGCCATCCCACAGGAATACCCCCTGAAGTGCAGGTGCTATCAGTGCTCCATTTCCTTGCAAGTGGTTCCTTTCAAACAACAGTGGCCATGACATCAGGGATGTCCCAGCCTCTGTTTTCCAACGTGTTGTCCAGAGTGTTGTCTGCCCTGCTGAAACACGTGAGGAGCTATATAGTTTTCCCTCAGGTGGAGGATTTGGCTACAGTTAAAGGTGACTTCTATGCCCTGGGACATATCCCCAATATCATAGGTGCTATTGATGGCACCCATGTAGCTTTGGTCCCCCCCGCAGGAGTGAACAGGTGTACAGGAACTGGAAGAGTTATAATTTGATGAATGTACAGATGGTATGTTTGGCAGACCAGTACATCTCGCAGGTAAATGCTATGTTCCCTGGCTCTGTGCATGACGCCTACATCCTGCGGAATAGCAGCATCCCGTGTGTGATGGGTCAACTCCAGAGGCACCGTGTGTGGCTATTAGGGGACTCTGGTTACCCCAACCTGTCATGGCTACTGACCCCAGTGAGGAATCCCAGGACCAGGGCAGAGGAACGCTACAATGAGGCCCATGGGCAGACTAGGAGGGTGATCGAATGCACCTTCGGCCTCCTGAAGACCAGGTTCAGGTGCCTCCATATGACAGGTGGTTCCCTATTCTACTCACCAAAGAAGGTGTGCCAGATCATCATCGCCTGCTCGATGCTTCACTATCTTGCTTTGCAACGCCAGGTGCCTTTTCTGCAGGAGGATGGTCCAGATGACGGTGTTGTGCCAGCTGTGGAGCCTGTGGACAGTGATGAGTAGAAAGCTGAGGAAGAAGACATAGACAACAGGGAGTCAGTCATGCAGCAATATTTCCAGTGACACACAGGTGAGAACAATTTTTTTACTATTACATTCACTTTCACACTTCTACCTCTATCCTGTCTGTCAATTAGAAGCAGTATTTGGTAACAGAGTTGTACATTTCCATTACGGTTTCACAGGTGTGGTTACCAACGTGTGTCATCTGCTTGCATCCTTCATGGACTTGTGATGTGTGACATAGGTATGTTGGCATTACATTTGAAAGTGCTTGTTGTCACTGTCATTGCTAATACACATTTTGGAAATCACAGACTGACTCCAGATTGTTTTGTGGCTCAAGGGTGTTTATTGAAGTGCTAATTATGGGAGGGGTGGCAAAATGGTGATGGGTGATGGTGGAGGAATGTCCATGGCAGAGTCCAGTCTATTAGTCTCACAGGTGCACTGCCCATATGGGCATAGGAAGTGGAGCTGGGGCAGTTCCAATCTGGACAGGGTAACAAAGTGGGACAGTGGGATGACAATCAGCGTGATCTCATTTCCTGGCGGGGGTCTTGCCATCTTGCTCTGTCCTGTTCCTGGATCTCAGGGACCGCTTGCGGGGTGGTTCTCCATCTGCAGGGGGTGGGGTGCTGGTGTGGTGGTCCTGTGGCGGGGCGTCCTGTCCACTAGCGCCGGCGGAGGAGGTGGGCAGTTCATCGTCCAGGCTAGTGTCAGGGGCCCCTTGGAGTGCCACGGTGTCCCTCATGGTCTTTTGAATGTCCTTCAGCACCCCTACGATGGTGCCCAGGGCGGAGCTGATGGTTCTGAGTTCCTCCCTGAACCCCAAATACTGTTCGTCCTGCATGCGCTGGGTCTCCTGAAACTTGGCCAGGGCCGTAGCCATCGTCTCCTGGGAGTGGTGGTATGCTCCCATGATGGAGGAGAGGGCCTCGTGGAGAGTGGGTTCCCTTGGCCTGTCGGCCCCCTGTCGCACAGCAGCCCTCCCAGTTCCCCTGTGTTCCTGTGCCTCCGTCCCCTGGACCGTGTGCCCACTACCACTGGATGCATGATGGTCAAGACCTGCTCCTCCCATGTTGTTAGTTGTGGGGGAGGAGGTGGGGGTCCGCCGCCAGTCAGCTGAATCGCGATGTTGTGCCTGGAGACCACTGAACACACCTTCCCCTGTAGGTCGTTCCACCTCTTCCTAATGTCCTCCCGATTTCTTGGATGCTGTCCCACAGCGTTCACCCTGTCCACGATTCTTCGCCATAGCTCCATCTTCCTGGCTATGGAGGTGTGCTGCACCTGTGATCCAAATAGCTGTGGCTCTACCCGTACGATTTCATCCACCATGACCCTGAGCTCCTCCTCGGAAAACCTGGGGTGTCTTTGGCGTGCCACGGGGTGGTGTAGGTGATGTGTGGGGTGGTGTATGTGTTGATGAGTGTGGTGATGTGTGGTGGTGTGGGGTGTTGTGAGCGTGGATGTTGTATGGGTGATGGTGCTGTGTGCCTCTGTGTGGTGGGGTTGTCTATTGCTGTGGTCTCTGTCTGTCGCCTTCGTCTATAGTTTTTGGTCGTAGGGGTTTGTGGGTGATGTGGGTGTGTGTTTTATATTGTGTTGGGTGTGTGGGAGTGGTGTTTTTATGTGTATCAGGTGTGTGTATTTGGAATTGTCCAATGTTTTGTGCGGTGTTTTGGAGATGTGTGTGTATTTTGAGCACAGCGGTGTGTACCGCCAATGGAATACCGCGGTTGAAAGACAGCCGCGTGGATTCGTGTGTCGTGATAGCATGGGTGTGTTTCTGTTGGCGAAACGGTGGAGGAATTGTTTTCGCCAGTTTATCACTGACCTTTGGTGTGGCGGACTTGTGTGGGTGTCTGAATTTCGGCGGATTCCAAGATGTGTGTCATAATAGCTGTGGCGGAATTCCGTGGCCGCGGCGGTGTATTGGAGGTCTTCTGCACAGCGGTAAGCAGCTTTTACCGCCAATGTTGTAATGACCGCCAATATGTTTACTCCTCATAAGATGCAAAACATGGACTATTCGATGGTGGAAAGTGCATGAAGGTGGTAAAAAACGTAAAGATTGTGTTCATACATTTCTTCACTGTCATAAAGTTTCACTCTGATGAAAATAATTTAACACTTCAATGTAGCTGACTATAAGCAGAGGTGTGTTTGCTAGTTATTTCATTTTCACAGAAATATGTTCAGGTTTAAACAAATGGAAATAAATGTCTAGTACTAGTTTAAAAACTGGAAAAAAGGTTAATAAACCATTGCTTTGTACTTGGGTTCTCAAGCATTCTTCAAACTCAGATGTAAATATGGCTGTTCCATCATATAACTTTCTGACATTATATGATTATTAAGTTATTCACTGAGATACTTAAATCAAGCTCCACAACAGTATTAGAAAAGTCATAGCATGCTCCCATCTAACAAATTGAAAATTCTCTATATTTAGACTGAAGTAAATAGATATTTAGAATGAGGACTTTGACTGACAGGCGAGCATCTAAGACTTGTGTTGTGGCTAAAATAGTTATTAGGCTTTATTACAATGGCACAATCACTTGATTAACTATAAACTCATTATTGGTTTACATTAATCTTTTGGCAAATGCTTGAAAGATTACATTTGATCATTTTTTAGCTCAGGCCTATTGTATTGTAATATTGGTTGTATTAATTATAATTTTGGGTGTTTACTCAATGATGTTTGTAATTCGTGTAACAATAGCATATTTTAACAAGTAAACATTGTTGTGAGAGAGCACGTTAATGGTTTTTTTCTACAAAAGAATGGTGAATGTGTCTAAATATTGAGTTTTACTGTCGTGAGCATCCACATGGTTTCTCTAATGCTTGCATTCTGAATAGAGAGGGCAGTTCAAGTACACATTGATATGTCTGGTAGTTGACAAAGGCTGGATCAGCCGGCCTTCTTTATTTCTTATTCTTTGTAAGCCAGTAGTACTACTTTAGGAAGTGCAGAGCAGCAGACGTAGAGCCTGATCCATGACAATTGTCCCTTGAAATTGCTTCATCAAGTAGTCGATAAGGTGAGCGCATTGTGTGCACATTCGGTGAGAGGAAATAGAGTGAAGGATTCAGTACAAATGCCAGTTACCACAACAGTACTAGCTACGTGCACTTGGTTACAAGAGTGCTCTTTATTCAGAAAGAACAGAGAGAACCCTCCCACCCGGAGACAGGCCCCAGAATACCACTTCACTAAATAAACAAAAATCTTTCCCTGGAACATATATGTCCTGGGAAGTAAAATAATGAGTGGAGAAGTCACACAATGGTGGTCATTACAACCCTGGCGGACAGTGTTAAAGCAGCGAAAACACCGCAAACAGTCCGGAGGACAAAAAAAGGGAATTATGACCCTGGCGGAAACCGCCAACAAAGACAGCCACTTTAACACTTCACTCACCACGGCGGTACAGACAAGCAGCACGGCGGTCACCGCCAACAGACAGGCGGAAGACAATGTACCGCCCACACTATTACAACCCGCCAATCTGCCACCTTTTCCGGGGCGGATTCACCGTGGATAAAAACACGGCGGAAACAGCTTTTGCTATGGGAAAACGCTCACCTTCACATATCCCACGAGGAACAAGGAATCCATGGAGCCAGAACTCCAAATACTCCATGCCCTTGTGTTTCTGCTCTTCTACGACCAACAGCTACGTAGGCGCCGCAGACAACGGTGAGTACTGCACCTACGACATGGGGGAGGGAGGAGGAAAAAGTTTGGGGGACACACACCAAACACCCCCACCCCCACCCTCACATATTACAACATACACACCAATGCATTCACAAAAATCACAGTAACAACCCACAATCCCCCCGGAAGAGTGAATACACAAAGCGAAAATCGGTCAAACAATGTAATGTGCCAATATACATGTCATACAAAAATATACAGATATATATTTGAAAATCAGTCATAATTATATACAAGACGAGAAGTAGTGCAGATATGTACATAACAATGTCCGTGCACCATCAGTCCAAAAATACATGGGCGAGGCCCACAAACGATACCTGACCACAATCGGAGAGAACACAGCCGGGGCATCCGATAGAAATTCTACAGGCACCTCAGGGGGAAGGGAAGGGGGGGGCACCTCAGCAGGATGACTGCAAAGCCAGATCCACGACGGGGCTCCATGCCCATTCATGCTCTCCTGGGGAGTGCAAAGCCACAGTCTCTCAAGTCTCTACAGTGGGTGGTTTGCCCACTGTGCCATCCTGGGGAGTGCAAAGCCACAGTCTCTCAAGTCTCTGCAGTGGGTGGTTTGCCCACTGTGCCATCCTGGGGAGTGCAAAGCCACAGTCTCTCAAGTCTCTGCAGTGGGTGGTTTGCCCACTGTGCCATCCTGGGGAGTGCAAAGCCACAGTCTCTCAAGTCTCTGCAGTGGGTGGTTTGCCCACTGTACCATCCTGGGGAGTGCAAAGCCACATTCTCTCAAGTCTCTACAGTGGGTGGTTTGCCCACTGTGCCATCCTGGGGAGTGCAAAGCCACAGTCTCTCAAGTCTATACAGTGGGTGGTTTGCCCACTGTGCCATCCTGGGGAGTGCAAAGCCACAGTCTCTCAAGTTGATGCAGGTCCCTACTGCTACTGGGGGGGACTGGTGCCCAGACTGGATGAGTCTCCCCGTGAAAGGTCGTGTCCTGTCACTGTCCCAGCTGCACATGGGATAAGGATGCCTGATGTGGCGGGCCATTCATTCCTACCCGGTGCATTGCCCTGTTCAGCGGTACTTTGCCATGGCGGTCTTTGCCCTGTTCAGCGGTGCATTGACATGGCGGTCTTTGCCCTGTTCAGCAGTGCTTTGCCATGGCGTTCTTTGCCCTGTTCAGCGGTGCATTGACATGGTGGTCTTTGCCCTGTTCAGCGGTGCATTGACATGGCGGTCTTTGCCCTGTTCAGCGGTGCTTTGACATGGCGGTCTTTGCCCTGTTCAGCGGTGCTTTGCCATGACGGTTCAGGACAGTTCAGCGGTGCTTTGCCATGGCGGTTCAGGACAGTTCAGCAGTGCTTTGCCATGGAGGTCTGTGCCCTGTTCAGCGGTGCTTTGCCATGGCGGTTCAGGACAGTTCAGCGGTGCTTTGCCATGGCGGTCTGTGCCCTGTTCAGCGGTGCTTTGACATGGCGGTCTTTGCCCTGTTCAGCAGTGCTTTGACATGGCGGTCTTTGCCCTGTTCAGCGGTGCTTTGCCATGGCGGTTCTGATAAGGACATTGGTGTGTGGCATCACATTTCATCATTGCCCAGCGGGGCTGTGGCAGCCGGAGCCCTCCAGGGCACTGACTCCGGTGGTGGCGGTGGTCTCCTGACCAGTGACGATACTTGGGCCCTCCTGGGCTGTGACTCTGACGGTGGTCTCCTGACCAGTGACGATACTTGGGCCCTCCTGGGCTTTGACTCTGGCGGTGGTCTCCTGACCAGTGACAATACTTGGGCCCTCCTGGGCTGTGACTCTGGCGGTGGTCTCTGGACCAGTGATGATAGTGGGGCCCTCCTGGGCTGTGACTCTGGCGGTGGACTCCTGACCAGTGACGATACTTGGGCCCTCCTGGGCTGTGACTCTGGCGGTGGTCTCTGGACCAGTGACGATAGTGGGGCCCTCCTGGGCACTGACTCCGGCGGTGGCGGTGGTCTCCTGACCAGTGATGATACTTGGGCCCTCCTGGGCTGTGACTCTGGTGGTGGTCTCCTGACCAGTGACGATACTTTGGCCCTCCTGGGCTGTGACTCTGGCGGTGGTCTCCTGACCAGTGACGATAGTGGGGCCCTCCTGGGCTGTGACTCTGGCGGTGGTCTCTGGACCAGTGACGATAGTGGGGCCCTCCTGGGCACTGACTCCGGCGGTGGCGGTGGTCTCCTGACCAGTGACGATAGTGGGGCCCTCCTGGGCTGTGACTCTGGCGGTGGTCTCTGGACCATTGACGATACTTGGGCCCTCCTGGGCTGTGACTCTGGCGGTGGTCTCCTGACCAGTGACGATAGTGGGGCCCTCCTGGGCTGTGACTATGGCGGTTGTCTCTGGACCAGTAACAACGGTGCTGGCGGTTGTGTCTTGACCGCCGGAAATGATGGCGCACTTCTCCGCCGTGACACTCACAACAGGCTGGGCATACTTCCTCTGGCCCTTCCCCACCCTTGGTGGAGTCACAGCTGACTCTCCAATCCCCTTGGAACCCATGTCAGTTGTTTTCCCACCTGGAGTCTTAACACGGTCCCGTCGTCCACTCTCCAATTTTATTGCCTTTACAGGGGGTGGGCTGCCAGTCCCTTGGCTCCGGGTCCTACTGCCTGCCCTGGTGGCCGGTGCACTCCAAAAACCTTGAACAGGCACCACTGGTATTGGAGGCATTTTGGCTGAGGCGCTACGACGGGACTGATGAATTGGAGGGGGTGGGGTGGGGGCAAAAAGGTCAACTTTACAGAGGGACAGTTTCGAATGAACACTGGGATGGGTAGCTGGAGGGGGTCTGGGAGTGGAGGAAGAGGATGTGGTTGTCGGAGGTGTCACTTTAGGTGTTTTGGGTGCAGGTGCAGGTACTGGAGGCTGTCGTGAGGTGGATGGATGTTGGGTGAGTGATTGCCGGCGTTTGTGTACTTTGGGAGGGGTCGTCACAGACACACTGGGAGAGGACACAGGGGACGTATAAATGGCAGTGGAGGTGGTGAGTGCAGGTGAGCGGGGTGTGGTGCAGGGTGTACTGGTGCGAGTCCTAGTGGCTGTAGATGTAGTGCATGCAGGTGAGAGTGCAGACAACACTGGGAGGGAGAAGGGAGAAGAGGAGGAGGGGGACACAGTGGAGGCAGTGGATGTTGTTGTGTCTGTATGTGGGTGAGGCTTGCGTGAGTGCTTGTGGTGTGTGTGGTGCCTATGTTTGCTTGAGCTACTTGGGTGTGTTGACTTGTGTGCATGCTGGTCTGTAGGTGTGCTTGGGATGGGCTGGGGTACAGTAGATTGGGTCTGGGTGGAGGAAGTTGGAGGGGGGAGGCTAGACACAGGGACAATTGCTTCCATCAGTGCTGAGGCCAAAGATTGCAGGGTTCGCTGAAGGACAGCCTGACCAGAATGAATGCCCTCCAGGAATGCTTTACCGTGTTACAACTCTCGTTCTACACCCTGGATGGCATTCACAATGGTAGACTGCCCAACAGTGAGTGACCTGAGGAGGTCAATGGCCTCCTCACTGAGGGCAGCAGGGGTGACTGGGGCAGGGGCTGAGGTGCCTGGAGCGAAGGTGATGCCCACCCTCCTGGGTAAGGGGGCACGGGGCGAACGCTGAGGGGCTGCTGGGAGGGCGGTGCTGGTAGGGGAGGTGGCGGCTGTACCTGTAGAGGTGGGGGGCACAGATGGTGCCACCACCACAAGGGAGCTCCCATCGTCGAACGAGTCCGTGTCGCTGCTTGGTGATCCGGTGGCCGACGTGAAGCTCCCCTCGCCCTCCGTCCCACTGGTGCATTCAAAGTCTGTGGTGTAGCCCTCCATGGCCATGTGGGATGCAGCTCCCTCGTGCTCCGGTGCCATTGTACCTCCGCCTGTTGATGCTGATGTACAAAAGGACAGGGAGAGCAGACAAAGGGGGGGAGACAGAAGAAAGAGGGTTTTAGTGCATGGCATACCGCTACCGTTGGTGGACAAGACAAACGCAGATGCCCCCTGCATTACGCCGTGCTCCTGCCCTCTGCACATGCAATTTCTGGGATATGGCCTATATGGCAATGGTGGACATCGGCGCACATGGATGCCACAGGGGCAACTATACCTCGACTTGGCACTCTGCTGAGGTGGGGTAGAGTGCCACATGGGCTACATTACAGAGGGGCCTTGCCTACCTAACTCGCCCTGGCCTAGGGACACCCACAGCCCACCTCCCCCACCCAGACACCTCCACTGCACGCAAAGTCCGCAGAATGAGGTTGTACTCACTCCCTTGTGTCTGCTGTGATGCCCTCAAGCGCCCATCCAACTCCGGGTAGGCCACCGCCAGGATCCAGAACATCAGGGGGGTCATGGTGCGACGGGCACCCCTCCCACGTTGGGAGGCCATCCCCAGCTGAGCCTCCGCCGTCTTCTTGCTGCAGCGGCGAATGTCCTCCCATCTCTTACGGCAGTGGGTGCCCCGTCTCTGGTGGGCCCCCAGGGTCCGGACCTCCTTGGTGATGGCACGCGAAATGTCCCTCTTCTGGTGGGCGCTGACCTACATAACATGCACAAGGAAAGAGGAACAGTCATTACCAACTGCACCGTCGTTGTGAGTGGCCCCCTCCCTACTCTGGCCATGTGGCCCATTCATTCCCATGCATTAATGTTCTATGGACTCTGCCCCCTTCCCTCTTCCAACCAGCCCTCTCCACCCAGGCCTAGCCCATACAACGTGCTCCCTGTGTACTAACCTGTTGGTCTGCAGGACTGTAGAGTAGCGTGTACTGGGGGAGGACCCCGTCTACCAGTTTCTCCAACTCCTGAGCAGTGAAGGCAGGGGCCCTTTCCCCAGACGCAGGAGCCATCGTCGTTCCAGACCGAGGTCACAGCAGCACTTGGAGTGTAGGTCCTCTCCTGTCGGAAGTCAGGTATGTAGTCATTGAACAGATAGAAAATGGCGGTGACATCCGCGGCGGTGATGTCCACGGCGGTGCGCATCATCACCGCAGGCGCACCTGTTCATTGGCTCCTGGGACCCATAGGGTCCAATGTTAACCAATGCAGCATTGCGCCACGGTCTACGACCGCCTACCGTGACAGCGCAGTTACCCCACAATCCCATTTTCCCAGTTTAGAGGTCAGGCAGCTGCCATTTCAAGGGGCCACATGGCTTCATTTGATACTGTGTCACACATAGCTAGGCCTACACTCAACACACATACAGGAAGGGTTATGTGAGTGGTGTAGTCTTGTGTGTGACTGTGGGTACATACCTGGAGGACTAATGACTGGTTCTTCGCTGTTGTCCTTCGTAGGCACCGTCTGCTGGGACATATGAGAAGATGGCGGAATCTTCTGGTGTGCCGACCGCTGGTGGACCTGTTGACAATGGAAGAGCGACATGTCATCGTAACCTACCGGTTTGACCGTGCAACAATCCAGGAACTATGTACCCAGTTGGAGCCAGACCTGATGTCACCAATCCGCCATCCGACTGGAATCCCCCCTGACGTGCAGGTGCTGTCAGTGCTCCATTTCCTTGCAAGTGGGTCTTTTCAGACAACAGTGGCCATGGCATCAGGGATGTCCCAGCCTATGTTTTCCAACATGTTGTCCAGAGTGTTGTCTGCCCTGCTGAAACACGTAAGGAGATACATCATTTTCCCTGAGGTGGAGGATTTGCCTACAGTGAAAGGTGACTTCTATGCCCTTGTACATATCCCCAACGTCATAGGTGCTATTGATGGGACCCATGTAGCTCTGGTCCCCCCCCCCAACAGGAGTGAACAGGTGTACAGGAACCGGAAGAGTTATCATTCCATGAATGTACAGATGGTATGTTTGGCAGACCAATACATCTCGCAGGTAAATGCTATGTTCCCTGGCTCAGTGCATGACGCCTACATCCTGCGGAATAGCAGCATCCCTGATATGATGGGTCAACTCCAGAGGCACCGTGTATGGCTTTTGGGGGACTCTGGTTACCCCAACCTTTCGTGGCTATTGACCCCAGTGAGGAATCCCGGGACCAGGGCAGAGGAACGCTACAATGAGGCCCATGGGCGGACTAGGAGGGTGATCGAACGCACCTTTGGGCTCATGAAGGCCAGGTTCAGGTGCCTCCATATGACAGGTGGGTCCCTATTCTACTCACCGAAGAAGGTGTGCGACATCATCATCGCCTGCTCCATGCTCCATAATTTGGCATTGCGACGCCAGGTGCCTTTTCTGCAGGAGGATGATCCAGATGACGGTGTTGTAGCTGCTGTGGAGCCTGTGGAGCCTGTGGACAGTGATGAGGATGAAGCTGATGAAGAAGACAACGACAACAGGGAGTCAGTCATACAGCAATATTTCCAGTGACACACAGGTGAGAACATTTTCATGTTTAACATTACATTAACTTTCACTCGTCTACCTCTATCCTGTTTTTCGATTTAAGTCAACATTTGGTAACTGAGTTGTACCCTTCCATTACGGTTTCACAGGTGTAGTTACCTACGTGTCAACTGCTTGCATCCTTCAAGGGCTGGTGATGTGTGACATAGGTATGTTAGCTTTTGAATGGTACACCCATTATGACACTGTCATTGATAATACATTTTTACTAAATCGCAGACTGACTGCAGATTGTTTTGTGTTTCAAGGGTGTTAATTGAAGTGCTCAGAAATGGGAGGGGGTTGTAAAATGAGGATGGGTGATGGTGGAGGAATGTCCATGGCAGAGTCCAGTCTATTAGTCTCACAGGTGCACTGCCCATCTGGGCATAGGAAGAGGAGCTGGGGCAGTTAAAGTATGGACAGGGTAACAAAGTGGGACAGTGGGAGGACAATCAGGGTGGTCTCATTTCCTGGCGGGGGTCTTGCCATCTTGCTCTGTCCTGTTCCTGGATCTCAGGGACCGCTTGCGTGGTGGTTGTCCATCTGCAGGGGTGGGGTGCTGGTGTGTTGGTCCTGTGGCAGGGTGTCCTGTCCACTAGCGCCGGCGGAGGTGGTGGGCATTTCATCGTCCTGGCTAGTGTCAGGGGCCCCTTGGAGTGCCACAGTGTCCCTCAAGGTCTGCTGTATGTCCTACGATGGTGGCCAGGGCGGAGCTGATGGTCCTGAGCTCCTCCCTGAACCCCAAATACAGTTCGTCCTGCAGGCGCAGGGTCTCCTGTAACTTGTCCAGAACCGTCGCCATCGTCTCCTGGGAGTGGTGGTATGCTCCCATGATGGAGGAGACGGCCTCGTGGAGAGTGGGTTCCCTCGGCCTCTCCGCCCCCTGTCGCACAGCAACCCTCCCAGTTCCCCTATGTTCCTGTGCCTCCGTCCCCTGGACCGTGTGCCCACTACCACTGCCCCCAGGTCCCTGTTGTTGTTGGGGTGGTGGGTTAGCCTGGGTGCCCTGTAGTGGTGGACACACCGCTGATTGACCTGTCATGGGTAGGGAGGTTTGGGCCCGCTGGGTGGGTGCTGTGCTGGTGTTACCAGAGGGTGGAAGGTCGGTGTTGGGCTGTGCCTGTGCTAGGGGAACCGACTGTCCCGAGGCCCACGATGGTCCGGGCTGGTCATCAGGATCCAGTAGGGCAGAGCTGCTCTCGTCACTGTGGGCCTCTTCTGGGGGTGGAGTGGTGTTGTCTGGACCCTCTGGTGTGGTGATGGTCCTTCGGGTTCCTGCAGGGGCATAAGAGCATGATTATTGCATGTGTGTGTGTAATGGTGTGCAATGGGTGGGTGTTTGTGTACCCCAGTGCATGCATTCCTGTGTGTGAGTTTGTGTGGTGATGGTTGGGGGGGTGTACTGGGTATGTGCAGTGGGCATGCTTTAATGAGGGGTGTCCATGCTTAGTTGTGTCATGCAGGGCTTGGTGTTGGGATGGGTGGTTTGTGTCATGGGTAGATTAGTGAGGAGTTGTAGTGATAGGGGAGGGGGTGAGGGAGGGGGTGTGTGATAGCATGCAGGTAGGGTGGGGGATATGATAGTTAAGATTTGACTTACCAGTGTCCCATCCTCCACCGACTCCTGCGAGGCCCTCAGGATGCAAGATGGTCAAGACTTGCTCCTCCCATGTTGTTAGTTGTGGGCGAGGAGGTGGGGGTCCGCCGCCAGTCCGCTGTACTGCAATGTTGTGCCTGGAGACCGTTGAACGCACCTTCCCCTGCAGGTCGTTCCACCTCTTCCTGATGTCCTCCCTATTTCTTGGGTGCTGTCCCACGGCGTTCACCCTGTCCACTATTCTGCGCCATAACTCCATCTTCCTGGCTACTGATGTGTGCTGTACCTGTGAGCCAAATAGCTGTGGCTCTACCTGGACGATTTCCTCCACCATGACCCTGAGCTCCTCCTCGGAGAAGCGGGGGTGTCTTTGGCATGCCATGGGGTGGTGTGGGTGATGTGTGGGGTGGTGTATGTGGTGACGAGTGTGGTGAGTGTAGTGGTGTGTGGTGTTTTGTGCGTGGATGTTGTGTGGGTGATGGTGTTGTGTGCCTCTGTGTAGTGGGGTTGTCTATTCTGTGCTCTCTCTCTGTCGCCTTCGTGTCTAATTTTTGGTCGTAGGGGTTTGTGGGTGATGTGGGTGTCTGTTTTATATTGTGTTTGGTGTGTGGGAGTGTTGTTTGTATGTGTATCAGGTGTGTGTATTTTGAATTGTCCAATGTGGCGGTGTTTTGGAGATGTGTGTGTATTTTGAGCGCGGCGGTGTGTACCGCCAATAGAATACTGCGGTTGAAAGACCGCCGCGTGGATTCGTGGGTCGTAATAGCATGGGCGTGTTTCGGTTGGCGTGGAGGTGGAGGATTTGTTTCCGACAGTTTATCACTGACCTTTGGTGTGGCGGTGTTGTGTGGGTGTCTGAATTTCGGCGGATTCCAAGATGTGTGTCATAATAGCTGTGGAGGAATGCCGCCGCAGTGTGTTGGCGGTCTTCTGCACGGCGGTAAGCACCTTTTACCGCCAATGTTGTAATGACCCCAATATCTTAATAGACTGGAACCAAATGTAGCACTGGTGCAGAAGACCCATCTATGGAGGAGGATGAAATTGCAGAAAATATTCCAAACCATATTGATTGTTGCGTATCAGAGGTGTGATTTGGACATAAGGCCACTGTGCCGGGCCTTGGCAGGTAGTCTGAAGGTGCTTGGGAACCTCAGATAGCTTGATCCTAAAACTTACTTGACTTACAATTCTTAATGCTATACCCCGAGTGACAAACATTTTTCGACTCATGTAGAACTAAAATATGGGATTGTGTTTAGGATTAATATTGCTCTTATTTCAGAGTGATGGAGCAGGTAGGACCAATATTTTTCCTAAGTGCTTTTGGTTTCACAATCCAAGATTGGAGAGAACATCTCAAGAGCTATGGTACTCCGCTGCCTCCCCCAACTCCACCAAATTCCAACCAGGACATCTATTCAATGTCAGAGGGGTCCTGGCAACATCTATCAAAAAAGTCTCAGGAATTGCTCATGGAAAGTAAAGTAGAACATACTCTAGTCAATCACAAATGGCCATGCAGTGCTCTTCAGTCATTTCACCTCTTTCTGACCACTTTGTAGGCTCTCTTTGAAAGGGGGGCTTCCAGATTTTTTTTTCCAGGAACGCTTATAAGAGGTCAAGGCTACAGCAGACTCGACTGATAGAAGGCTCAAATAGGCTTGGAATAGCCACACCTAAAAGAAACATCACGCTAGTTCACTGTGTGATGGACTAGGCTCCCAATAAACCCATTTGTCAAGAGTCACAAATCTAAGATACGGAGATCAAATCTATTTTCATATCTGAGTTTTACACATAAAATTAATTTATGAAGTGTTGCTGTTGCCTGCATTTACCAAATCTGAATATGACCTTAGTAGCTGACAGAGACATAGGGGGTTATTACAACTTTGGAGGAGGTGTTAATCCGTCCCAAAAGTGACGGATATACCACCAGCCGTATTACGAGTTCCATAGGATATAATGGACTCGTAATACGGCTGGTGGTATATCCGTCACTTTACCAGCACTTTTGGGACGGATTAACACCTCCTCCAAAGTTGTAATGACTCCCATATTGCCTGCTGTAAACTATTATTAAAGCCTCAAAGAAGCGGTTAGCTGATCAGGGACATCATTTAAGGGTCACCAGGGGTCACAGCTCTGACCTCCCAGCTTGCTCCTTGTGACCCATGGCACTGATTTTGCGACTCCTGGCTACAAGGCCAGACTGACTATGGTAAGCATTGAGTAATCCCACAGAGCCCATCTTTCCAGGCTGGTATGGTCCTTGAAGCTGGGACAGGCCTTGAAAATTCAGGTCCTTCTTCATTGAAGTACACAGAAAAGCAAGGCCCTCAACATGCAAGGGTTAAATTATAGAATGTGGGAGGGGGTGGGTAAGATGGCCGCCGCATAGGAGCCTTTTTTCGGAGCTCTGCCATCGGCTCCGAGAGACACAGGATCGGACGCCCCGTCGTGCAGCCTGTAGGTGCAGGCGGCGTCCCCTGGTGCCATGGAGGCCCCTGTGATGGGCCGGAGATCCAGAGCACGGCCCGGCAGACAGCAGAGGCGGGCCGAGGCAGGCTGCGAGTGCCGTGGAGGCCTCTGGAGGCCCTGCTGGAGGTAGAGGAGTAAAGGGACCCGATCCCCTGGGGGACACCGGATCAGGCACCCCGGCGCGCAGCCCATCGCCCCGGGTGGTGTTTCCTGGTGCTGTGGGGCCCCTGTGTGGGACCGTGGACCTGGAGCGCAACATGGCTAAAAACGGAGGCGGGACCGAGACAGCCTTGGAGGCCGAGGAGTGACCGGGCCTAACACCCTGACTGCCAGTCGGGCGAGCGAGGGACTGGGGTGCTTCAGCAGAGGTGCGTGGGAACCACGCTGGGCCAAAGGAAGGGCAAGACAGGCCCATCGGGGCAGAGGCCTGTGGATGCTTGAGCGGCTGCTGGTCAGGTACGAGGTGGTGCCAACGGACAGCAGAAAGCGGAGCACGCAGCCGGAGCAGGCTGGGGCCCGACAAGGAAAGGAGCAGCTGGGACATCCCGTGGGGCCTGGGGCCACCCAGCTACGCCGAGGCCGTGGGGGGATGTGGAGTAAGGGCAACTGTATTGTGCGGCCAAGAAGGCGAGCCGGCTTCCCACATGAGGAACAGTGGACAGTGTGGCTCACGGTCAAGCCAAGGACTGCTGGGGCCCCTTAGGGCCACAGGGAGGCAAGGGGGGGACGAGTGGACACCCAAGATCCTGGGACCTACACGATTGCAGGTGCATTTGGCCACCAACTGCAAGGCTGGTGAAGGACACAGAATATCCCTGGGCAACATACTAACAGCACAAGAACTGCGACAGAGGCCAGAACTTGGGGAATACCTGGCCGGGAAACCCGACTGGGGGCCGGCACTGGACTTGACGACTCTGGTACAAGCAGCGTTATAGAACCAACCAACGAGCTGAGGACGCAGCTGGAGGGCCACATCTCCGGTCAGTGGTCGCTTATGGGACAGCAGCGATGGCGTCCCAGAGACACAATAAGGAGGGTTCCCTCAAGGACCTCTTTTACAAATCTCCTGCCAGGAAGGAAGGCACTTCCAGTGGGGTCCCCAGAGGCGAAAGGTGGAGAGTTGACAGACCCGGAAGCGCCAGGAGCTGGAGAAGCACCTCTGAAAAGAATCTTCATGGAGCAGCTATTTGGGTCCATTCATGGAGACTTTGTCACCTTGAAACAGGAAATAGCAGCGGAGGTCAAAGAACTCAAAAGAGAGGTTGTAGATCTGGGGCAACGATCAGACAAACTAGAACAAGTTTGTGACGCACGAAAGGAAGAACTGGACTGCCACAGGAGGGAACTCCTTACCGTACAGGACAAGAACCAGGAATTGCAGTACCAGACTGAGGATTTGGAGGATAGATCACGGCACTCCAATATCCGAATAAAGGGTGTACCAGCACAAGGGGTGGGGGCATCCCTAGAGGACTTTGTGGAGCACCTTCTTCACCACGTGGCTCCAGCCCTAAAGGATCAGACTGTGGTGCTTGACAGAACACACAGAGTTGGCCGGCCAGCCCGCTCACCAGGCCAAGCCCAGGACATATTGACCTGCCTGCACCACTATAAACACAGGGTGACCATAATGGCAGCAGTTCGAGACGAAACATCAATCAAAGTCGGGGGCTATTGAGTTGGCTTATTCCAGGACCTGTCGATGCTGACATTGCAGCGCCGTAGAGAGCTCCGACCTGTAACGGACTTCCTAAGAGAAAGTGGTATTAGATATAAATGGGGCCATCCCTTCTGTCTTCATTTCGTGTGGCAAAATGAAACTTGTAGCATCCACACGTTGGAGGAGGCGCAGGCCATGGAAGGGATGCCGCCCTGCCTCAGAGACTTGGCACATCAGCCAAAGGTACGAGAGCAGCTGCCGCAAACTGATGGAGGGTACTCAAAAACTCAGCCCAGATGAAATAAACATCATAAACCCACAACGTCAGACAGCCAAAAAGACAGGGCTGCATTACTTCGAAGCTTACGCAGTCACAACAGCGTCTCAGATGTGAACTCGGACCAATGACAACTCATAGTACCTGCGGAAAACCCTCTCATTGACAAAGGACTGCGGCCCGATGGGCAGTTGGAGAAGCAGAGCAAGATCTGGTGAAGGCAAAGGGGCATTTGATTGAGACAGCCGTGTGGCGGAGCTCCGATCCCCTCCAGAGTAGTAGTCACTTGATGATGGAATGAGGACCATACTTACCCCCAGACTGATCTATGTTTGTCCCAGGCTGGGAACACTTTTCAAGTTTATACCCTGTTGTTTGTTCTCTTTCCGCCTGTTCTCTATCCCCCTACCCTGATTCTGCAGGGGCCACACCTCTCCCCTTCGCCAGTCACGGGTACACCTTCCTGGGTCTCGCCCTACTGGGTAAAGGGGTCAACCAACACCATAGCGACAAACCTCACCTTCCCCATGATCACTATCCTTAGTCTAAATGTTCGGGGCCTTAACGCAGCTGTGAAACGTCAAGCACTGCTGATGCAGCTCAGAGACACAAGGGCTGATCTTTGTTTGCTACAAGAAAGTGACCTAGTCCACTCAGACTGGAAAAGGCTGAAATCACGCTGGTTTGACAGACAGTTTCATTCCTCAGGCCCTGGGAGAGGGGCAGGGGTAGCAGTCCTTTTGGCTACCAACTCCCCGGGGAGGGTACTTAGAGTACAAGCTGAGATCCCTTGGAGGCTTCTTTCTCTTCACATAGATATTCGAGGCCATACACTGATGGTAGCTAACATTTATGAACAGATGGAAAGCCTCTTCAGAGATGCCCTGGGGAGGGTCCTGGCTACCCCATATGCCAGACATCCAGCTTGACAGATCTATTCAGAGATATGGCCAGACGGGTGCCTTCCCAGGGGAGTTCCGGGAGTGGGTGGGGGCGGCAGGACTAACTGATGTTTTGCGCAAGCAGCATCTGACAGAGAGGGCATACTCCTTCTTCTCAGCCATGCACTGAACCTATGCACGCATTAACATTTTCCTCACCTCACCGCGCATTACCAACCTGGTACCAAAGACTAAGGTAGGCGTGGCCTCCATATCGGATCACTCCCCACTCACGATGTGGCTCGCCCTTTCACCGCACACCCCAGGTGCAAAGTGCTGGTGCCTTAACACATGACTCAACATACAAGGGTACCCTAGTGGAAATCAAGACCACGATAAAGCATTACCTAGACAAAAATGACACCCCTGATGTCAGTATTGCCACTTTATGGGAAACTCTTAAAGCAGTTATTAGGGGTCAGTTCATAGCAGCAAGATTAAACAGGGCCCGACACAAGAAGCACCAGCAGCTAGAGGATGACATAAGGACTCTGGAAGTCACCCATAGCCGGACTGGGTCTCTGGTAGAGAGGAGACAACTCATCAATCTCTGAAAACAGTTATGTGCTCTAGATGAGGATAAGATGGTGTATGCCCTACTACGGACTAAGCAGAAATTCTACGCAGGGGGTAATAAGGCGGGCCACTTACTGGCCCACCGACTCTGTGTGCAGGCCGTGGGACAAAGAGTGGCGGAGCTGCAGCTGCCTGACGGCAATCAGACTTGTCAGGAGGAGCAAATTCTACATCAGTTTGAGCAGTTCTACTCCGACTTATATACAGCAGAAGAACTTGATGTGGATGGAGTGGAAGGCTATTTGGGCTCCGTCCCTCTGACCCGAATCCCCCCAGCTGATATTGACCTGTTGGAAAGCGATGTCACACCTGCGGAGGTCCATGCGGCCAAACACCGTTTGCAAGCAGGTAAAGCGCCCAGTGCGGATGGCTTTGGAGCAGAATTCAATAAGTCCTTTGGCACCCTGCTAGCGCCAGTGCTGGCTTAATTATACAATGCATTGAGCACGGCTTTTCCCCCTCCACCCACGATGCAACTGGGCGTTGTAACCATGATCCTAAGCTGGGAAAGGACCCATGCCTGTGCTCCTCCGATCGACCCATCACACTATTGAATGTGGACGCTAAGAGATTTTTACAGGAATTTTAGCTCACAGGCTGAACCCATGCATGCATGGCCTGGTTGATCCGTACCAAACAGGGTTCATCCCTGAGAACTCATGTAGCGATAATAGTAAAAGATTATGCCACTTACTGGAAAAGGTACATCACGCCCAAACCCCAGCCCTTTTCTTCTCTATTGATGTGGAGAAGGCCTTCGACCGGGTTCACTGGCGGTATCTCCATGCGGTTCTGCTGTATTTTGGACTCGTCCCCAGATTAAACGACTGGATACGCTGCAATTGTGATAAACCGAGAGGCATGGTATCTCTGAATGGAAGACTGTCCCAGCAGTTCTCTATTTCAAGGGGTATATGGCAGGGCTTCCCCTTCTTGTCCCCATTATTTGCTCTATACATGGAGCCCTTTGCTGAGGGTTTACGCAACCATCCAGATATATCCAGCCTGCCGATGGGTGGTAGAGTGCATAAACTAGCTCTCTACGCAGACAATGTGCTGCTTCACCTATCCCAAACTCAAATCTCCCTTGCAGGGGTCACAGCAGAACTGATGGCATTTGGCAAAGTCTCGGGCTTTAAAACTAATCTCACCAAATCATCAATACTGAACTTAACCATCCCGGAGGCAGAGAGAATCTCCCTAGAGGCGAGTCTCCCCTTCTCATGGGCCGCACAGGAAATCGCACGCACTAAACTGACAAAATGGAGGGCCTACGGCCTCTCATGGCTGGATCGCCTACCAGCAATTAAGATGACTCTTCTGCCTAAAATACTTTACGTGATGCAGACCCTGCCGCTGCATCCGCCTCTCCACCTTCTAGACAAGTTGCAGGCACTTATATTGGAGTATGTTTGGAGCAGCAAGAGGGCTAGAATGTTGAAGGCCCTAGGCATACCTACCACAGACAGAGGGAGGGCTGGGTGTCCCGCATTTGCTTAGTTATTATTACGGAGCTCAGAAGAGGGACCCTTCCTTACTTAGGCTTTGGTCTCGCAGACACTACCTATATTGCTAATTGCCTGTGCTTTTAAATGATTAGAATGATTAGAGAGAAACAAGTAACAGGGGCAGGAATTGTAGGAAAGTACCATCTTGCCTGGCATGTTACCCCCATATTTCACTGTATATATGTTGTTTTAGTCTATGTGTCACTGGGACCCTGCCAGGCAGGGCCCCAGTGCTGATAAGTATGTGCCCTGTATGTGTTCCTTGTGTGATGCCTAACTGTCTCACTGAGACTCTGCTAACCAGAACCTCAGTGGTTATGCTTTCTCTGCTTTCCAAATTTGTCACTAACAGGCTAGTGACTAAATTTACCAATTCACATTGGCATACTGGTACACCCATATAATTCCCTAGTATATGGTACTGAGGTACCCAGGTATTGGGGTTCCAGGAGATCCCTATGTGCGGCAGCATTTCTTTTGCCACCCATAGGGAGCTCTGACAATTTTTACACAGGTCTGCCAGTGCAGCCTGAGTGAAATAACGTCCACGTTATTTCACAGCCATTTACCACTGCACTTCAGTAACTTACAAGTCACCTATATGTCTAACCTTCACCTAGTGAAGGTTGGGTGCAAAGTTACTTAGTATGTGGGCACCCTGGCACTAGCCAAGGTACCCCCACATTGTTCAGGGCAAATGTCCCGGACTTTGTGAGTGCGAGGACACCATTACATGCATGCACTGTACATAGGTCACTACCTATGTACAGCGTCACAATGGTAACTCCGAAAATGGCCATGTAACATGTCTAAGATCGTGGAATTGTCACCCCAATGCCATTCTGGCATTGGGGGGACAATTCCATGATCCCCCGGGTCTCTAGCACAGAACCCGGGTACTGCCAAACTGCCTTTCCGGGGTCTCCACTGCAGCTGCTGCTGCTGCCAACCCCTCAGAGGGGTTTCTGCCCTCCTGGGGTCCAGGCAGCCCTGGCCCAGGAAGGCAGAACAAAGGACTTCCCCTGAGAGAGGCTGTAACACCCTCTCCCTTTGGAAATAGGTGTGAAGGCTGGGGAGAAGTAGCCTCCCCCAGCCTCTGGAAATGCTTTGATGGGCACAGATGGTGCCCATCTCTGCATAAGCCAGTCTACACCGTTTCAGGGATCCCCCAGCCCTGCTCTGGTGCTCTGGTGCGAAACTGGGCAAAGGAAAGGGGAGTGACCTCTCCCCTGACCTGCACCTCACAGGGGAGGTGCCCAGAGCTCCTCCAGTGTGTCCCAGACCTCTGCCATCTTGGAAACAGAGGTGTCTGTGGCGCACTGGATTGCTCTGAGTGGCCAGTGCCAGCAGGTGACGTCAGAGGCTCCTTCTGATAGGCTCTTACCTCTCTTGGTAGCCAATCCTCCTTCCTAGGTAGCCAACCCTCCTTTTCTGGCTATTTAGGGTATCTGCTTTGGGGATCTCACCAGATAACGAATGCAAGAGCTCATCAGAGTTCCTCTGCATCTCCCTCTTCACCTTCTGCCAAAAGATCGACCGCTGAATGCTCAGGACGCCTGCAAAACCGCAACAAAGTAGCAAGACGACTACTAGCAACCTTGTATTGCTTCATCCTGCCGGCTTTCTCGACTGTTTCCAGGTGGTGCATGCTCTGGGGGTAGCCTGCCTCCTCCCTGCACCAGGAGCTCTGAAGAAATCTCCCGTGGGTCGACTGAATCTTCCCCCTGCAACCGCAGGCACCAAAAGACTGCATTACTGGTCCTCTGGGTCCCCTCTCAGCACAACAAGCGTGGTCCCTGGAACTCAGCAACTCTGTCCAAGTGACTCCCACAGTCCAGTGACTCTTCAGTCCAAGTTTGGTGGAGGTAAGTCCTACCTCCCCACGCTAGACTGCATTGCTGGGTACTGTGTGATTTGCAGCTGCTCCGGCTCCTGTGCACTCTTCCAGGATTTCCTTTGTGCACAGCCAAGCCTGGGTCCCCGACACTCCTTCCTGCAGTGCACAACCTTCTGAGTTGTCCTCCGGCGTCGTGGGACCCCCTTTTGTGACTTCGCATGGACTCTGGTTCACCCTTCTTCCAAGTGCCTGTTCAGGTACTTCTGCAGGTGCTGCTTGCTTTTGTGAGGGCTCCCTGACTTGCTGGGTGTCCCCTCTGTCTCCTCCTCCAAGTGGCAACATCCTGGGCCCTCTTGGGCTACAGCAGCACCCAAAAACCTCCACCGCAACCCTTGCAGCTAGCAAGGCTTGTTTGCGGTCTTTCTGCATGGGAACACCTCTGCAAGCTTCATCGCAACGTGGGACATCCATCCTTCAAAGGAGAAGTTCCTAGTTCTGTTCTTTCTCGCCGAACTCCAAGCTTCTTCCAACAGGTGGCAGCTTCTTTGCACCCTCAGCTGGCATTTCCTGGGCTCCTGCCCACTCTTGACACTGTCGCGACTATTGGACTTGGTCCCCTTGTCTTTCAGGTACTCAGGTCATGAAATCCACTGTTGTTGCATTGCTGGTGTTTGTTCTTCCTGCAGAATCCCCCTATCACGACTTCTGTGCTCTCTGGGGGTAGTAGGTGCACTTTCCACCTACCTTTCAGGGTCTTGGGGTGGGCTATTTTTGTAACCCTCACTGTTTTCTTACAGTCCCAGCGACCCTCTACAAGCTCACATAGGTTTGGGGTCCATTCGTGGTTCGCATTCCACTTTTGGAGTATATGGTTTGTGTTGCCCCTATACCTATGTGCTCCTATTGCAATCTACTGTAACTTTACATTGCTTGCATTACTTTTCTTGCTATTACCTGCATAATTTTGGTTTGGGTACATATATCTTGTGTACATAACTTATCCTCATACTGAGGGTACTCACTGAGATACTTTTGGCATATTGTCATAAAAATAAAGTACCTTTATTTTTTGTACTTCTGTGTATTGTGTTTTCTTATGATATTGTGCATATGACACCAGTGGTATAGTAGGAGCTTTACATGTCTCCTAGTTCAGCCTAAGCTGCTTTGCCATAGCTACCTCCTATCAGCCTTAGCTGCTAGAAACACCTCTTCTACACTAATAAGGGATAACTGGACCTGGCACAAGGTGTAAGTACCTCTGGTACCCACTACAAGCCAGGCCAGCCTCCTACAGGAATATAAAGTAAAAGGGAGGCAAAGAGGAGGCAAGGTGAGTAAGGGAGATGAGGCAGTAGGTAAAGGGAGAAAGAGAGAGCCAGAAAAATGGAGTGAATGGAAGGAGGAAGAGCAATTGACCAACACAGAGAATGGATGATGGCAAAATGAATACAAATCATAGAGAATGAAGAAGAAAGCATTGAGGGCAATGAAATGGTGAGAGAAGAGGAAGGAGGAAAGGAAGAAGGAGGTGAAAACAAGACAGTAAGGAGAGAGAGAAGAAGAAACAAAGGCTGGGGAAGTCATATAAGCGTTATTGTGAGGAAAAGGAAGAGAGGGTTTGAAAAAAGGAAGAGAGAGCAAAAGAGGCATGATGGGGAAAGGAGATGGGATAACAGAGGGGGTCATTCTGACCCTGGCGGTAAAAACCGCCAGGGCCAACGACCGCGGGAGCACCGCCAACAGGCTGGCGGTGTTCCCATGGGCATTCTGAAACAGAAAACTGGCGGTGTACCGCCGGTTTCCCGCTGCCCTGGGGAATCCTCCATGGCGGCGCAGCTTGCTGCGCCGCCATGGGGATTCCGAGCCCCATACCGCCATCCCGTTCCTGGCGGTTTTGGCCGCCGGGAAGAGAATGGCGGTATGGGGTGTCGTGGGGCCCCTGGGGGCCCCTGCAGTGCCCATGCCATGCAGACACTGAAAATCGCGACGGGTGCAACTGCACCCGTCGCACCCCTTCCACTCCGCCGGCTCCATTCGGAGCTGGCATCCTCATGGAAGGGTGCTTCCCGCTGGGCTGGCGGGCGGCCTTCTGGCGGTCGCCCGCCAGCCCAGCGGGAAACCCAGAATACCCGCGGCGGTCTTTTGACCGTGCAGCGGTATTCTGGCGGGCCCCGCCAGGCCGCCGGCTACCGCCGCCGGCCAGGGTCGGAATGAGGCCCAGAATATGATAAAAGATGTGTGGTATAATGCACCATTTTCCACATTTTTTCAAACATTTGGTGGAGAGCTCTCCCTAGGTTAACTTTGTAGTTGTCACACTAGCTCACTGTGCTCACCCATTCTGAGCAGTAAATGGGCTGTGTTGACATAATTTGTCAGAGCTGCTTTTGCTTCCCAGTCCAGCTCTGCCTGGCCTCAGAGGTGGCAAAATCAGAGCCAAAAACACAGGACCAGCTTACGCTTTTGGGCATCAGGGTGCCACCCTTCTTTTTTTTTGGGCCATTTTTAATTAAAAATGCACCTTAGCTGGCACTATAGGTAAGTGAAAAACATGCTTCTAAATTATGTTGCACATTTGCTTGTGGTAAAGTGTGTTTGTATGAGGGAGAAATTGTGTATGTGGGAGCACTTGTGTCTGCGTAAGCATGTGTGTAAGTGAAAGTGACTGAAAGAGGTGGCCAGCCTCTGAGCAAGAGGGCCACACAGTAAGAGAGCTCCACCGCCACACCCATAATCCCCCAAATATCTGATACATTATCCATCAGCTGTGACTCCCGGGCTGTGTAGAGGTGGCCTTAGGCATATGGAGGCCTCTAGAGGGAGAGAAATGAGGAGAGGCAGGACCTGTTCTGGCTGAGGAGTTGGGGCAAGACATGCTGGATTGTGATGCCAGCTGCAGCCTGCCTGACGCAGCATGGCCTCGATCGTTGGTGGCCCACTAGGAGGAGAAGCGGACCAGACATGGAAGCCAGGCCTCAGTGGATAGCCAATCGGGTGCCAGGGGCCTGCCGATCAGCTGACACACTACTGTTGAGTGGAGGAGGTGACAGGGACTCTCCCCGCAGACAGAGGCTGCAGCAGTTGAAGACAGGGCTAACTGCGAGGTACGGTGCCCCAAGCTAAGATCAAAGCAGGGCCAGCAACGCAGCTGGAGCTTTTGCTCCCCGCACTTCTTGCAGTGCTCTGGGGAGTGCTGCAGGAGAGCCCTCTCACTCCCGATGGGCCTGCATAGGCCCACGGGCGGACGTCCTGCAAATAGGGAGGAAGCCCAGAGAAGGCGAGGAATGGCCTTCAGGGGTCCGTCCCGTGACTGGAAATCCACTACTGTGCAGTGCTAGAGGTAAGCGGGTCCAGATCCGCATGGGCAGTCTGAATGGGGATCATAGTGGACAGACTGCCAAAAGCCTGGAGAGAGGTCGGATTTGTAGACTGGAGGCTACCAACATCCAGCCTAGAGGTCAGTGGACGCCTTGGCCACTTGACTTTGTGGCAGACTGTCAATAAGAGGCAGAAGGGTGGTAAGGTCAACAGGCCACAGAGGAGATAACAAGTGCAGGTGCTGTCAGCCCCTTCCCCCTCTGGCGGGCAGCAGTGACTGCTGCTCCCTTCAAGCCCCAGAGGCTCTGGTGACCTCAGAACTACCATTGGACTCCCTTGCAGCGGCTGGTAACATCTGTCCATGATGGTTTAAGACAAAGGGGGGAAGCCAAGCCAGCAAAGCAAAATGGAGAGATTTGCAGCCCCTCAGCCTCCCTCTCCATTTGGCCATCCCTGTGGAAGGAGAAGGGAAAGTAGTGCAACAGGAGGCAGTCGATGAAGCGCCCACACTCAAAGACATTATGGAGGCGATAGTGGGGTTACATAATTCCCTTGAAAGTAAAATTGACTTAGTCACTAGGAAGGTGACCCTCCTTAGAGCTGACAAGCACAAAATGAGAAAAAACAGGAAATGTTGTCCCTGCTGTAGGAGGTCCAGAAACTAAAGGGGCAGGTTTGTATCCTGTTGAAGAACAATGGTGGCGTACAGGCAAAACTGGAGGACTATGGGGGGGGGGGGCTCGAGATGAGACAATGTTTGGGTAGTGGGGTGCCTGAGAGAGCAGAGGGCCGTAGCATAGAGCTTTTTTGGAAGACTTCATCTTTAGGGCCTGATTTAGATCTTGACAGAGGTGTTACTCCCTTGCAGCCGTGATGGATATCGCATCCGCTGAAATCTAAGTAGCACTGTTTTCTATGGTATTCATATTTTGGCGATGGGATAACCATCACCGTTGTGATGCAGTAACCCCCTCCACCAAGAACTAAATCAGGCCCTTAATATTCTGAAGCCTAAAGGTCTTTCGTAATTCTTCTCAATTGACCGAGCACATAGGATACTTTTCCTCCCACCAAGCCCTGGGGCACCACTGCTCACGATCATTGCGTGCATCTTCAATCATAGAGATCAAAACACAAACCTCCAGGCAACAACATTGAGAAACGACCTACCATACAAGAATCTGACAGTCAGGCTCTATCTAGAATTTACCATGAGTATGCAAAGACTATGACGCAGTGTCGAGGAAGTGAAGCAGTGCCTCAGGGACAAGGGACATGGAATAAAACACATGATGCTCTTTCCAGCCAAATTGCAAGCAATAACAGAAGAAAAAATGTGGCACTTCAACACACCGTCCGAGGTGTAGGAGGTGCTGGGTGGTTGGCTGGTTGGAGACTGGTGGGGGAAAGATGGAGAGGTGTGGGATCAAACAGATCAAGAGAGTGATAGACAGGGAGCTCCACAAACTGTCAAGAAAGTCAACCCCCTGAGAGACTTACCGCAAGGGGCCTACATTTTACATGAGACTTCCTTACATGACGGGGAGTTAGGAGAGACCCATGGCGCGGGATGGAGGTATGATCTGTCTTTGGGGGGGGTGGAGCAGCCCGGGTGGGCCCAGAAGTGATGACTTGAGGCACTTGCTGCTGAGGAATCAGGATTGCGCACCACTCCTCACTTTTGACACAACACATGTACTGGGGAAGATCCAGGAAGGCAGAGTTGTTAGCTAGAGTCATCGCCAATCATTCCCCGGTATGGTTGGAACTTGTGGGATGAAGCGGGGAGGTAGAGAGGGGGAGTGTTTTATACCCTTGGTACCTGAAGGATAGGTAGATCAAGGACATTTATGGGAAACAACAGAGGAATACTTTGATTATAACGTGGGCTCCATTGCTTTAGAGTGCACCCTGTGGGAGGTGTACACAATGGTGGTGAGGGTGCAGGCACTTTTACTGATCGAGGGAGCTTAAAAAGAAGAGGAGGGCACAGTGGGACCGCTTGAAATCTGAGGCGCTAGACCTGGAGAGCAGAGCGGGCAATTTAGGAGATGTCAGATTGGTCCATCAGATGAAACTCAAACAATAGGAATTCCGGGCTGAAAATAAACGTCAAAGCAGTTTTCTTAGCCACCAAGCTCCGGCTGTATAAGGTGGGAAATAGATCCAGAAGGCTCATGGCCTGGCTGGGGCAAAGAGACCATGCATGGAACTGGGTGGCAGTGGTGGAAACTGAGACTGGTGAGAGAGCCACTGTGAACAGAGATGTGAACAGAGACATGGCAAAGATGTTTGCTGAATTCTATGGCAGATTGTACTCCTCCTCCCAGGTCTGATTGCCGGCAGATGTAAGAGAGTTTTTGGATGACATAGAACACCCGTTGCTCCCTACAAGGCAAGCAAATGCTGGACGCTGATCTCTCCACAGTGAGCTAGAGCAGGCAATCAGGGAACTACAATCAAGCAAAGCGGCTGGACCAAATGGTCTCCGATGAAGCTATACAGAGGAATGGCAAAGAAGGTGGCACCACATCTCCCAAGCATGTTTCGGGAAGCTGGGCAGCGGGGCATCCTTCCATTCCAGCTACTGGCCACTATAGTGATGATTCTGAAGGAGAGAAAATCACCACATATATAGAGCACCTATCGGGCAAAATCACTGTAAAATGCTAAAGTTAAATACTGGCAAAGCTGCTGGTCAAAGATCGAAACAGGTGATGCTAGACTTGGTACACCCTGATCAGTCAGAGTTTATGCCCAAAAGGGGGACAAGACTTAACCTGTGAAGATTCTAGGTCTCTATGGCTTATACAGAGTGTACAACAGAATCAACTACTATCCCTTAATGCAAAAATGACTTTTCACTCCCTGGAGTGGCCTTTTCTGTTCGGGATGCTAGAGCGAATGGGTTTTGGCCCAGATTACCAGAAGTGGGTCAGCTTCCTGTATAGTCAACCCATGGCATTGGTCAAAGTCAATGGGGAGGACTAGGAGGCTTTTCAGCTGTACAAGGGGAATAAAACGGGGTTGCCCACTCAGACCAATGCTTTTCGCGATCACCCTGGAGCCGCTCGCCGCATGGATCCGGAAAGAAGGGCTGATAAGAGGGTTGAGATGGGATGCATCGTGGGATGAAAGAATCTCGCTCTGTGTGGATGATGTGCTTTTTTATGTGGCCCAGTTAGTCCTGAGACTCTTACATATATTCCTACTATTTGCATGTGTTTGTGAGCAAATGTAAAGGTTAAGGGCCATATTTATACTTTTTGACGCACAACTGCGCCAACGCAGTTGTGCGTCAAAAATTTTAACGCCGGCTAACGCCATTCCAAAGCGCCATGCGGGCGCCTTATTTATGGAATGACGTTAGTCGGCACAGCTGACTGGTGTGCGTAAAAAAAAATTACCCACACCAGGCAGCGCCGGCGTAGGGGAAAATGGAGCTTGGGCGTCAAAAAATGGGGCAAGTCAGGTCTGAGGCAAAATATTGGCCTCAACCCGATTTGCGCCATTTTTTTTTACTCCTAACCCCCATTGAAATTACTCCTGTCTTAGCACAGACAGGAGTCATGCCCCCTTGCCCAATGGCCATGCCCAGGGGACTTATGTCCCCTGGGCATGGTCATTGGGCATAGTGCCATGCAGGGGGGCACAAATCAGGCCCCCCTATGCCACAAAAAAAAAATACTTACCTGAACTTACCTTAAGTTCCCTGGGATGGGTCCCTCCATCCTTGGGTGTCCTCCTGGGGTGGGCAAGGGTGGCAGGGGGTGTCCCTGGGGGCATGGGAGGGCACCTCTGGGCTCCTTCCGAGCCCACAGATCCCTTAACGCCTGCCCTGACCAGGCGTTAAAAAATTACGCAAAAGCGGCTGGACGTCATTTTTTTTGACCCGCCCACTCCCGTGCGTCATTTTTGCACGGGAGTTTAAATAAGGCGCACATGCCTTGGAGTCATTTTTTAGACGGGAACGCCTACCTTGCATATCATTAACGCAAGGTAGGTGTCCACGCTAAAAAATGACGCAAACTCCAAGATCTTTGGCGCTAGACGGGTCTAACGCCAAAGTATAAATATGGAGTTAGCTTTGCGTCGGATTTGCGTAAAAAAAAACGACACAATTTCGGCGCAAACAGAGTATAAATATGCCCCTAAATGTCTTGTGATGTCACTTCTGTTACCCCTGACCTATTGGTGAATTGTCGTTCATGGCTGTTCAGCAGCCACAACATGGCAAAAAAAAAATCACAAAGCCAAATAGCTTATGCATAGGCGAGACCTATTGGTTTTGCCAATGCGTGATTCTTGTACACAACTTGCAATTATTTTTGAAATCATCTTCAACATTCCTGCTACTTTTTACAGCCTTTTCCCCAGAGATTTGCTATTGTGAACTGGCTTTGAATCCCCACGATCACGTCCTTCATGAGTAGTGCTTTATTCTTTCCTAAGTACAGTAGTTCTATCACACCGTAATCAGGTCAGGTTAACGCAATTCAGTGTAAGAGTTCCATGCGTGTTTACGACTGATTTTAATTTGTTTTCTGCCCTTCATCTCCTCCTCCCGTATGGTGTTTATCAGTTTTTCCCATGTTAAACATATTGTACTAAGGTACCCGAAAAACACGTTTCAGTGATGTTGTAGATTTCATTGCTTTCCATCTAGTTAACTGGTGTACTAGATGAGACCAATTGATGAGATGGAATTTAAAATCAGGATAACTGTATCCATGACAACCAAAATGAGTGCAGTACTATGAAAAAGTCCTCGTCATTACCAGTGCAGACTGAGTGCACGAGGGAGTTAACAGCAGAACAAGCAGAACACAGTATAAAACAAGCATTTGCAATTCAATGGGTCTTGCATATTTAGAACAAGTTAATTGTCATCTTTTGAGAACAGCGTCCACGACCAAACATAAAAAATATGACTGGAAACTGAAATAAGAGAAATTAACAAAATAAAATAAAGTTAGCTTTAAAAAATAAAACTTCGCAATTTTGTTTGTCTTGCAGGGTACGTTTTTGCCACTCACAAGCCTTTCTGTTTGCTGGGCACTGGAAAATAGGACAAAATTGTACCTCAATCACAGCAGAGAACGGGCACTAATTAAGCTGAAATCAATTAGTGCTTCATTCCTACTCCACACAGAGGACCGGAAATTATGCCAGGCCTGTCTTGACGAATTTTGAGGCTGTAGAAAAGAGTGTCACACAAACCAACAAATAGTGAGCGTCGGACAGCGGGCTCCAACCCCTTTACTGAACACAACAGTGTCTTGCATGCAAGACATGTGCAGGCGCATGCACTCGCAGGCTCGACCCAAAAAACCTGAAGGACGGTCAATAGTACTGCAAATTGTGCTGTAACCTTTAACCCGCAGTGTGGAAGCAGTGAACATAGTTCACTAAAGTGGTATCCATGAGGCATAAAAAAACACCTGATTTCTCGGAATAACAAATATGTAAATAGTCCGTTTATATTTCTATTTGAGCGTGGAGATAATGGAAGGCCATGTAGTGGAAACGACAGAAAGTAAACAAAAGCTCTAAATCTCTTTTATTTTCTGTTCTGTAGAAAGACCCTATACATCCTAAGACCGGAGTTTAATAATAAAACCAGGACAAAGAACACTAAAAGCCAGCCAGGGATAGTACTAAATACCCTTGACTAGCCGCAAGTGCAAGAGTCATCTTTGTAATAACAATATTTTGGTGTGGATAAAAACATATATCACTTCATCAAAGTACGATTCAAAAACTGATCACAGAATCCGGTAGATTGGAGTCTCAGATTCATAGAGGCATGGCTGAAGGGTATGTACACCAACATGGGACCTTGATTCAGTGTGCATTTTTTGTATCGTCAAGTTTAATTACACCCAGGTCAGCCAGGTTCCTTTCCAAGGCCTTGGAACTCACGTGACTTGCAGTATACTTTCCATATGAGGGCGAGGGTTTGTATTTATAATACATAATCAGCACCTTTACCCTTACCTCAAAAAAGTGAGATCTCTTGCTGCTGCATGTAGGGGGATATATCTTGGATTAGATACGTTGAATAAACATGGGAAGGCCTATTCACAAAGGTAAATTTAGACATGTGTTAACCAACATGTGTAAATTTACTCTTCCACACTGTAGTAAATGTACTACTTCTAGCTACTCTCTATTTCCAAGTGTAAATTTACTACAAAGTGTGCACTTAGATGTCTCTACCCCCTGAAAACGGGGGTGGTGTATTCCCAGGTCGCTAATAACTTTGCCCCGTTTGATGAATCACCACAAAACTTTCCAGACCTACTGCATTTTCTACATTGGCGGAGAATGAAAAGTTTTGTCGAGCTAGATCAAAGGGGTCCAAAGACAAAAGGGGGCACCAAAAGTCATTTTTTCACCAATGCATTTCCTGCAGACTATTGTATCTTACGTAGTGCAAAAACAACTGAACGGATTGACATGATTAGACATTATGGGGGTCATTCCGACCCTGGCGGTCCATGACAGGCTGGCGGTGCTTCCAGGGCCGTTCTGACCGCGGCGGTAAAGCCACGGTCAGAAAAGGGGATCCGGCGGTTTCCCTCCGGTTTTCCCCTGGCCCTGTGAATCCTCCATGGCGGCGCTGCTTGCAGCGCCGCCATGGGGATTCCGACCCCCTTTTACACCGCCAGAAACAGGATGGCGGGAACGGGTGTCGTGGGGCCCCTGGGGGCCCCTGCCCTGCCCATGCCACTGGCATGGGCAGTGCAGGGGCCCTCTAACAGGGCCCCATAAAGATTTTCACTGTCTGCTTTGCAGACAGTGAAAATCGCGACGGGTGCAACTGCACCCGTCGCACCCCTGCAACTCCGCCGGCTCCATTCGGAGCCGGCTTCCTTGTTGCAGGGTCTTTCCCGCTGGGCCGGCGGGTGCCCTTTTGGCGGTCGCCCGCCGGCCCAGCGGGAAAGCCAGAATGGCATCCGCGGTTTTCTGACCGCGGAGCGGCCATTTGGCGGTGACGCATGGCGGGCGGTGACCGCCGCCCGCCGCGGTCAGAATGACCGCCTATGATTCTTTTGAGTAGTACAGTTAAATAGGGTAAGTATTTTTCAAGTTATAAGGCATTTTAACTTGGTAATATTTGTTCTCAATATTTTAATGAAATTTCATGATATTTCACAGAAGTACCATGGTACACAGTGATGACAAGTCATTATGAGATTGGCTAATGACTGCCTTTACAAAGTAAAAGGCAGTCATGTTGCTTTTAGGTATACTTTGACTGTGTCCTGCGTTTTGCCCTTAGATATAGGTATTAGGTTTGATATTTCTACCCTACCTAATATTACTTTATTAAAATGGTAATAGGTAGGCAAAAAATGAAGACGTTTCTATATACTTGTAAAAAAATATACGGAGTACCGTGGAACTGCCTTAGAAGTATCGCACTACCAAACATATGTAAAGAAAAATTAAATGTTAAAAAATTATGATACACTGCAGTACCTTATATTTGACAAAAATAGTGTATTATAGTGTATTTTCTGATTTTAGCATGTTTAAATCTTCACAAAAAAAGTTTACGAAGTTGTGTGGTAATACCTACAAATTACCAGGGTACTTAAAGCTTTTATTCTTTAAACAAATGTGCCCCTCTACACTTTTACACTGTATGCCACTCCACTCTAATATATTCTACTATACACCTCTTCACTTTATGCTACCCGCTATATGCTGTTTAGCTGTACAACATTCCAGTCTACTCCATTACACTAAATGTTATACACTCTACACTATTCCATTGAATGCAACTCCACTGTTCAACACCCCACTCTGTTATTCCACTCTATGCCATTCCACTCTATGCCACTTCACAATATGCCACTCTAAAATATGCTATTTCACTGAATGCCACTCCATTGCACGCCACTCCACTTAACGTCTCTCTACTCTACCCACTCCTCTCTACACCACACCACTCCATGCCACTCCAGGCAATGCCACCTCACTGTCCACCACTCCACTCTACGACAATCCACTGCATGCTGTTACACTGTATATCACTCTATTGTATGCCATTCCACTTCACACTGTCACTCCACTCTGTGCCAATCCACTGTACCCACTGCACTCTACCCTAATCCACTGTACAACACTCCATTCTACATCCCTCTTCTGTGTGCTATTCTACTATATGCAACTCCACTCTGCGTCACAACACTGTATGCCAGTGACAATGAACGCTACCCCACTTTACACTACTCCACTGAATGCCACTCAGCACTACACCACTCCACTCTATGCCACTCCACTCTATGCTATTCCACTGTATGCTATTCCGTTCTACAATGCTCCACTATACACCACTCCACAGTACGCTATTACACTGTATGCCACTACAGTCTACCCTAATACACTCCACCCCACTCCACTCTACAACACTCTATCTTACCGTATTCTACTCAACAACACTCAACTCTACGTCATTACACTGTATGGCACTTCTACTCTATGCCACTCCAGTTTAAGCTGTTACACTGTATGCCAATACACTATACCTCACTCCACTGTACACCACTCTACTGTATGCGACTCCACTGTATGCCACTCCACTCTGACGCCACTCTATTCTAACATGCTCTACTGTATGCCTCTGCACTGTACACAACTACACTGTATGCTGATCCACTGTTTGCTGCTAACCTCAAAAACACTAAAGTCAAGGCCACTATATGAAACTACACTGTATGCCAATCCACTCTACACTATTCCACTGTATGCAACTCCACTGTACAGCACTCCACTCTATGCTGCTCCACTCTCTGCCACTCCACTCTATGCCACTTCATTCTACAACACTGCATTCAATTTAACTTCAGTCTACACCACTGCATTCTATGCTACTCCACTCCATGCTATTCCACTCTATGCTATCCCACTGTGCGCAACAGCACTCTCAAGACTACACTGTATGATTCCCCACTGTATGTTATAACACTCTATGCTGCTCCATTCTATGCTACTGCACTGAATGCCACTAAAATGTGCCTCACTCCACTGTATGCCGCTTCACTAAATGCCACTGCACTCTATGCTACTCTACTGTACACTGTTACACTCTAGCACACTACATTCCATGCCACTCCACTCTTTGCCACTCCACTGTATGCTATTCTACTCTATGCCACGCCACTGCACCTCACTCAACTCTACCCCACACCACAATACACTATTCCACCATACGCAACTACTCTCTCCTTCACTCAACTCTCACCTCTTTGACTCTATGCCACTCCAATCAACCCTACTCTACTGCATACATCTAGACTGAACGTGAATCCACTGTACGTAACTCCACTCTATACCACTGTACTGTATGCTATTCAAATCTGCGCCACACCACTTTACAGCACTCCAGTGTACAACACTCCACTGTAAGCAACTCCACTCTTTGCTATTCCATTGTACACTATTTCCATGAATGGTACTATAGTGTATGCTATTCCAAGGTGTTAGAAATGGGGTCTTTGATTGACAGTCAGGTTACCCCCTGTTGAAGCAAGGACCCTCACTCTAGTCAGGGTAAAAGAGATTCACCCTCAGCTAACTCCTGCTTACCCCCTTGGTAGCTTGACAGAGCAGTAGGCTTAACTTCAGAGTGCTAGGTGTAAAGTATTTGTACCAACAGACACAGTAACTTAATGAAAACACTACAAAATGACACAACACCAGTTTAGAAAAATAGCAAATATTTATCTAAACAAGACCAAAACGACAAAAATCCACAATACACATCAAGTTATCAATAAAAATGCAAAAAGAGTCTTTAAGTAGTTTTAAACACACACTAGCGCTACTAGCGTGAAAATGTACCTGGTGCGCGTCAAAAATAACACCGCACGGGCGGGCGTGCGTGCGTCAAAAATAACTCCACACGGCAGTACGTAAGTCAGAAATCCAGCCGCACGATGATCCACAATTCCCGCAGCGCAGGTTGTGATCTCCCAGCCTCCGTCAGCGAAGCCGCGCATCATTTCTCCTGCTCTGTGCATTGATTCTTCGGTCGGTTTTCCTGTGAGCGTCGCTTTCTAAGCTGCGGAGCCGGCGGCGCGTTGTTTTTTTCAGCTGCAGATCGGAATCGCGTCAATCTTCTCCCCGCACAGCGCTCTGTGCGTGGATTTTCTTGTCTTTAGGCTGCCAGCTTCTCCTTTCAGGGTCCCAGGAACTAGATGGGCACCACAGGGCAGAGTACTCCAGGTGCTGGCAGAGAGAAGTCTTTGCTGTCCGAGACTTCAAACAACAGGAGGCAAGCTCTAGATCAAGCCCTTGGAGATTTCTTCTCAAGATGGAAGGCACACAAAGTCCAGTATTTGCCCTCTTACTCTGGCAGAAGCAGCAACTGCAGGATAGCTCCACAAAGCACAGTCACAGGCAGGGCAGCTCTTCTTCCTCAGCTATTCAGCTCTTCTCCAGGCAGAGTTTCCTCTTGGTTCCAGAACTGTTTCTCAAGTCTGTGGTTTTGGGTGCCCTTATTATACCCAATTTCTCCTTTGAAGTAGGCCTACTTCAAAGTAAAGTCTCTTTTGAAAGTGAAATCCTGCCTTGCCCAGGCCAGGCCCCAGACACTCACAAGGGGGTTGGAGACTGCATTGTGTGAGGGCAGGCACAGCCCTTTCAGGTGTAAGTGACCACTCCTCCCCTCCCTTCTAGCACAGATGGCTCATCATGATATGCAGGCTACACCTCAGCTCCCTTTGTGTCACTGTCTAGAGAGAGGTGCAACCAGCCCAACTGTCAAACTGACCCAGACAGGGAATCCACAAACAGGCAGAGTCATGGAAATGGTATAAGCAAGAAAATGCCCACTTTCTAAAAGTGGCATTTTTAAACACACAATCTTAAAATCACCTTTACTAAAAAAACTATTTTTAAATTTTGAGCTCAGAGACCCCAAACTCCGCATGTACATCCGCTCCCAAAGGGAATCTACACTTTAATCAGATTTAAAGGTAGCCCCCATGTTAACCTATGAGAGGGACAGGCCTTGCAGCAGTGAAAAACGAATTTTGCAATATTTCACTGTCAGGGCATATAAAACACATTACTATCTGTCCTACCTTAACCATACACTGCACCCTGCCCTTGGGGCTACCCAGGGCCTAACTTAGGGCTGTCTGACATGTAGGAAAAGGGAAGGTTTAGGCCTGGCAAGTGGGTACACTTGCCAAGTCGAATTTACAGTTAAAACTGCACTCACAGACACTGTAGTGGCAGGTCTGAGACATGATTACAGAGCTACTTCTGTGGGTGGCACAACCAGTGCTGCAGGCCCAGTAGTAGCATTTGATTTACAGGCCCTGGCACCTCTAGTGCACTTTACTAGGGACTTACTAGTAAATCAAAAATGCCAATCATGGATAAACCAATTACATACCATTTTACACAGAGAGCATATGCACTTTAGCACTGGTTAGCAGTGGTAAAGTGCTCAGAGTTCAAAAGCCAACAGCAACAGTTGAGAACAAATAGGAGGCAGGAGGCAAAAAGATTGGGGATGACCCTGCATTAGCAAAAAAGTCCAACACAAGGTGTGCCACTTCACTCTATGCCAGCCCTCTCCATGCCTCTCTACTGTACGCTAGTCCACTGCTCACCACTCCACTCTATCCCACTCCACTCTACATCACTACACTCTATGCCACTTCACTGTACACCACTCCACTGTACGTCATGCTACTTTATGCTATTCCAGTGTACGCCCCTCAAGTCTCTGCCAACCCACTGTATGCTACTAAACTCTACCCTAATCCATTGTACATCCCTCCATTCTACACCATTCTTCTGTGTGCAATTCCACTATATGCAACTCCACTCTGCATCACAACACTGTATGCCAGTGACACTAAACATGTCCCCACTTTACACCACTTCACTTTACACTAGTCTGCTGTATGCCATTCAGCTCTACATCGCGCCACTCTTTGCCCCTACCATCTACGCTGTATGCCACTCCATTCTACAACACTCCACTACACGCCACCCCACAGTATGCGATTACACTGTACGCCACAAATGTCTACCCTAATACACGCTATTCCACTCCCCCCTACAACACTCCACTTTACGGTATTCCACTCAACAACATTCAACTCTATGCCACTACACTGTATGCCACTTTACTCTACACCACCTCAGTTTATGCTATTACACTGTATGCCAATACACTATACCTCACTCCACTGTCCGCCACTCAATTGTATGCTACTCCACTGTATGCCACTCAACTCTAACACACTCTCCTGTACACTACTCCACTGTACTTCCACTCTACTTTACGCTATTCCACTGTGCGTCACTCCACTCTACCCCACTCCACTCTATGTCACTCCACTGCACAGCACTTCACTGTATGCTCTTCCACTGTACATCACTACCTTCTATGCTATTGCAGTCAGTGACACACCACTTTATGCCACTACCCTCTGTGACACTGTAGTCTACACTATTCGACTGTGTGTAACTCCATTCTACCCCACTCTATTTTATGCTATTCCAACATATGCCACTCCACTGTATGCCACTTCAGGGTATGCTATTGCACTGTACACCACTTAATTTTACGCCATTCCATTGTACGCTGCTCCATTCTGCACCACTGCACTCTAACCAGAAACACTCCATCCCACTCCACTATCATCTGCTCAACAACACTATATTCTACTCAGCAACAGCTCACACCACTCCACTGTAGCATACTATGCACCACTTTATAGCACTGCCCTGTACAACAATGTACTCCTCTCAATGTCACTTTATAACATTTTACTTTACTCAATAGCAGTTTATGACACTGCACTCAACTCTAACACACTTCATGCAACTCCTATGCCTCTCCCCCCAGTTAATTCCATTCCAATCTATCAGACACCACTCTACTTCTGCACTCTCTGGAACTCCACTATGTGCTACTCTATGCCACTCAACTGCACAACAGTCTATCCCACTTGTTGGAAATGGCCCTTTTTGCATGGTTATACCCATACTTTTTGTTTCTGGCATCCTGTTTGTGACTGTGTGTTGCATTTCATTTTTGCTGGCTTTAGGACTCTGGGCACCTTATCACTGCTGACCAGTGCTAAAATGCAAGTGCTCCCTGTCTAAATTGTATTGCTGATTGGGTTATCCATGATGGATATTTTTGATTTAGCAGTACGTCCCTAGTAAAGTGTACTATGTGTGCCTAGGGCCAGTAAATCAAATGCTACTAGTGACACTGAAGTACTGATTGTACCACCCACATGAGTAGCCCTGTAAACATGCCTCAGACCTGCCATTGCAGTTTCTGTGTGCAGTTTTAAAGTGCATTTACTTGCCAGGCTCAAACCTTCCCTTTCACTACATATATAAGTCACCCCCTAAAGTAGGCCCAGGGCAGCCGCATGGACAAGGTACCGTGTATTTGTAATTTGGCTTTCACTATCGCAAGGCCTTTCTCTCCCACAAGGTAATATTGGGATTCCTTTGAAATATCTTTTAAGTGTAATTTTCCATTGGGAGCAGATAGAGATATGGCGCTTGGGGGTCTATGAACTCTCAATTTAAAAATACATATTTTTTTGAAGTTGCTTTTTGAATTGTGAGTTTGAAATGCCACATTTAGAAAGTGAGCATTTTCATGCTTAACTGTTCTGTGCCTTTGCCTGTCTGCTGAATACACATATGGGTCAGAATGACAGTTGGGGTCTTTGTGCACAGTGACACAAAGGGAGCTGAGGTGTGCCCTGCATATCCTGATAGGTCTTCACTGTGTCTGTCCTTAAACAAAGCAGTCTATGACCCCCAGGAGTTTGCCTGGGGGCAGGGCAGGAAAAGGCAAGGTCTTGTGAACTACACAGACTTCTCTTTGAAGGTTGCCTACTTGAAAGACAGAAATGGGTATAAGTACTGGACCTCTGACACCACATAGTTAGAACACTTCTAGACTGAGGGCTTTTTGTCAGGAAGAAGAGGTAGATGCTGTTGGAGGGAGTGCCGTTCTGTCTGTTGCTTGTTGTGCAAGCTTGCTGCTTGTTGCTTCTATTCTGGGAGTGAAATGACTGGACTTTGCTTTCTATATCCTGCTTTCCGAGGCTCTCCAAGGGCTTGAACTGAGTTTGCCTCCTGTTAAAAAGCCTCTGGGTCTTCTCCTACCAGCACCTGGGCTCTCTTGCTGGGAGTCCTGACGTGAAATGTGATGCCAATTCAATTTCCTGGGCTCTTGGAAGTGAGCTCTGTGAGCTCTTGTGCAACCAAGAAGAAACTAAACACATTTACTCCAGGGCAACTTCGGAACCGGTTCCACTCTCTGACTCTGCGCTGCCTGAACCAGAGCTATGGTCCCCACTGAGTGCAATGGTCACAACCTGCAACACAGGCCTGATGCTGTTGCAGCGCCTCCGAAGTCCCATCACAGCATGGGTCCCGAGTACCGTCTCACCGATGCCCGTGACACTCAACTTCAAGTCTGCCGCAGGACCTGTGGCCCTGTGGTGTGATCGCGACATTGGAAAGTCAACACCTCACATCTTGACCCGTTGGATACATCGACCCCGCCTTGTTGTAAGGACATCTCACCAAAGATGCTGCATCACCTCCCCTGCAACCATAAGGAACTGACGCCTCACCTTCACTGTCTAGCAGTAAGGAACAGACACCGTACTGGCTCCAGCGACGCCTCACCTCCCCGACTCTGTGCATCGTCTTTGTTTCCTCATCACTTTCCAAGGTACTGTACCCTGGGTCTGTGTGACTTTGTAACTGTCAAAAAAACAACAGAGGAGGGGCAAAAAATGGGAGATTCGGAGTCTAACTCCTGGTCCCGTGTGTAAAGTTCCCACTAAACAGTCAATCAAATACAGATTACACAAGGTTCCATCTAATTGTGGGTTTCTTACAAGTAAGAAGCTTTGGTCAGTAAATGAGAACCAAAGTTATTCGAAGCAAGAGCCCTCACTCACCATCCGGTGACATGCTTCATCATAGGGCCAGCTCCTCGTCAGGCCGGCGCTGCAATGCCTGACGGGCCCCACGGGGGGGCTCTTTGTCGGAGATCTTTTATGAATCGAGTGTGACCGGTCAAAGACAAAGGAGTGAAGGATTGGTAAATAGAAAAATTAAAAATGTCTAGAGGTAACTACTAATAATTTTAATTCTCATATTTATACCTCTGACAAGATTAAAAACCAGAAAAAAGGGGGAGTTAGTGGGATAATGACCACAACCCCATAGAAATACACATCGGTATGGTCGAAATAATGTCTCTTAGAGAAAAATGGCATATAAGAGACGGAGCACACAGGGTCCCCTGTGTCACTCTATGTGGTGGGTCAACATGTTTCTCGCTACTTACAGAAGAATTAACTTATGCGATTCATCAGGACCTAGTAACATACCTAATCCTATAGAACGTGGGAATTTCCACACATGTGATAATCAAAAACCTAAGAGAATGTAAAAGAAAGAAAGAAACCACAATTAACATAACATAGTTCATATACAGGAAAAAATTCACACTAAATTACATTGTGCAACCCCATATTGAAGTGCAAAATCACTCAAGTGCCAAGTGGTATATGAACATTTTATACGGGCAAGAACAAGTGAAAGGCCAATTAGACAGGAAAACATCCAGATTGCTTACCCTCCAACTATTAATGGTAGGGCCACATCGGGGGAGTCCAGGCTAAAAAAATCAACTCTGATCTAAATATATATACACAAAAGAGGAACAAAAAAGAACTATCACTGAAAAGTTTGAAACTCCATTAAACTGATTAAACAGCATGTTGAAATAGTGATATGGGAGTACTAAATACACTAATACGCTCCTGTGTCCAAACGTTAGATTAATCTCAAGTATGCAGGGAGCATGAGAAGTAACAGAAAGTGTTACTATCTGTCAAAGTACGATCACAAAGAAAACATGTTTCAACAATGAAAACCCCCGTAGTGATGCCCATGTGATGCTATCAAGAGCGTGTGTCGCTACAAGTGCATCCGCTCGTGCTGAAATATGGCAATAAAAGAGCATTATAAAAACAAAAAGCGCGTGTATACTAAAGGGCAGCGTCAGGCATTGCAGCTCCGGCCTGACGAGGAGCTGGCCCTATGATGAAGCATGTCACCGGATGGTGAGTGAGGGCTCTTGCTTCGAATAACTTTGGTTCTCATTTACTGACCAAAGCTTCTTACTTGTAAGAAACCCACAATTAGATGGAACCTTGTGTAATCTGTATTTGATTGACTTTGTAACTGACCTGTACTCCCTCTGGAGTGGGATCAGACTGTTGGAAGTGACTCTGTCAAGACACCATGTTAGCCCTAGTTGGAGCTATTGTGTTTCTAAGTGCTATACTACAGTTAGTCTTTAAAACTTTGTATCTTTACTTGTGAATGTTGGATTTTTTACTTTTGTTGTTCTGGTCTTTTTTTCAATCAGATAAATATTGGCTATTTTTCTAAACTGGTGGGGAGTACTTTTGTAGTGTCTGTGTGCATAGGAATATTTTACACATTGCCTCTTAGATAGCCTGACTGTTCATACCATGCTACCAAGGGAGTGAGCAGGGGTTATCCTAGCTGTGTGACTCCCTTACCCTGACTAGAGTAAGGGTCACTACTTGGACAGGGTGCAAACCACTGCCAACTAGAGATCCCATTTCTAACACCACTCCACTCTACCATACTGTACCACACTCTGCACTACTTCACTGCACTCCACTGTACAACACATTAATCCACTCTATAACACTATTATCCACTCCACCACACTTTCTGACACTCTACAACACAGCAGTCCAGCCACTGTACCAAACACCACACCACTTTACAGCACTTTACTCCATTGTATACTATGCCACTCCACTCTACTCAATTCCACACCACGGTAATCTAGAACACTCCGACTCTGATCTCCTCAAATGTCCATTTTTCTAGCAAAGTTTTTAAGCATAGGATTTCTACAGTTCCATTCATGCCAAGCTAGAAAGGGGCAAAGGGGTTTATTGAGATCTTGGCAGACGAGTTATTCCATCACACAGGTGACGGAAATCTCACACACCGAAATATAGATCCTATCCAAGATCTCAATCAGGCCCTAAGTCTTTTGCTATTTTGACAGCAAAGTCTTTAAGCATAGGATTAGCTACTTCCATATATGCCAAGCTAAAAGATTACAAAAGCCTTTTCAGTAGTTGTTGAGTTCACAGGGGTCTGTTGATGATTTCTTTAGTAGGGCATTACATTCTGCATGTTTCCAGTCCTCTGGAAGATTGCTGTGGCAATTGAGGTGTTGTACAAGGTCGTGAGTAAGTGGCTGAAAATGTGGTGAGGGCATGGGTCAGTTGGGGCCCCTGATGGAGTTCATGATGGAGTGGGTGTCCTGTGGGGCATGCTGGCTCCATTTGGTTAGTCAGTTATCTGTGGTAGAATAGAGGTTGTTGTTGTTTTTGAAGAAGTCAGAGGCATTGGGCTTAGATTTACATTTTCTGTAGATGTTGGCAATCTTGTTGTGGAAGAAGTTTGCAAGGTTGTTGCAGATTTCCTGTAAGGGGGTAATGTTTCTTGTGGGTGAGGGGTTGGAGAATGCTTTGATGATGTTGAAGAGTTATTTGCTGCTATTGGAGTTTGATTCAATGTGTGAGGCTAAGGCTTTTTCTTCAATTCTGTCAACTGTCTGTGGTATAGGTTGAGGGCTGTCTTAAAGGCAGTCTTGTCGGTCATGTCCTGCTGGTGTGCCATCACCTTTCCAGTTATTTACAGTGTTGTATAGTGATTATGAGACCTTCAGAGTACCAGCTAGCCATCTTGGTGGACCTTCTGTGGGTGCTGTTGTTGACGGGAGCTACACTGTTGGTGTAGTTGGTGGTCCAATTGGTGAAGTTTCTGAGGTTCTGATCTAGGTTGTTGGAGGTGCTGGGTTGGGTGATGTTGAAGGTGTTGATCCATGAGTCCTTTGAGACTTTGCCCCAGCTGTGGTGGGTTCGTTGGGCAGACTTGGGATGGAGGGCCATGAGCTGGTGATGTTGAAGTAAATGATGGAGTGGTCGGTCCAGGTGAGTTCTATGATGTAGCTATACCTGATGCGGTCACTGGAGGAGAATATGGGGTTCTAGTATGTGGCCTGTGGCGTGCGTTGTGTCATGGACAAGTTGGGTGATGTTGTTCATGCTGTGAAGGAGGTTGGTAGTATTGAAGTCACTGTAGTCATCAAGATGGTAGTTGAGGTCGCCTAGGAAAGTGTAGTTGTTGGAGTCTATGGCGAGAGAGGTGATGAAGTCAGTGATGAAGTTGCAAAAGGACGTGGTCCCGGGGGACAGTAACATGGGTTTTAAGTGACCAAAATAATGAACTAATACTATCACAAAATATGCTGTACTATGCTGCATAATTAGACTTTTCTTGCTGCATAATTTAGTCAACCCTGATTCATAATTTGGCCCTCCTCTGCCGCATAATTCCAGTTGCCCTGGGTATAGTACATCAACAGTCCAACAATGTCCCTCTTGTCCCAGAAAACCTTTCCACACATCAGGATGGAACTTCAAAAGTACAGTAGCATTAATCAAAGGTGAAATAGGGCCTTAAGGGTGCATTAGGTATCATTTCATTTGGAGCTCTTGTCCAGGAAATAGTCTGTATACACATTCTCATTATTCGCCCATCTCTACACCATTCCACATGTTTGGTCCAAACTTTACTTGGTTTTGATCCCATTTCAATGGGCCCCAGATGTTCCTGGCCACAGAGCCTGGCGAATGGTGGAATTGTCGAGTTCTAGTTGGTTCATTGCAGTATATCATATCATACAACCAGTTCTTCATTGTTAGTATGCGATACCCTCTGATGTCCTGGTCTGCGTCTGCTTGCTCTCCTCTGCACAGCAGCACCTATTGCTGCTGCCTCTACCCCGTTCAGACTGAGAGCCTGCCTGACTCTCAGTATGAGGCCCAACTCCACCAGCAGGCTCCCTCCTTCGCCTCATCCCTAGTGGCCTAGTGGCCATCTCTATGTAAGTATATTGCTGTCACTTTTTATTTTTGCTTATTTTTCTGTCATCTTTTATTTTTATTTTCTTTCTTTCTTGTCTCTTTCTCGTTCCTTCAGACTTTCACTCTCCCCGCGTTTCTTGCATTCCGTTCCATGCCATTGTAGCCTGCCCCCTTCCCTCCCTGAGAAGTGCTTTCCCGCCCTCCCACCTCCTAGCAGACCAGACCCCCGTCTCCCTCCCCTTCTTAATGGAGACCGCTGCACACTGAGAAGGCAACTCCTCTGACCTCCTTGTCAGCATGTGCTCGCTCTCCTCTGAACAGCATCACCTGTTGCTGCTGCCTCTGCCACATTCGAACCGAGACCCTGCTTGAGTCTCAGTTTGAGGCCCACCTCCAGCCGCAGGCTCCTGCCTGCACCTCATCCCTGGTGGCCTAGTGGCCATGTGTATATAAGTATTTTGCTGTTAATTTTACTTTTACTTTTTTTCTGTCATCTTTATTTTTTCTTGTCTCTTTCTCTCTCCTTTAGCCTTTCACTCTCCCCGCGTTTCCTTTGCTCCATTCCCCGCTGCTGATGCCATTGTGGCACCACCCCGCTCCTTGCAAAGCATTTTCCTACCCTCCTGCCTCCCAGCTGACCGGACCCCCATGCCCCCCTCCCCTTCTTAAAGGTGGCTGCACTGAAGGAGCACCAAAACCAAGTCAGTCTACGCACGTTTGTGCCTTGACCGCGCTCAGCACTGCAAACCCTGTTCTTCTGACCTTCCATCGCTACAATGCGGAGAGCCCCCACACACAGTTGAACACAGGACGCTCTGCCGCCTGCCATCTCACATCACCCAGATACTCATGGACTATTCTTCTGCCTCTACTGTCACCTCATCCTCTCCCTATGCCAAGCACCGGACCCTAACGCCACTGAGCCATCTTACAGCAACCTGGAACACCTCAGCTGCATCCTCCTCAACATTTGCTCCCTCCACAGACATGCCATAGAACTCTGGGACCTACTAGACTCGACCCGCCCAGACATCGCATTTCTCACCGAAACATGGACAAACCCAGCGTCTGCACCGAATATCGCCGTCCCCATACCAGTGACTACAAACTGTCAATGGTTCTCTGAATGCACCAACACCCTAGAACCTCTTCGTAAGACATCAGCTAAACACCACCTCAAGAAGGCCAGTTCGTTCTCCCCTGCACTCCTGGACTCCAGGCGTACCTGCAGATGGCTAGAGGAAAGATGTAAAAACAACAAGTCCTCAGGAGACTTTGAGCCCTTCAAAGTTGCCACCAAATTCCACCACCACCTCATCAGAGTTACCAGGAATGCTGCCCTGCAGGTCCGTATCAGCGCCACCACTCACAATACCAAAGAGCTCTTTTCAGTGATCAAAGAGCTTGCCAAACCCTATTTGGAAACCGCAAACATCCCTCCATCTTAAAACATCTGTGACACACTAGCAAACTTCTCCCACCAGAAAATCAAAGACATATACAACGGCTTTGAACTCTCCTCTGAGCCCTCCAACAACCCTCCAGCTCTGACCCACCGAACTATGACAGATCCTGCACCTCTGGACCACCTTCACCATGGATGAGACCCACACCATCATGAGCAGCATCGTCTCCGGAGCCCCTACGGACCCCTGTCCTCACCACATTTTCAACAAAGCCAACACTTCCATCGCACCTGAGCTCTGCCACACTCTCAACTGTTCCATAGAGACAGCCACCTTCGCAGAGGACTGGAAGCATGCCGAGATACACCCGCTCCTGAAGAAACCAACCGCCGACTTCCTGGACCTCAACAATAACCGCCCCATCTCTCCGCTGCCTTTTCCAGTCAAGGTCATCGAAAAGGCCATCAATGCTCAGCTCTGTAAGCACATCGAGGACAACAACATCCTGGACAACTCCCAAACAGGTTTCAGGAACAACCACAGCATGAGACCATCCTCCTCACCGCCACAGATGACATTTGTTCGCTCCTTGGCCATATAGCAGCCCTCATCCTACTGTACCTATTGGTCACCTTCGAAGCGCCTTGCACCTCACCCTCTGCTCCAGACTCCAGACAGCTGGCATCCGCAGAAAGGCCTTCCAATGGATATGCTCCTTCCTGTCTGGCAGAACACAGAGAGTCAGACTCCTGCCTTATCTGTCAGAACCTACGGAGATCAGTTGCGATGTTCCACAGGGCTCCACCCTGAGCCCTACACTCTTCAACATCTAGATGGCCCAGCTCGCATCCATCGTCTGAAACCACGGGCTGAACATTGTCTCCTATGCGACGATACCCAGCTGAACATCTCACTGGCCAAAAACCTCCTGCTCAGTTCATCATTTGCTTCCATATAAATTGACGCATGTAAGAGGAGGCCTCTTTTTGCATGGTTAGCCCCCCACTTTTTGCCTGATGTTGATGTGTCCTAGAAGTTGTAGTGCCCAGGGCCCCTACTAACCCCTGCTAACAAGAAGAATTTCCACTGCAGGATGGAAGCCATCGCCGCCTGGATGAGGACAGCTGTCTCAAGCTCAACTCTGACAAGACAGAAATCCTCATCCTAGGGCCCACCACATCAGCCTGAGATGACTGGGTTGCACCCCCAACCCAACAAACTATGCATGCATCGCCAGCTTCATCCTGGACTCATCCCTCACCATGACCCACCAAGTCAACTCAGTTGCATCCTCCTGCTTTCACACACTCCGACTTCTCTGGAAGATTTACAAATGGATCCCAAAGGACTGCCGCAGAACCGTAACCCATGCCCTGGTTACCAGCAGACTCGACTATGGCAACCCCCTCTACACTGGAACCCACCAGAACAACCTGAGAAAACTACAACCCATCCAAATCACCTCTGCCAGACTCGTCCTGGACATTCCCCGCCACTAACACATCTCCAATCACCTAAGAGACCCCCACTGGCTTCCTATCGAGAGAACTATTAACTTCACCACCGCATCACCTTCTACTCCCCCATCAGACTTCTCCGCTCCGCTCAACAAGCACTAACCACCCTACCCCACATATGGAAGACGTCGGGTGGTAGAAGATCCTTCGCCTACCTCGCTCCAAAGAGCTGGAACACCCTGCCCCTGCACCGCAGGCAGTCACCATCGCTACCTCAATTCAGGAAGGACCTTAAAACCTGGCTCTTCAACTGAAGTTCAGAGGACAAACCCCTTCAGCGCCTTGAGACCCTTACGGGTGAGTATTTGTGCTCTATAAATTCGGATTTGGTTTGATCCCCGCTCCACACATGACACACACCTCATCACATCCTTTATTCCTAATGGATACCCTCTTACTCCTCAACCATCTCATCAGTCCTTATTCATTACTCATCACACCACACTCCTGACTTTCTTTTCATCCCTCAGCTCTTTCATTCTTCCTTACTCTTAATTCTCTACTTCTTCTCTATCGTGCTCAGGGTCCAGTTTAAATTTTAGGTGCAAAGGGAAAAGTGGTACCTGTTAATGCTTTAAATGTCCATCGGGCCAAAGGACATTTCAGAATTTGGTGGGGGCACCTCAATCAGGGTGACGTGATAATTTACTCCAACATCCTGGCAGAGGACGGGCAGGCTGACAAAATCCAAAAGAGTCCCTAAATGCCCTATATCCTCTTTTACCCGCACTCCTCACCCCTCACCATCCATCAGCCATCCTCTATTCCCCATACATGTCATCTCTCACTTTTGATTTTTAATAATCACTTCACATCCCTCACTCTACATCACTTAATTTACTTCTTAGGTTTCATACCTTACCCCTCAGTTGTCCGTCCGCATCCCTTATTCCAACTCTTTATCTACTCACTCTACATCATTTATTTGTCACACTTCATTACTCACCTCTCCCTATTCTTCTTTTGTCATCCCTCACTGCTCATACCTCACCCTCTGAGTAATAAGTGAAATGGGCACTGACAACAGCTTAAATGTATTTCACACTGTCCATTTTAGGGCATGCTGTCCCCTTACATCTCATGCCTCAGTTCTCATTCCTCACTCGTACCCTATTGACTTCACTCCTCTTACTTCGCTTCTCAACCTTTTGAAATCAACCATCATTCCTCATTATCATCCCTCACTCCTCAGTGCTCAGCCTTGAAATCTAACTCCTCATCCTTCATTTCTCATTTGCCATCTCTAATCCCTCATTTGTAATCACTCCTTCCTCTTGTCTCACTCCTTAAATCTCACGTCTCATTCTTTCTCTCCTCCCTCACGCCTGATCCTTATCACTCAAACCGCATCCCTTGTTCCTCTCACCTAATCTGCCACTGTCTCACTCACTTTCCTCACTCTTCTTCACTCATTCCACACTCTTCACCACTGATTTCTTACTCAGCATCCCTCATCTATCCCTGCTTACTCACAGCAGTGACAAGGAAACTGTACGAATGATGTTTCCTAAAATGTCCGCCACCCTGACCATATTAGGATATCCTCATAACTCCCTCCTCATGACACAGATCTCAATCTTCACCTTATATTTCTCACTCATCACCCCTCAATGTACCCTCATTTCACATTCCTCACTATAGCCTTGCCAATCAACCTTTAGTCCTCACACTTCATCTCTCACTCCTTATTTTTCATTTCTCAATCCTAATCTATCATTCACCATTCTTCATCCTTCAAGTGTGCAGTATCTAATCCCTTTTAAGATATCCTCATTGCTCACTCATCATCCCTCAGTCCTTACTTCTCATTCTTCAACCCTCATCCCGTATCGCTTATCTGTCATTCCTCTCTCCTTAACTGCCACTCTCATTCTCCATAACCCATCTTTCATTTCCCACTTCCAGTTTTCTTTGTCCGGCCCCAAAAAATGTTTAGGTCGGCAATCAGAAGATGGGGTCCCTGGGGCCAAAACTGGCCTGGGGAGTGGGGCTGTGCAACCCTGCTCCCCCAAATAAAAATTATTTAAGTTGGGCTCTGGGGGATGGTGTCCTCTAGGCAAAGATCAGACTATGGGAGGGGAGCCGCATGGCCTCCCCCCCAAAAAAATAAATTAGAAGTCCAGACCCCAGGGGATGTTGTTCCCAGCACCTTAACTGGCTGGGAAAGGGGGTCATGCAGACCTGCTACCAATTACCACTGGGGATCACTGAAGGCCGTGCGCAGTGCAGAAATGGGTGGTTATAGAGGTTGGCAGCAGGCCAGGCTTGTCACGGTTTCGGGCAGGTCTTGTCAGGACTCGGGTTGGGGCACCCCTTGAGGTCACAGAATATCTCCCAAGGAGATAGTGTACTGAAGCATAAGCTAAAGGCATACACGGGGAAAGGACAGCTATGGCAAGGCACAGAAAACAGGAAAGTGAAGGCAGCGCAACCTTAGTGTGAACAAACATGGAACGGTTCAGTAATGGACAAACATGCAGGGTTTATCACTAAGGTTGTACACTGGGTAGGTCTCAAAACTTCCCACAGCAACAGGGAACGTCAATGCCTCCGTGCAGATTACTCTTACGGATAGTCACCCCACAAGTCCCATAGAAAGGAAGCAGCAGAAGGGATTCTGTCTCTGGACCCTTAGGTCACAAACAAGGATTGTACTTACATACACAAGACTAGCCCTTGTGGGTCTAGCAGGAAACACAGTGGCAATTCCTGGAAAACAGCAATTGCACACTGTCACTGTTAGGCACTAAAGAATACATACAACACTAGGCAAAGGATGGGGGCTGGAATTGCCTCCTGGAAACCAGGAGCCAACCCCAGTACAAAGGAAAACACTTATACACAGGTGAGGACTGATAGTACACTTACCAGACACGTTAACCCAAGAGGAAACAGAAACAGAAGGAACAAACTAGGAGGCAAAGGCAGGAACAGGGAACAGGCTTAGGCTGAAGCAAAGGCAGGAACAAGCTGGAACAAGGAGGAACAGGACTGGGAAACAGAGAGCAGGCTCTGGCTGGAACAAGCAAGAACAGGGAGCTGGAACAAGTAGGAAGAGGACCGGGAAACAGAAAGCAGGTTCAGGCTGAAACAGGGCAGGAGCAGGGCTAAGAAACAGGGAGCAGGCTCTGGCTGAAACAAACAGGACCAAGGCTACGGAACAGGGAGCAGACTCTGACTGGAACAAGCAGGAACAGGGCTGAGAAACAGAAAGCAGGTTCAGGGTGAAGCAGAACAGGACCACAATCCAACAAGGGGTCTGGTACACAAAGGAATCAAACTCCAATGCACAATGAGGAGCTTCATGAAATGGCAGCTTATAAGCAGTTCCGGGCAGCAGCAAACCTAGGGTGGAGTCACATGGCTGGGCTGCAAGAGATTGGTCACAGGTGTGTGCAGTTTCAGTCTCTCATAAGTCCAGGAGGAGATAATCCAGTATAAAGGAACAACCAGACTTTTCCCATAGGAAGCAATGGACAGCAGATGACAGGTCTTACCGAGTACCAGGCAGTGCATTATGGGACCTGAAGTCCATGGGAGGAAATGTAGTTCTTCCATAGCATGCCATATCGAAAATGGAAGCAAACAGGAGTCAGAAAGTGACTCTGGGTGTGTGTTAATGATGATACCCAGGCTAAAGCTGGTCCATTTAGAGCGCCCCCGAGAGATGGGACGACAGAGTTGTAACATGGCTCTGCAGCCAAACCCCGATGAGCATGGCCAGAGGCCATGCGCTGCACGGGGTTGGGTGGTTATAGGGGATGGCCAAAGTGCCTGGCCACAGGCAAAGGCCGTGAACAGCGTAGGGTTGGATGGTTATAGGGGTTGGCCACAGGGCCTGGCTGCCGGCTAGGTCCTGCAGCAAACCCCGCGGCGCATGGCCAAAAGCTGTGCGCTGCATGAGGTTGGGTGAATATAGGGGGTAGCTGCAGGGCCTGGCTGCAGGCCAGGCCCTGAGGCCAACCCCCACTGCGCATGGCCTGTGAGCAGCACAGGGTTGGGTGGTTATAGGAGATGGCTAGGCCATGCGGCCATCCTCCGCTGTGCATGGCCAAACACAGTGGGCAGCATAGAGTTGGTTGTTTATAAAGGTTAGCCAAAGGCCAGGTCCTGCTGCCAACCCCCTCTGTATACAGACAAATGCTGTGCACAGAGTGTGGTTGGGTGGCTATAAGGGATGGCCACAGGCCAGGCCCTGCGGACAACTGCCACCACACCCCGCCAAAGGCCGTGTGCAGCGTAGGTTTGAGTTGTTATAGGGGATGGCCACAGGCCAGCCCCTGCGGCCAACCGTCACCACACACGGCCACACCGCCGTGCACTGCTAATTACCCCACAAATTAGGGCACTCAGGACATCTTCAATAACATCATTGATTATACCAATTCAATGTAATATTTGCAGTAAAAACAAATACAAAAAAACTGTGCATGGCGTGGGCACGATTTATAGTTACATTAGAGAACCAGCTACAGCTATTTGAGATAACCCTAACTATGATATGTGAATTTCTATGGTTTTGTACTTTTAAAATGTGAGTCTAAATATGACGTCGTTGTAACCTTTGTTTTTTAACTGAATTTCTATGTTTTTTAATTCTATTTCCTAACTATAACATCCCTGTAACCTTTTATTTATTCAGTGAATTTCTAAGACTTTTTAGCATAAAGTAATTTTCATTACTATGTGTTAATCCAAACACAGCCTTGTATGGTCTTTGGCCATGCATGGCAACGGTTGGTTGCAGGGTGCAGCCTGCAGACAGGCCCTGCGACCAACACCCTATAATCCCCCAACCCCATGCTGCCTTTGGCCATTTGCAGTAGGGGTTGCCCGCAGGTCCACGTGGCCCCCCTCTCCAGGCCATTTTATGCTCCTGGGAAACCATTCCCCAGGGCCACTACAATTTCATGGGGGTGCATGCGGCTCCCCTCACCCAGCTCAATTTGGCCCTGAGGACCCCATCCCTAGGGGCCCATCCTTCTAAAATATTTATTTTTTAGGGTAGGAGGGCCGCATGGCCCTCTTCCCCTTTCCCAATCTCGGCCCCAGGTTCCTCATTTCCCGAGGCCCAGGATTTTTAAGCTTCCAGCCCTGGGGGTCCCTTCTTCCAGGTCCTGGCCATCACATATTTTTGGGGGGAGGGGGCATGCTCTCCCCCCTTCCCGAGCTGATCTCGACCCAGGACACCTATACTCCAGGGCCCAGCCTAAAGATTTTGTTTTTTGGGGGGAGGGAGGCCACGCGTCCCCCTTCCCAGGCTAATCTCTCCCCAAGGAGACCCCATCCCCGGGGCCCGGCCATGTCATCTGAGTGCCCCCCATGGCACCCAGTCAAAATGGTTTGGGACTGCGGGGGGAGCCTGAAGGTCCCTGCGGTCCCAGCTGGCTCTTTGCCTTCTGCAGGTCCCTTCATGTTAAATTAGTTGAAAGATGTCACTGAGAGTGAGCTGCTAAAGACACAGCTCCCTCTCTGTGGGAGCAATTGTTTCCTCTGTTTCCCTGCCTGCATCTCTGTAGGCAGGGAAACAGAGGAAACCTCTGTTCCCACCAATTAAGAGCTGTTTGACAGCTCTCACTTGCTGGAATCAGAGTGTTTGCTCTGACTTGGCAGGAGCTGTCAAAGCTCCTGCCAAGTCAGAGCAAACAGCTATGTCCTGGGGTAGGCACCCCAAGACATAGCAGGAGCTTGCCCTGTGATAGGTGGCTGCCAGGGCAATCTATGGCTCCTCGAGGGGGCCCCCCTCCAGCCTATGCAGCCCGGGAGGTGCTGGTCTCTGGGGCTGCAGGTGGACATGTCCCCCTGCATTCTTAATTTATTTAGCCCTAGGGAGGTGTCGTCCCCAGGGCTGCAGGGGGGCCAGGCGAACCCCACCTCATACAGATTGTGTTTTGCTCCAGGGAGGTGTCAGTCGCGCATTCCTAATCTATTTCACTCCAGGGTGGTCATGGTCCCTAGGGCCGTGGGGTGTGGGGTGGGGGTCAGGCGGCCCCCAGCATTAATTAGATGATAGTCCCAGGAAGGTAGCGGTTCCTGAGGATGCTGGGGGAGGGAAGCTGAACACCCCCCATGTACTTAGCTTGAAATGTTTATGATTCTTTTTGTGTCTGTTCTGTTGAGACTCTGTTGCAGCTTCAGTATATTTTTTAATCATGTATCTCAATGAAAGTCCTTGTGCCCTCACAATTTTCTGCTGGCAATTCGAAACATTTTTGCAACATTTTAAAATATGCCATATTCCTCTTGGCATATGCCAGTCATTTCAAGAAATGTCTTTTTGATGAATATTGTATTAGTTTCAGTGATTGCTATATTGTTTACAGTGAGGGCTATATTTATTTCAGTATGATTGATATATATTTCAGTATGTCTCTTATTCAATTCAGACTGTGTGTTATTCATAGTAATCAGTAGCATATTCACTTTTCCAGGTTCCAAATTTGTTTTGGTTCAAGTCAAATTCACTCTGTCAGGTATTCTATTCATTATGACACATATTACATTTATTCTGGTGTGTGCCATATTCATTTTGCAGCATGTTATGCATATCAGGAGGAGTACTATATGGGGAGCTGTAATTTTGACATGAACGATTTCCCATACCATTAGCCCCACTGTGTGATAAAAAGCCTTTGAAAATTTTGGTTGTCGAATAGTAAATTTCGCCAGTCATGCTGAATTTTTCTTGCATACATTTTCGGACAGAGCAACTTGGTATTCAGTATTTTTTTAAGTCTCACATATGGAATTATTTGAACCTACTATAATTTCTGTGTACCAAATTTGTCAGGTTATCTATACTACCCATATATTATTTTCAAATGACAAAGTATTGTGCTGAGTGGCTGACTACTACACATGCCATTCTCATGGATTTAGTTTCTCAGTTATTGGTAAAAGTGAGGCAATATTTTGTGACCATGATTCATTTTATAGTAGAATTTAGTGACTGTGTATCGTCATAGCTTGTTGCCTCAAAGTTGGTATTTCCGTGACAATTCAATGTGTTACTATGCATGTTTACTTTAATCAATGCTATTGCTTTTTTAAATTGCTTATCGATTCAATAATTGTGCAAACCCCTCTTCAGCCCTGGGGACCGCCACCTCCCCAGGGCTTTAAATAAATTGAATGCAGGGATGGTGACTGTCTGAGATGAAGAGGTAAGGTGTTGCAACCTTTAGCTGCCAAGTATGTGAAAGATCTTCCTCCAGCTTAGGACTTGTTTATGCAGGGTACGTTGGCAAGTGACTGCTGGGACCAGCTGAGAGGTCTGGATGGGAAGTACCAGACTATGCAGTGGTTGAGGTAGCCGGGTCCGTTGTCGTGGAGGGCTCTTTAGGCATGTACAAGGAGTTTGAAGTTGATCCTCTTCTCAACTGTGAGCCAGTGGAGGGTTTTCAGGTGTCCTGTGATGTGTTCTCGACGGGGAATGTTTAGGATGAGTCTGGTGGTGTTCTGAATCTGTTGCAGCTTGTTCAGCTTCTTCTTGATGGTTCTGGCGTAGAGGGCATTGCCATAGTCAAGTCTGCTCATGATTAGTGTGTGTGCCACATTTTTTCGGCAGTTGGTTGGTATCCATCTGAAGAAATTAAATGTCGTGGCAGCCCAGCTCCCTGCAGCCTCAGGGACAGCCACCTCCCCAGGGCAAATAATAAACACAATGCAAGGGGACACCTGCCCCCCCACAGCCTGGGGTACTACCACCTCCCTGGGGCTAATAAATAACAAATCAAATGCGAATGGGCTGCCTGCCCCCGCAACTCTGAGGGACCACCACCTACCCAGTGCTAATTGAATCATTGGATGTGGGCCGTGTGCCCCCCCCCCCAGAGGAGCCAATGATGACCTTGGGCACCACCACCCCCCAGGGCTTGCTCCTGCTACGTCTCGGGGTACCCAACCCTGGGACATAGTTCTTTGATCTCATTTAGGAAGAGCTTTGACAGCTTCTGCCAAGTAAGAGAAAACATTTCACTGTCAAACAGCTCTCACTTCCTGAAAGTGAAGTTTTCATCCGTTTCCCTACATGCAAATATGCATGCAGTGAATGAGATGAAAACATTGCTCCTGCAGGCAGGAAGCTGCTTTGTAAAGCAGTTTCCTGCTTGTGGGAGCACTGCCAGCTCCCGCTGGATGTGAGGAGCCTGCTATGACTGCTGGGGCCTTCAGGCTCCCCCTGTGGTCCTGTCACTCTCTCCCTTCCATCCCATAAGGGATGGAAGAGAGAGATTGTTATTGCTTTGGTCTCTCCATACAATGACTTCAAAGAGTCAGACTAGCAAATTATTGGTAAGAATGTTATAATTATGTTTGGAGGCAGAGCAGCACAGTGTCACTTCTGGCCTAATGGTCCAGGTCTTGTGCTGTCACTCAGTAGGCTGAAGGTTCAAATCCTAGTATCGCTTGTGTATGAAGCTGGCCTGGTGTGTGGTGAGGACCTCTGGTGTTATCACCTTATACCAGGTCCAGGTATCCTCTATTAGTGAAGTGTGTGCAGTGTCTAGAAAGCCATAGCTCTCTAGAGGTTACTGTGGATGAGCAGCCAAGACTTATCTAGGAGACATGGTAAGCTTATGCAATGCCACTGTAGTCACACAGCAATTACACATCTGAATAAACCACATAGTGTTACAAAAATTAAGGTACTTTATTAGGGTAACACAAATACCAGAGTACTGAATAGGAAGTCCCCCAACTGGAGGTAAGTAAACACACTATTATATACACATTAGAAATCAATAAACAGAAGAGAAAGCAATAAGCATTGGTAAAAGCAATAGCAAATAGTGAAGGCCCTGGGGAGGGCCAAACCATAAACTAAACAAGCATTTGCAATGCAACCAGTCTCACGTTTGCTTGAGCTGGAGCAATTAGCACTGTAAACTCCTAACCGGACTTTTCTTGCCACATAAATTGAAAATGAGAATAAAACAGTTTCACTTAACTAACTGGACTTTTCTTGCCATATAAAATGAAAAGTAAAAGTTTCACATAAGGGAGCTGACGGCCGACATCAGTGCAAAGCAGACACACAAAGGGAAATAAAAGTTCACTCATAGTGAAACCTATTGGCAAAAGCGCAATTATCTACGTAACCGGCAAAAGTGCAATTATCTACGTAACCGGCAAAAGTGCAATTAACTATGTAACAGGGTCGATGTCATGCAAAACGCTCGACTTCTGCCCAGCGAGATCGTGCAGCAAAAAAAGAGAAAAAGTAGTCCAGAAAACGTGGAGCTTCATATGTTTTCAGTACTTGGTCGCTGCGTAAACACCAGAAAAGGCATGACTTATGCATGCTTTTCACTAATGAAATCAAGCAGATTTTAAAAGGCAAGCTCACAACCAATGAAAGACACTGACGTGACATGGGCGTGGTTTGAAGCCCAAAGAGAGATTACAACACGGGACGGAGCACTTTGTGCTCGCCCGTAAAAAGTGGAATGTGAAAGACAGTTCCCCACTGAAGGAAGTGGAATCAGTAGAAGGGACCTGGAGGAACTAGGAACCCCAAGAGGTGAGTGCCAGGCCAGGAGACCAGGAGAGCAGAGGTCAGTACCTAGTTTTCACCAAAACCAACAGGTGACCTCTGGAAAAGGATTAGGCAAGAACTGACAAAGTCTGGAAGATTATAAAGGTGGATACAGAGACAGATACAGAGAGCCTGAAGATTCCTTGGAGGAGTAGCAAACAATCCTTGGTAGCTGCAAGAGTCCAGGTGCACAGGGGTACTGTCCTGCAAGGAGAGAGCTTACCATCTTCCAGGTTGGAAAGCTGGTAGAGAGGACCAATGGGACCACTCCAGATCACCACCTGTGATGCAGGATCCAGGCAGTTCCGGAGGAGAGAAAATCCACACAGCTAGTCATCATTAAAGTGAGTGCCTGCAGATGCAGGGGAGTGACTCATTCACTCCAAGGGAGATTCCTTCTTACTTCTTGTGCAGGCGGAAGACTCGCTGCTCTCAGAGGATGCACAGCCGGAGAAATGTTGAAGTTGGTTGAAAGAGCCAGAGAAACAATGTTGCAGAGCACAGTCTTCACTAAAGTTGCAGATTGTTGGTTCCTGGCGGGTCCAGTTGCAGTCCCAGTAGCCAGAAGATGAAGTAAATGATGTAGAGTAGTCCTGCTGGAATCTTGCATGTCGAATCTAAGGACCCACCCAAGAGGGAGACCCTATATAGCCCAGGAAGGAGGATGGGTCACCTAGCATGGTGACCATCTAACAGGAGGGGGCTGTGATGTCACCTACTTGACCTGGCGACTCAGATGTTCCCAGGGGCCTCTGCCTATCTTGGATGGCAGAAACAAGTGGTCCCTGGACTGGTGTGAACTGGTTTATGCAAGGAGGGCACCAAATGTCCCCTCCCAAGCCATGTAAGCTTATTTCCAAGGGAGAGGGTGTTACCTCCCTCTCCCACATGAAATTATTTGCTCTGCCTTCCTCAGCCTGAGCTGGTCAAGCAGCAGGAGGGCAGAAACCTGTCTCAAGGTTGGTAGAGATGCAGGCTTCCCAGAAAACCCCAGAAGACTGGTAGGAGCAATGCTGGGGGTCTTCTAAGGAGCCTCCAGAGTGCATGGAATCATACAACCAATACTGGCAGCAGTATTGGGATATGATTCTGACATGTTTGACACCAAACATGCCCAGGTTTGGAGTTAGCATTATGTAGTTGGACACACTTAGGCGGTCATTCTGACCGCGGCGGGCGGCGGTAGCCGCCCGCCATGCGGTCACCGCCATTTGCCTGCTCCGCGGTCAAAAGACCGCAGAGGCCATTCTGCCTTTCCCGCTGGGCCGGAGAGCGCCTGCAAAAGGAGCGCCAGAAACAGGGTGGCGGGAAGGGGGTCGGAATCTCCATGGCGGCGCTGCTTGCAGCTCCGCCATGGAGATTCAGCCCAGACAGGGGAAATCCGGTGGGAAACCGCCGGATCCCCTTTTCTGACCGCGGCTTTACCGCCGCGGTCAGAATGGGTAGGGAAGCACCGCCAGCCTGTTGGCGGTGCTTCCGTGGTCATCCACCCTGGCGGTCGATGACCGCCAGGGTTGGAGTGACCCCCTTAGTGACCTGTGTCCAGTACATGGGTAAAATGGCTTCCCAGCACTGACAAAGTCCAGTGTAGTGGAGCTGGAGTTTGCAGAGACTCTCTGCTCATGCAGGGGTGCCTTCACACACAGGTATCTGCACTCTGCCCTCTGGGCTAGGCAGGGCAACCATAGGGGTGACGTACAGTGACCTGTTGCATTGACGTGTAGTGAAAGGGTGCATGCACCTTTTCACGCAGGCTGCAATGACAGGCCTTCAGACACATTTTTCATGGGCTCCTATGACTGGCACAATACACGCTGGAGCCCATAGGGAACCCTTGGTGCCCCAGTGCCCTGGGTACACAAGTAAAATATATTAGGGACTTATATGGGGGCACCAATATGCCAATTGTGGGGTGTGCAAAGTCCAAAGCAACCACATTTGGAAGGAGAGATCACAATCACTGGGGTCCTGGTTAGCAGTATCCCAGTAAAAACAGTCAAAACATACTAATAGCAGGCAAAAAGTAGGGGTAACCATGCCAAAAAGAAGGTGCTTTCATACAACTTGGCAGTATGGCTGTTTTCACTGTTAACCATTCCTAGTGATGGAACATTGAAGTATTTTTCCCCTCAAAGTCTGTGGGTTGAATGTTATAGCTAAGTCTGGACACTGCATAGTAAGTAGTAACCTCTGGCCTAGTGGTTAAGGCCTCAGGCATCCACACTGAAGGTTGATTTCTCTAGTCTAGCTGAGTCTTAGGTCATTTCCTGCGTTAGTTTCTTTCAACTATAAATATTTAAGCTGAACATTGAAAGGTGATCTCACTCTTTTTAATTTACAAAAACATTGTTCTTTTCAATTTGTCCAGAAATATCTCATTCTAAGTATACCATTCATTAAATACAAAATTGCTAGTGGGGTGAAAAACTGGGGTTAAATAGGCGCTCAGGTTCAACAAATAGCATCAATTATAAATCAAGTAGACATGAAAACAAAGAAAAACCTGGGTGCCTACACAAGGGAACACCCCCATCCCTTATAGGTTAGAAACAACCCAACAAAAAGGATTACATGGTGTGGCACACCTAAAAAAAAAATTTCGTCCGTAGAAAATTCTACAATTTCGAGTATCAACTTTTAATACAAGTTCAAAAAGTCCATTTAATGCTTTACATATTCGCTCCTCATAGGTATAAACATATCTCCAAAATGGTACAATTCAAGCCGGTACAATTCAAGCCAACACGTGTTTCGTCTTGGGAACACTTCAAATCGATCCCAAACGACTTCTTCAGGGCTAAAATTGTAAATGAAATTAATTAAGTTAGAAATCAAAATCCTACAACCTAGTCCTCAGAGTTAACAAAGAAAGTGTTAGTGGACATTCTAACTTGAGTCCCAAACAAATTGGCCAAAGTGTTAAACCGTATAGTATCATTATCTCTAATCATGTCCCTAAATCAAAAGGAAAAAGGAAAAAGAGAAAAGAAGAGAAAAGAAAAAGAAAAACGATGTGAAACAAGTGCCCAGATAATCCCCAATGGATTATCAATGTGTAAGAAGTTCGAGAGGCGATTATAAATAGTCTACAAAACAACATCTAACCTGTACTAGAACCAACTTCCAACAATCCATGAAGGAAAACACCACTGTGTCAATTATCGTGCAGTAGCCTACAAAAAATCATACCTCTTAATTTTTCCAAAAGGTTGACCCAACTTCAACCATCATCACGCACCATCCACGAAAAATCACACAAAAAGTAAGTGATAATTATCTGAAACAAGAATATTAATGCCAATTATACTTCCTAAATCAGAAATGCTCAAATAAAATTAAGTCAACAAGGTTCGCAATACAGTTACCTCTCATCACAGGATTTCTATAGTCCAATGTACGATTATGAACCATCCATGTTGATAATTAGTCCAAGAATCAATAAATATCCAATACAGTAACCTTTATTGCGCCTCCAGATCTAGCAAACAGATAAACAAAATCCATAGCAAGTGAATAACAATTTCATGAAAATAGTCTGTATACCATGTTACAGGGGAACGTAGTTCAATTGTTCAATCGAGTGCGATCTCAGGAAGTCCCAAAAGCAATTTACTAATACCATTACGTTTAACTAGGGGCACCCTCAACCATCAAATATCAATCAAAATTGAACGCACGTGGACACTATTCAAATGCCGAAAAACACCCCCACATCAGGGTCTTTTAACAAACAACAAAAACATAATCCCGTTCAAGAATCCACAACCCGATACTCACCGTATTAACAATATGAGCAGGAATGAGCTCCAAAAGCTGCTACGTGAAAAACGGAGAGGCGAGTACGCTAGTCTTCGGCTGAGTGATATTGTAAGACCGACAGGAAACGCGAGTACGCGATTATTCCAGCTAGCGTCTGGAACCCGGAAGTCCAAATAAACATGTGAGAAGGTAGCCTCTTTCTAGCCTTGTTACCCCCACTTTCGGCCTGTTTGTGAGTGTATGTCAGGGTGTTTGTCACTGTTTTCACTGTCTCATTGGGATCCTGATAGCCAGGCCTCAGTGCTCATAGTGAAAACACCATGTTTTCAGTATGGTTGTTATGTGTCACTGGGATCCTGCTGGTCAGGACCCCAGTGCTCATAGGTTTGTGGCCTATATGTATGTGTCACTGGGACCCTGTCACACAGGGCCCCAGTGCTCATAGGTGTGCATGTATATGTTCCCTGTGTGGTGCCTAACTGTCTCACTGAGGCTCTGCTAACCAGAACCTCAGTGGTTATGCTCTCTCATTACTTTCAAATTGTCACTAACAGGCTAGTGACCAATTTTACCAATTTACATTGGCTTACTGGAACACCCTTATAATTCCCTAGTATATGGTACTAAGGTACCCAGGGTATTGGGGTTCCAGGAGATCCCTATGGGATGCAGCAATTCTTTTGCCACCCATAGGGAGCTCTGACAATTCTTACACAGGCCTGCCACTGCAGCCTGAGTGAAATAACGTCCACGTTATTTCACAGCCATTTTACACTGCACTTAAGTAACTTATAAGTCACCTATATGTCTAACCTTTACCTGGTAAAGGTTAGGTGCAAAGTTACTTAGTGTGAGGGCACCCTGGCACTAGCCAAGGTGCCCCCACATTGTTCAGAGCCAATTCCCTGAACTTTGTGAGTGCGGGGACACCATTACACGCGTGCACTACATATAGGTCACTACCTATATGTAGCTTCACCATGGTAACTCCGAATATGGCCATGTAACATGTCTATGATCATGGAATTGCCCCCTCTATGCCATCCTGGCATAGTTGGCACAATCCCATGATCCCAGTGGTCTGTAGCACAGACCCTGGTACTGCCAAACTGCCCTTCCTGGGGTTTCACTGCAGCTGCTGCTGCTGCCAACCCCTCAGACAGGCATCTGCCCTCCTGGGGTCCAGCCAGGCCTGGCCCAGGATGGCAGAACAAAGAACTTCCTCTGAGAGAGGGTGTGACACCCTCTCCCTTTGGAAAATGGTGTGAAGGCAGGGGAGGAGTAGCCTCCCCCAGCCTCTGGAAATGCTTTGTTGGGCACAGATGTGCCCAATTCTGCATAAGCCAGTCTACACCGGTTCAGGGACCCCTTAGCCCCTGCTCTGGCGCGAAACTGGACAAAGGAAAGGGGAGTGACCACTCCCCTGACCTGCACCTCCCCTGGGAGGTGTCCAGAGCTCCTCCAGTGTGCTCCAGACCTCTGCCATCTTGGAAACAGAGGTGCTGCTGGCACACTGGACTGCTCTGAGTGGCCAGTGCCACCAGGTGACGTCAGAGACTCCTGCTGATAGGCTCCTTCAGGTGTTAGTAGCCTTTCCTCTCTCCTAGGTAGCCAAACCCTCTTTTCTGGCTATTTAGGGTCTCTGTCTCTGGGGAAACTTTAGATAACGAATGCATGAGCTCAGCCGAGTTCCTCTGCATCTCCCTCTTCACCTTCTGATAAGGAATCGACCGCTGACCGCGCTGGAAGCCGGCAAACCTGCAACATAGTAGCAAAGACGACTACTGCAACTCTGTAACGCTGATCCTGCCGCCTTCTCGACTGTTTTCCTGCTTGTGCATGCTGTGGGGGTAGCCTGCCTCCTCTCTGCACCAGAAGCTCCGAAGAAATCTCCCGTGGGTCGACGGAATCTTCCCCCTGCAACCGCAGGCACCAAAAAGCTGCATCTCCGGTCCCTTGGGTCTCCTCTCAGCACGACGAGCGAGGTCCCTCGAATCCAGCGACACCGTCCAAGTGACCCCCACAGTCCAGTGACTCTTCAGCCCAAGTTTGGTGGAGGTAAGTCCTTGCCTCACCTCGCTGGGCTGCATTGCTGGGAACCGCGACTTTGCAAGCTTCTCCGGCCCCTGTGCACTTCCGGCGGAAATCCTGTGTGCACAGCCAAGCCTGGGTCCACGGCACTCTAACCTGCATTGCACGACTTTCTAAGTTGGTCTCCGGCGACGTGGGAGTCCTTTGTGCAACTTCGGCAAGCACCGTTTCACGCATCCTCGTAGTGCCTGTTTCTGGCACTTCTCCGGGTGCTACCTGCTTCAGTGAGGGCTCTTTGTCTTGCTCGACGTCCCCTCTCTCTGCAGGTCCAATTTGCGACCTTCTGGTCCCTCCTGGGCCCCAGCAGCGTCCAAAAACGCCAAACGCACGATTTGCGTGTAGCAAGGCTTGTTGGCGTCCATCCGGCGGGAAAACACTTCTGCACGACTCTCCAAGGCGTGGGGGATCCATCCTCCAAAGGGGAAGTCTCTAGCCCTTGTCGTTCCTGCAGTATTCACAGTTCTTCAGCCTAGAAAGAGCTTCTTTGCACCAACCGCTGGCATTTCTTGGGCATCTGCCCATCTCCGAGCTGCTTGTGACTTTTGGACTTGGTCCCCTTGTTCCACAGGTACCTTCAGACAGGAATCCATCGTTGTTGCATTGCTGATTTGTGTTTTCCTTGCATTCTCCCTCTAACACGACTATTTTGTCCTTAGGGGAACTCTGGTGCACTTTGCACTCACTTTTCAGGGTCTTGGGGAGGGTTATTTTTCTAACTCTCACTATTTTCTAATAGTCCCAGCGACCCTCTACAAGGTCACATAGGTTTGGGGTCCATTCGTGGTTCGCATTCCACTTTTGGAGTATATGGTTTGTGTTGCCCCTATCCCTATGTTTCCCCATTGCATCCTATTGTAACTATACATTGTTTGCACTGTTTTCTAAGACTATACTGCATATTTTTGCTATTGTGTATATATATCTTGTGTATATTTCCTATCCTCTCACTGAGGGTACACTCTAAGATACTTTGGCATATTGTCATAAAAATAAAGTACCTTTATTTTTAGTATAACTGTGTATTGTGTTTTCTTATGATATTGTGCATATGACACTAAGTGGTACTGTGGTAGCTTCACACGTCTCCTAGTTCAGCCTGAGCTGCTTTGCTAAGCTACCATTATCTATCAGCCTAAGCTGCTAGACACCCTATACACTAATAAGGGATAACTGGGCCTGGTGCAAGGTGCAAGTACCCCTTGGTACTCACTACAAGCCAGTCCAGCCTCCTACATTGGTTGTGCAGTGGTGGGATAAGTGCTTGAGACTACTTACCACTCTTGTCATTGTACTTTTCATAAGAGAAAAATATACAAAACAAGGTCAGTGTATATACACATAGCCAAAAAGTTTTGCATTTCCTCTTTTCACTCTTTTCTAAGTGCTGAAAAGTACTTCTAAACTTTCAAAAAGTTCTTAAAAGTTTAAAAAGTTTTTATCTGTCTTTCCAAAAAGTTCTGAAAACTTTTTTCTCTTTTTCTATCACTTTAACTCTCTCTAAAAAATGTCTGGGACAGGAAAAAATGTTGAACTGTCCAAACTTGCATATGATCACCTTAGCTGGAAAGGAGCAAGGAGTCTCTGCATAGAGAGAGGTTTGAGTGTAGGGAAGAATCCTTCCTTAGAACTGTTAATTAACATGCTTAGAGTACAGGATAAGGCCATAAGTGCCCAATCTGTAGAAAAAGTAGCTAATGGTTCTCAATCTGATCCAGGGACTCCCCCAGGAAAAGGTTCAGGAAAGAAACTTCTCAGCCTGCCCATTACTAGACAGTCTAGCATAGTTGGTACAGAGGTTGAATCACACCATACTGATGGTGTGCTCTCACATTATACTGGTAGCCAAGCTGTTAGGGTGCCCTCTGTAAGGGACAGGTCTCCTTCTGTTCATTCCCATCATACCTCTGTATCTAGAAATGTCCCTCCCACCCACCCTGATGACAGATTGTTAGAAAGGGAGCTCAATAGATTGAGAGTGGAACAAACCAGACTGAAGCTCAAGAAGCAACAGCTGGATTTGGATAGACAGTCTTTAGAATTAGAGAAGGAAAGACAGAAGTTGGGTTTAGATACCCATGGTGGCAGCAGCAGTATTCCCCATAGTCATCCTGCAAAAGAGCATGATTCCAGGAATCTGCACAAGATGGTTCCCCCTTATAAGGAGGGGGATGACATTAACAAGTGGTTTGCTGCACTTGAGAGGGCCTGTGCTGTACAGGATGTCCCTCAAAAGCAGTGGGCTGCTATCCTATGGCTATCATTTAGTGGAAAGGGTAGGGATAGACTCCTTACTGTGAAAGAAAATGATGCCAATAATTTTACAGTTCTTAAGAATGCACTCCTGGATGGTTATGGCTTAACCACTGAACAGTACAGGATAAAGTTCAGAGAGACCAAAAAGGAGTCTTCACAAGACTGGGTTGATTTCATTGACCATTCAGTGAAGGCCTTGGAGGGGTGGTTACATGGCAGTAAAGTTACTGATTATGAAAGCCTGTATAACACAATCCTGAGAGAGCATATACTTAATAATTGTGTGTCTGATTTGTTGCACCAGTACCTGGTAGACTCTGATCTGACCTCTCCCCAAGAATTGGGAAAGAAGGCAGACAAATGGGTCAGAACAAGGGTGAACAGAAAAGTTCATACAGGGGGTGACAAAGATGGCAATAAGAAGAAAGATGGTGAAAAATCTCAAGATAAGCATGGGGATAAGGGTAAAACCAAAGATCCCACTTCAAATCTTAAACACTCTTCAGAGGGTGGGGATAAAACAAATTCTTCCTCTTCTTCCCAACCTGCACACATTAAAAAGCCTTGGTGCTTTGTGTGTAAGAACAGAGGCCATAGGCCAGGGGATAAGTCCTGTCCAGGTAAACCCCCTGAGCCTACCACCACTAATACATCAAGCTCTAGTGCCCCTAGCAGTAGTGGTACTAGTGGTGGGACTGCTGGCAACAGTCAAGCAAAGGGTGTAGTTGGGTTCACTTATGGGTCCATAGTGGAAACTGATGTAATCAGTCCCAAGACAGTTTCTGTCACACCTAGTGGCATTGGCCTTGCCACACTGGCTGCTTGTCCCCTTACAATGGATAAGTACAGGCAGACAGTTTCAATAAATGGTGTTGAGGCCTTGGCCTACAGGGACACAGGTGCCAGTTTCACTTTAGTGACTGAAAACCTAGTGCCTCCTGAACAACACATCATTGGACAACAGTATAAGATTATTGATGTCCATAACTCCACTAAGTTTCTTCCCTTAGCTATAATTCAGTTTAGTTGGGGTGGAGTTACTGGCCCTAAGCAGGTGGTGGTATCACCTAGCTTACCTGTAGACTGTCTCTTAGGTAATGACCTAGAGGCCTCAGGTTGGGCTGATGTAGAGTTTTATGCCCATGCAGCCATGCTGGGCATCCCTGAGGAATTGTTCCCTCTCATTTCAAGTGAAATGAAAAAGCAAAGGAGAGAAGGCCTGAAAACTCAGGATCCCTCTCCATCAACAGGTAAAAAGGGTATCACAGTATCCCCTAACCACCCTACCATTCAGGATACTATTCCTGTGGTGGGAGAAACCTCTCCTGGGGTGGCACCTGTTCCAAGGGAATCATCAGCTGGCAAAGCTGGACTCCCTGAGGTGGAAGTACCTCTCTGTGGGATAACTAACATTGGTGAGAAAAACAGCACCATTTTAGTTAACATGGAGCATCCCTCCAACCCTCCCAGAGAAACTTTAGTGCAGAAACCCTGCACTACCTCACAACACTTAGGACAGCATCCCTGCCCTAGTGTGGAGCTCATAGGACAGCATCCCTGCCCTGCTCCAACTCAAGAGAAACAGCATCCCTGTTCTCTCTTCCAGCCAGATGGACAAAGTTTTTGCCCAGCTATGGCTTTTCTGAGACAGCATCCCTGTCTGGCATTTCCATCACTACAAATAGGTTCAGTGGACAATTCCCACTGCTCTAAACTAAAACTTACTGATAGAAACTCTGAAAATACATCTTCACATTGTTGCTTAGCTAAAAAACTTCAAACAGGGTGGTTTACATCCCCACAGGGAAGTAACCATATAGTGGATGATAAAGGGAGTAACCAGTCTATTGCAGAGCTACTCTCTACTTATCACCACTTAGACAATAAAGTCTCAACTGGCCAAGGTTAGCCTTATTGTCCTTCGTTTGGGGGGGGGGTTGTGTGAGAAGGTAGCCTCTTTCTAGCCTTGTTACCCCCACTTTCGGCCTGTTTGTGAGTGTATGTCAGGGTGTTTGTCACTGTTTTCACTGTCTCATTGGGATCCTGATAGCCAGGCCTCAGTGCTCATAGTGAAAACACCATGTTTTCAGTATGGTTGTTATGTGTCACTGGGATCCTGCTGGTCAGGACCCCAGTGCTCATAGGTTTGTGGCCTATATGTATGTGTCACTGGGACCCTGTCACACAGGGCCCCAGTGCTCATAGGTGTGCATGTATATGTTCCCTGTGTGGTGCCTAACTGTCTCACTGAGGCTCTGCTAACCAGAACCTCAGTGGTTATGCTCTCTCATTACTTTCAAATTGTCACTAACAGGCTAGTGACCAATTTTACCAATTTACATTGGCTTACTGGAACACCCTTATAATTCCCTAGTATATGGTACTAAGGTACCCAGGGTATTGGGGTTCCAGGAGATCCCTATGGGATGCAGCAATTCTTTTGCCACCCATAGGGAGCTCTGACAATTCTTACACAGGCCTGCCACTGCAGCCTGAGTGAAATAACGTCCACGTTATTTCACAGCCATTTTACACTGCACTTAAGTAACTTATAAGTCACCTATATGTCTAACCTTTACCTGGTAAAGGTTAGGTGCAAAGTTACTTAGTGTGAGGGCACCCTGGCACTAGCCAAGGTGCCCCCACATTGTTCAGAGCCAATTCCCTGAACTTTGTGAGTGCGGGGACACCATTACACGCGTGCACTACATATAGGTCACTACCTATATGTAGCTTCACCATGGTAACTCCGAATATGGCCATGTAACATGTCTATGATCATGGAATTGCCCCCTCTATGCCATCCTGGCATAGTTGGCACAATCCCATGATCCCAGTGGTCTGTAGCACAGACCCTGGTACTGCCAAACTGCCCTTCCTGGGGTTTCACTGCAGCTGCTGCTGCTGCCAACCCCTCAGACAGGCATCTGCCCTCCTGGGGTCCAGCCAGGCCTGGCCCAGGATGGCAGAACAAAGAACTTCCTCTGAGAGAGGGTGTGACTATCTCTCCCTTTGGAAAATGGTGTGAAGGCAGGGGAGGAGTAGCCTCCCCCAGCCTCTGGAAATGCTTTGTTGGGCACAGATGTGCCCAATTCTGCATAAGCCAGTCTACACCGGTTCAGGGACCCCTTAGCCCCTGCTCTGGCGCGAAACTGGACAAAGGAAAGGGGAGTGACCACTCCCCTGACCTGCACCTCCCCTGGGAGGTGTCCAGAGCTCCTCCAGTGTGCTCCAGACCTCTGCCATCTTGGAAACAGAGGTGCTGCTGGCACACTGGACTGCTCTGAGTGGCCAGTGCCACCAGGTGACGTCAGAGACTCCTGCTGATAGGCTCCTTCAGGTGTTAGTAGCCTTTCCTCTCTCCTAGGTAGCCAAACCCTCTTTTCTGGCTATTTAGGGTCTCTGTCTCTGGGGAAACTTTAGATAACGAATGCATGAGCTCAGCCGAGTTCCTCTGCATCTCCCTCTTCACCTTCTGATAAGGAATCGACCGCTGACCGCGCTGGAAGCCGGCAAACCTGCAACATAGTAGCAAAGACGACTACTGCAACTCTGTAACGCTGATCCTGCCGCCTTCTCGACTGTTTTCCTGCTTGTGCATGCTGTGGGGGTAGCCTGCCTCCTCTCTGCACCAGAAGCTCCGAAGAAATCTCCTGTGGGTCGACGGAATCTTCCCCCTGCAACCGCAGGCACCAAAAAGCTGCATCTCCGGTCCCTTGGGTCTCCTCTCAGCACGACGAGCGAGGTCCCTCGAATCCAGCGATACCGTCCAAGTGACCCCCACAGTCCAGTGACTCTTCAGCCCAAGTTTGGTGGAGGTAAGTCCTTGCCTCACTTCGCTGGGCTGCATTGCTGGGAACCGCGACTTTGCAAGCTTCTCCGGCCCCTGTGCACTTCCGGCGGAAATCCTGTGTGCACAGCCAAGCCTGGGTCCACGGCACTCTAACCTGCATTGCACGACTTTCTAAGTTGGTCTCCGGCGACGTGGGACTCCTTTGTGCAACTTCGGCGAGCACCGTTTCACGCATCCTCGTAGTGCCTGTTTCTGGCACTTCTCCGGGTGCTACCTGCTTCAGTGAGGGCTCTTTGTCTTGCTCGACGTCCCCTCTCTCTGCAGGTCCAATTTGCGACCTTCTGGTCCCTCCTGGGCCCCAGCAGCGTCCAAAAACGCCAAACGCACGATTTGCGTGTAGCAAGGCTTGTTGGCGTCCATCCGGCGGGAAAACACTTCTGCACGACTCTCCAAAGCGTGGGGGATCCATCCTCCAAAGGGGAAGTCTCTAGCCCTTGTCGTTCCTGCAGTATTCACAGTTCTTCAGCCTAGAAAGAGCTTCTTTGCACCAACCGCTGGCATTTCTTGGGCATCTGCCCATCTCCGAGCTGCTTGTGACTTTTGGACTTGGTCCCCTTGTTCCACAGGTACCTTCAGACAGGAATCCATCGTTGTTGCATTGCTGATTTGTGTTTTCCTTGCATTCTCCCTCTAACACGACTATTTTGTCCTTAGGGGAACTCTGGTGCACTTTGCACTCACTTTTCAGGGTCTTGGGGAGGGTTATTTTTCTAACTCTCACTATTTTCTAATAGTCCCAGCGACCCTCTACAAGGTCACATAGGTTTGGGGTCCATTCGTGGTTCGCATTCCACTTTTGGAGTATATGGTTTGTGTTGCCCCTATCCCTATGTTTCCCCATTGCATCCTATTGTAACTATACATTGTTTGCACTGTTTTCTAAGACTATACTGCATATTTTTGCTATTGTGTATATATATCTTGTGTATATTTCCTATCCTCTCACTGAGGGTACACTCTAAGATACTTTGGCATATTGTCATAAAAATAAAGTACCTTTATTTTTAGTATAACTGTGTATTGTGTTTTCTTATGATATTGTGCATATGACACTAAGTGGTACTGTGGTAGCTTCACACGTCTCCTAGTTCAGCCTGAGCTGCTTTGCTAAGCTACCATTATCTATCAGCCTAAGCTGCTAGACACCCTATACACTAATAAGGGATAACTGGGCCTGGTGCAAGGTGCAAGTACCCCTTGGTACTCACTACAAGCCAGTCCAGCCTCCTACAAAACACAAAATCAGTAACATAGAAAACGGACTACCCGGCAAAAACGAAGGCATCATCATAAAACTAAACAAAAGACTCACATTAATACTAAATGCAAAATATCTTCATAATGCCTCAGAAGAAAACCCCAATGTTAATGATCTAGACTGCTTATTTAAACTCACGACTTGAACAAGACTGATATAAACACTAGCATTCAAATTAGATGATAATCCAAGATGCCCCTACAAATACTGAAAGCAATCGAATCATCCTATTAAATGGATAACCTCACCAACTCTAATATATCAATTCAAGTGGCATAATTACCCAAATTGAATAATCGCAGGTTTAGAATAGAGATTTTTAGAGATAAAAAGATTTTTATATAAAATATGTGTGTTAATTTGGTGATGGAGCCCGATCGAATAGTCCCCGTTAAATAAACAGGAAATGAATTGAACCCCCGACGACTTCGTTGAAAGATTTTGATTATTAACTGAAACAATGCAAATCTGTTAACAACAGAGAGAATAAAAAACAAAAAACACAAATGTATAACATACAGCACATTCAATTGACACATAGAATAACACATGACAACAATATTGATTAAATGATCAATAACATCAATGCCTAGGTAACCCATTTCTTTGATTATTCTACAAGGAAGAATTCCAACTCCCTATCAGTATTAAGACCAAACTCAACGGCCTTTAATCTCATAATCCAGAGTGACTCTCTTTGTCGCAGGGCTAGTTCCCTATTTCCACCCCTCGGGTCTTTGGGGATGTGTTCCAACCCAAAGAATTCAAAACTCTTATGATTGGTCTGTGAGTCACAAATCATTATGTGTGTCACTAATGGATATCTCATATCCAAATTCTTTAGCGCTCTCATGTGTTCACCAATTCTAATTTTAAGTGCACGAATTGTGCTGCCTACATAAATTTTCTGGCATTTACAACGTATACAGTAATGTAAACAACAAAGGTGGTGTTACAGTTAATCATTGAGCAAATCTTAATTTGTGTTTTGCCATCCGAAAATTCTTTCACCTTGTGACAGGCCCAGCGGCATACTCCGCAACATCCACACCTGAAAAAAACGACCATTTTAGTGGAAAGCCATGTCGTTTTAGGAGAATTAGCAGTAAAACTGGGACTCAATATGCTTTTTAGATTACGACCCCTCCGAAATGTTACTGATAATCTTTCAGGCAAAATATCCTTCAGTGATTCATCCTGGGATAATGACGGCCAATGTTTATTCATACATTTTTGTAAAATTAATTAAACATCATTATAGTCAGTAATAAATCGGGTTATATTAGATTGATTAGTCCTCTTAATGTTGCTGATCTTTTTTAATATGTCATCTCTCTTTAAGCTTTTAGCTCTATGATGGGCCTTCTTAACCAATTTATGCGAGTAACCTCGTGCTAGAAATCTTTCACCCATGTTATCTAACTCATGGAAAAATTCTTCATCTAAGCTACAATTACGTCTAGCCCTCACAAATTCTGAGTAAGGGATAGATGCTACTTGATGCCTAGGGTGCGCGCTGTCTGCATGAAGTATGGAATTGCAAGCTGTGGTTTTGCGAAATAGTCTGCTCTGAATTTTGCCATCAGCAATGAAAATTTCAATGTCTAGAAATTCAATGCTTGTAAAACTATATTGATGTGTGAATTTCACGTTCATGTTATTAGAATTAAAAAATTCACCAAATTCCAAAAATTTCTCTTCACCACCCGTCCAGATCAAAAAACAATCATCAATATATCTTCCCCAGAACAATATATAGGTTTGCCATTGGCTTGCATCAGGGCCCCAAATCCATTTGTGCTCGAACCACCCCATAAACAAATTTGCATATGAGGGGGAGAATTTGGAACCCATGGCCACACCTTGCTTTTGTCGGAACCAATCGTTATTAAATAAGAAAAAATTATTGGTCAATATCAGGTTCATCATTTCAATTAACATATCAGTATGCTCCCAATAACTCGCTGATCTTTTGTGTAGAAAGAAACGGACAGCTTCTTGTCCAAGTTCATGATTGATACATGTGTATAATGAAACTACATCCAATGTTACCAACATCATATCATTGTCCCACTCCACATCATTCAGGATGCTCAGAATATGCGTGGTATCTTTAATAAAAGATGGTAGATTACATACTAGTGGTTGCAAAAAGCAATCAACATATTCCGAAAGCTTCTCCGTAGGACCTGAAATACCTGAGACAATAGGTCTGCCTGGTGGAAAAGGCAAACCCTTATGCACCTTGGGCAGCGTATAGAGACACGGAAACCTGGGATGATCTACTCTCACGTTTGGGATCGATTTGAAGTGTTCCCAAGACGAAACACGTGTTGGCTTGAATTGTACCGGCTTGAATTGTACCATTTTGGAGATATGTTTATACCTATGAGGAGCGAATATGTAAAGCATTAAATGGACTTTTTGAACTTGTATTAAAAGTTGATACTCGAAATTGTAGAATTTTCTACGGACTAAAACATTTTTTTAGGTGTGCCACACCATGTAATCCTATTACCATTCATTAAAGCCTAAATTTCTCTCTCTCCCTAAATCTCTCACTTTTGCGCTCTCTCTCTCACAGTTGGGTGGCTAGGGGGTTGGCCGTAGGGACTAGCTGCAGTCCGAAGGCTGTGCGCAGTGCAACATTGAGTAGTTATAGGGGGTTGGCCATAGGGCCTGGCCGCAGGCCTTTGGCTGTGGGTGACGGCTGTTGCATTAACGTATAGTAATTAAAATTACTTTACGTTAAAAAAACACAGAAATTCACTTACAAATCAAAGGGTTCAGAAGAGTTATAGTCAGGTTCTGAATTGACTTATTCAAAGCCTTAGAAATTCACCAGTTATAGTTATAGTTATTTCAAGTAACTATAACTTATGCCCTATGGTAACTATAACTCACGCCCTCGCCGCGCACTGCTAATTATTCCAGATATTACATGACATCTTTAATAACATCATTGATAATATTACTGTAACATTTGTTGTAAAGTTATTCATAAAAAACTGTGCATGGCGGGACCTGAGTTATAGTTACCTTGGGGCATGAGTTATAGTTACTTGAAATAACTAGAACTAGAACTGGTTAATTTTTAAGGTTTTGTGCCAGTAAATTCAGAACCTAACTATAACGTCCCTGTAACCTTTGGTTTTTTAAATGAATATCAGTCTATTTACCAACAGTCTACGACCAAAAAGAGGTATGATTTTTCAGCTTTTTTGCAATAGTAATAAACAGTACAGCGTGACCACTAGACATAAATTCATACCAGTTAGGAGAGAGTGGCCACGCATGGCACACAGTGCAGAACACATTGGCTATCCTAGGTCCAAGTCTCTTTAGAGACACCTACTACATCTTTGGCAGTATGTCCTCGCTCATCTGCATGCCGGAAATCCTTTAGTATCCCAATTCCCAACCGAGAAGTCGAAGACGTTATATAATGAATATTAAATCCAGATGCCCATTTGGAATCTTGCTTGGCTTCTACTTGGAAGCTTCTTGCTTCAGTTATCTCCAACAGTGAACTGCAATTCAAAGTTTATTATCTACTGTATTATTTGTGTTTGCAAGCGTATTTATGTTGGTAGCACTATACAACCTCTTAATGAGAGAATTCAGGAACATATCAGGGCAATTAAAAACAATACCCAGAGGTACCCATTAGCAGCACCTTTGAATGAATATCACAACTGAATGGAAATTCTCAACGTAAAATTTCATGGATTAGCTTTGGCTGACAGCAACCCCAGAAACAGAACCGAGGCGTTGAGGAGGTTGGAGAGTGAATGGATCATTGGACTATGGGCAGCGGACATGGGACTCCATGTGGACAAAGAACTACATATGTTTCTGGCATGCTGAACATAGATGCCATCAAGGGATGGATCTCTGACATGGTGCACGCCTAAATATTTATATTGTGAATAGTTTTTTAAAAATAGGGTGTTTAAATGTGTTTATGCTCTGGGCCCTCTTGAAACAAGAATATAGTATGGACCCTATTAATGTGATTATTATGTAGCAAATGGTGTCCTAAGTCTAGAAATCACTTGTATGTAACAGTCTACAATTCTAATATACATTTTATCTACCGTGTTACTGACCGCCAAAACATGAAGTGTGACTGTATGATCGAGTAACAAAGGTTTTCTTTTTCTACAGAGTAAACAAGTTTATCAGGGCCTGCTATACTGAACGTGAACCAATTAGTAAACTTTCTGCGTTAGACGAGGTATGTTTGGGCACTACGTGTTTTTGCTTATTTTGAGCTGTGCATACTTTTCTCACTATGGTGCTATAGCGCGGGAGCACAGAGCGGTACTAGGTGCCAGAGTAACAGAGGTGTTTGTTTATATTCAATGCACAAACTTAACAGGTTTGACATACTGAGCGTGGATACTAAAGGAGTTTTGCTCAATCCTTCTTTTGTAGAATTTGCACCCTTTTCTCACTACAGTGCTATAGCTCTAAGACATACAATGTTACTTTATGCTAGAATATCATAGGTGTTCCTCTGTACACAACACATTAACTTATCAGGATCCGACATGCTGAGTGCGGATACTTAGGGAGTTTTTCTCAATACCTCTTGATTAATAAGTGTTTTATGACCCTTTGGTCACGCCCACCCAAATGGGAGGTTAATGTGTCTCCTTCTTTATGTTCGGGGCACTTCTCAATTGGATACGTGTAGGCGGGGTCGGCTTGGAATTTTGTTGAAAGTTTATGGTGTGACGATTTGACAACAAGATTAGGTTGGTTTTGCCTGAACGCTTTACTTGTTGGCCTATGTGCACTTTTTCATTTGATCTTTTCTTTCCTTTAGCATACCTCTTGTACTGCTCTTTGGAAGCCTACGGTATTATATTGATCTCACTCTGCATATGCATGAGTGCTCACCACACATAGAATGCATATTACACTTCATTCACTCACACGGACTTAATAAATTAATTGCTCGGATCTATTGTTTTTTCACATAACATTGCACGAAGTTTTCAAATCACCAATTTAGGATTTGTTTCCCACATATATTTTTTTGCCTTTTTTCACGTGTGGATGAGACTTTTTAACGAACACGGGAGTGACACGGATGTATATACGGAAGTTCTTTTGGATTTTTTGATATCCCTGTCATCTCATATTATTACAATGAAATCCTTTCTCGGTTACCTTTGCAGCCTTGATAAAGTCACATGGGTGAGGAACCACGTGTTGGCTGTTGTGGATTCACATGAAACATCAACAAAAGGATGTCAACCATATATATATATCTGGAGTAAGTCACATTGGATTATTTGACGTGTGTGTGCATAGGGTATCTGTTGTTCAACTGGCTACATTGGTCCCTTGTAGATCAACACAATACAAGCTCTGGTAGTAGGGCATTGTTACCTTACTGACACAAAGTAAAACTGATTGCTTTTGAGGATTATATTTCCCACTACAGTGTTTGCATATTTTCCGCTGTGGAGGTGGAGGTGTTGATTCCACTACTACCCTTTTCTGTTTTGATCCCCAACAGTGTACTTCCACTCATTCTATAATTAACATCATAGCGGTCACAGATTTGGAACCTAGGCATGAGATCAGAAAATCTGACAAAACACTCATCAGAGCTCCATTGGATGTTGTTAATTATCGTGTAGTAGCCCTCCTTCCTGCTAAGGGAGAATCTTGTAAAAGTCATGGCTAAATACATAGCAATCTGTTTTTTTGGATGTACGCAATATTCTCAATGAACAACATTTTGGTTTCACAGCAGAAGGGTTACAGAAACGATCCTGTTACTCTTTGGGAACAGGTTAGGAACACTGTGGATGAGGGAAACACAGCTGAGGGATCCTTTCGGACCTCTCTCCTTCTTTTGATACTTTAAGTGAGCCCATGTATAGTTGTCCCTGGAAATTTTCCGGGTTTCAGCAGTATCTCTAGTGCTTTATAATTGGCATACCCATGCATCCAGGCTTTCAGTCTTGTGCCTGCAGCGCTCTGGCACATGCTGATGATATGCAATTCATTATTCTCCTACACCATCTGGCCCTGGTCTCCATGTCTCATTTTAGGACTGACAATGCCCAACAATGGATGACTTATGATTTCTTAAATTAAAACACTAGTAAAATGAAATATAATCATTGGCAGAGGTAAACAAAGAAAGAGCTGCTTCCTTTAAACCATTACTGCCTCCAGCGTTAAACTGAACTTTGGGAAGTCTGCACTGCCAGATGGGCCCGCTTGAAAGGACCAAGTGGGTGGGCTGCTTTATTTCTATCTTGTGGACAGTGACAGAACCAAAAAGAAGCCCACATGCTAGTGCTTTCAAGTTGGTCCATTTGGCAGTCCCAGACTGCCTGCTAGGCTAATTCAACACTGGCTGCCTGTGTGCTTTCAAAAACTAGATCTTTGTAACTGTTTATAACTAGGTTTCACTAAATCTGCTATACTGAAATTTCAACAGGCTTGGAACGATGTATTAAATGTCATACATTATTTAAAGAGGTCTCATCATGTCTCTAATGCAATTGGAAAGTTGCGCTGGCTAGTGAGTGAGTGGAGCTATTTAGTTTAAGTGCTGCTGCCTGATACATTTAGGGTGTTTAGACAAAATAATGGAGAAAAAATACTGTGTGGACAAAATATTGTGTCAAGAATATTGAGGGCTAAAATATTGTGATGCTACGTTTTTTATGAGTAAGCTAAATGTTACTATGGATAACTCCTCATCCATGTACCTTGAATACAGAGATATGTTCAAGGTATGTAGATGTGGAGTTAAGAATCGTAAATCTATACTTATCTACTGGCACTTGCATTCACAATATTTTGGTCCTCGATATTATTGGCGCTATACTTTGTCCACACGATATTTCTGTTTCTGATAATCTGTCAGTGATCCATATAAAGTTTACCATCTCAGGGAGCAGGCCTGCTTACCTTACATTTGTCATTGTATGTTTCTTCCAGATCTATCTGCTGAGGAGCTCAGTCATTACTCTAATGTTTATTCAGTACAGCTGACCTGTAAGGGAGGTCGGTCTTTTACATTTAGTGGTGCAAAGTTTGGAATCAGCTAACCATCCATTGAGACAGATTAGACATTGCACCTCCATTAGAAAGACTCTTAAGACAGTTTTATTTTCTAATTCGTTGTCTGCTTGCCACTTGCTATCGTTTTTTTGTTTGTTTATTAGTGCCAAGAAGCTTTTCAGTATATGCAATACTATAGAAAAATAAAAAAAACACATCTAGAGGCTACATTTGAGCTAGTAGTTATTGAGTGAGAACTGTTGATATACTTGCCTGTCACTCGTTAGTTCTTCAGGGTTCCACCCACCCACATACTGACCCCCTTTTTTATGGTCCTCTATTCATTTCCTCTGAATTAGAAATGTTTTTTTATTTTTTATTTCTTGTTAATACATTATGAATAGTATGATGTTGGTACGTCAGTGATAAAATGTGGCTATGGACTCTGTTGTTCTTATTCCAGCACGCTTGTCTTAAACATACTTGAACATAGTTTTTGACCTTTTAGCAATGGACCGTCAAGTGTTTGTACTTTGAAGAGCAGATTTATGGTGCAAGCGCAGCACAACCCTTAAGTGTGACTTATCAAGCCATGCAAGTCTACCTTGCGTGGCTCTGTCTGCTTAATAAAGCCAGAGTAACGCAGTGAAAATTACAGCTTTGTGTTACCCTGCCCTAGGGAGGCATTCAGTGGGTGGTGCATGAGCTGTTTGTTTATTGCCCATTCTCCTATCAAGCTACCTGCAGTTTATCTGGGGATGCTGCAGCATCCTTCAACATTCCTACTTCCATGGTCGCTGGCCATTTGAGTTAGTATGGGTACACAAAGGCGTAAATCAATCAATCAATCAAGCACTCAATCAATCAGCATTTGTAAAATGCAGCACTGCCACCCCAAGGGGTATCTGGGCACTGAGGGTGCCAAGCCTCCATAGAACAGCCAGATCTTGAGTTTCTTTCTGAAGTCTGCCGATGAGGGTGCTGTTTGCAGGTGGGGGGGGCAGGTCATTCCAGGTCTTCGCGGCAATGTAGGAGAAGGAGCAGCCCCTGCTGCTGCTTCATTAATTGCTGGGGGTGTCCACAAGGGCAAGAAAGGAGGAGCACAGGTGTCTTGAGGGTAGATGGCAGTTCAGTCAATGGTTGATATAGGATGGTCCTTGATTGTGTAGAGCTTAGTAGGCATGCATGAGGATCTTAAACTGGCATCTCTTCTGAATGGGGAACCTGGTGGAGGTTTCTGATGCGGGGTGATGTGGGTCAGTTTGGGGAGGTCCAAGATGAGTTTGGCTGTGCCATTCTGTATGGTCTTGAGTCTTTTGAGGAGCTGGTAGGAGATGCCTGCTGAGAGCAAATTGCCGTAGTCAAGGCAGCTGGTGACGAGGGCATGGGTGACAGTTTTCCTGGTGTTGACTGGGATCCATTTGAAGATTCTTCAGACCATGCGAATGGTGTGGAAGGATGAGGAGGCGACTGCATTGTTTTGTTGTTTCATGGTCAGTTTGTTGTTGAGGGTGATTCCTAGGTTGTGTGCATGTTATGTGGGTATGGGTGTTGGTCCATGTTAAAAACGGGGTCTTTGGTTGACAGTCAGGTTACCCCCTGTTCAAGCAAGGACCCACACTCTAGTCAGGGTAAAAGAGAATCACCCTCAGCTAACCCCTGCTTACCCTCTTGGTAGCTTGGCAGAGCAGTAGGCTTAACTTCAGAGTGCTAGGTGTAAAGTATTTGTACCAAGACACATAGTCACTCAATGAAAACACTACAAAATGACACAACACCAGTTTAGAAAAATAGAAAATATTTATCTAAACAAAACAAGACTAAAATGACAAAAATCCACAATACACCAGTCAAGTTATCACGTAAAAATCAAAAAGGGTATTTAAGAAGTTTCAAACACACACTAACGCTGTCAGCGTGAAAAAGTACCTTGGGTGCGCCAAAAATAACCCCACACGGGCGAGTGCGCGTCAAAAAGGACTCGCGAGGCATTGATTCTACTCACGAGCGGGACCTTGCGTCATTTCTCCTTTCACTGTGTCGGGCGTGTCGTTTCTTCTCTCTGCAGGAGAGCGATGTGTCGATCCGGTCAGCACTCTCGGGTCCGGGCAGACCTTGTGTTGTTTTTCCACGTCCAGCGGTACTTGAGTCGGAAATCCAGCCGCACAATGATCTGAAAACCCTGCAGCGCGGGTTGTGATCTCCCAGCCTCCGTCAGCGATGCTGCGCGTCATTTCTCCTGCTCCTTGCATCGATTCTTTGGTCACGTTTCCGGCAAGCGTTGATTTTCAGCTGCAAAGCCGGCGGCATGTCGTTTCTTCAGCCGCAGATTGGAGTTGCGTTGATCTTTTCCCCGCACAGCGTTCTGTGCGTGGATTTCCTTGTCTTTAGGCTGCCAGCTTCTCCTTTCAGGGTCCCAGGAACTGGATGGGCACCACAGGGCAGGGTAGGAGTCTCTCCAGAGACTCCATGTGCTGGCAGAGAGTAGTCTTTGCTGTCCCTGAGACTTCAAACAACAGGAGGCAAGCTCTAAATCAAGCCCTTGGAGGTTTCTTCTCAAGATGGAAGGCACACAAAGTCCAGTCTTTGCCCTCTTACTCTGGCAGAAGCAGCAACTGCAGGATAGCTCCACAAAGCACAGTCACAGACAGGGCAGCTCTTCTTCCTCAGCTCTTCAGCTCTTGTCCAGGAAGAGGTTCCTCTTGTTTCCAGAAGGGTTTCTAAAGTCTGCGGTTTTGGGTGCCCTTCTTATACCCAATTTCTCCTTTGAAGTAGGCCTACTTCAAAGTAAAGTCTCTTTTAGATGTGAAATCCTGCCTTGCCCAGGCCAGGCCCCAGACACTCACCAGGGGGTTGGAGACTGTATTGTGTGAGAGCAGGCACAGCCCTTTCAGGTGTGAGTGACCACTCCGCCCCTCCCTCCTAGCACAGATGGCTCATCAGGAAATGCAGACTACACCCCAGCTCCCTTTGTGTCACTGTCTAGTGTGAGGTGCAACCAGACCAACTGTCAAACTGACCCAGACAGAGAATCCACAAACAGGCAGAGTCATAGAAATGGTGTAAGCAAGAAAATGCTCACTTTCTAAAAGTGGCATTTTCAAACACACAATCTTAAAATCAACTTTACTAAAAAATTGATTTTTAAATTGTGAGCTCAGAGACCCCAAACTCCACATGTCCATCCGCTCCCAAAGGGAATCTACACTTTAATCGGATTTAAAGGTAGCCCCCATGTTAACCTATGAGAGGGACAGGCCTTGCAACGTTGAAAAACTAATTTAGCAAAATGTCACTGTCAGGACATATAAAACACATTACTATATGTCCTAACTTACCCATACACTGCACCCTGCCCTTGGGGCTACCTAGGGTCTACCTTAGGGGGGGTCTGATATGTAAGAAAAGGAAAGGTTTAGGCCTGGCAAGTGGGTACACTTGCCAAGTCGAATTTACAGTTAAAACTGCACACTCAGACACTGCAGTGGCAGGTCTGAGACATGATTACAGAGCTACGTATGTGGGTGGTACAACCAGTGCTGCAGGCCCACTAGTAGCATTTGATTTACAGGCCCTGGCACCTCTAGTGCACTGTACAAGGGACTTACTAATAAATCAAATATGCCAATCGTGGATAAGCCAACTGCATACACATTTTGTACAGGAGCACTTGCACTTTAGCACTGGTTAGCAGTGGTAAAGTGCCCAGAGTAACAAAAACAGTAAAATTAGAGTCAAGAACACACCAACAACTTAGGGAACAGAGGCAAAACGTTAAGGGAGACCACGCCAAGGATGAAAAGTCTAACAGTATGAATTCTGCTGGCCACCAGCAATGGTCCCAAGCAGAGATGCTCTTCCTGAAGATCAGTACTTCCGGCTTGTCGGAGCTGAGTTTGAGGCAGTTGTCTCTCATCCACTTGGTTATGTTGGTCATGGCTTCACAGAAGTTGGGTTTGGTGCTGGAAGGATCCTCAGTGAGTGATAGGATTAGTTGAGTGTCATCAGCGTAGGAGAGTATGTTGAGTTTATGAAACCTGATGATGTCTGCGAGGGGGGTTCATGTAGGTGTTAAACAGGATGGGGCTGAGGAAAGGTCCTTGGGGTATGCTACATATGATGTCCTTGTGAGGTGAAGGGAGGCACCCGGGTGCTCTGTGTGCGACCTGTAAGGAAGGAAGCGTTCCACTTGCGTTCGTTTTGCTGTATGTCGATGTTGTACAGTCTGTAGATGAGGGTGTGGTGGTAGCAATGTTGAACCCAGCAGAGAGAGTGAGGAGGATCTACGCCACAGTTTCTCTGTGGTCAAGGAAAGATCTGATGTCATCTGTGGGAGTGAATAGCACGGTCTCAGTGCTTTGGCTGTTGCGGGAACCTGATTGTGAAGCATCAAATACCTGGTTTTGTTCCAGGTGTTTGGTGAGTTGTTGGTTGTTGTCTTTCTCAAGGACTTTAACTTGGTAGGGGAACAGGGAAATCGGCTGATAATTTTTTAGATCGCTGGGGTTGACTGAGGGTTTCTTTAGGAGGGGTCTGACCTCTACGTGTTTCCATCTGTCTGGGAAGGCTGCCATGAAGATGGAGGTGTTGATGATGCTCGTTAATTCGATGCTGATTGGGATGGTTCTGAGGTTGAAGAGTCGGTGGGGGCAGTGGGCGTACCAGAGTGGATGGAAGACATGATAGCAGTGGTGGTCTGAGTGGTGAGCGTAGACCAGGCGGTGATAATTTGGCTGGTGTGCATTGGTTGGTTGAGGTGACTGAGATTGAGAGACGTGGTTTGGGGGTCGCAATTGTTGTAGATGGAGGTGATCTTGGTGTGGAAGTATTCCTCGAGGGAGTCACAGAGTTCTTGGGAGGGGTGGATGGTGTTCTCTGTAACTATCAGGTTGGAGAATTCCTTGACTATTTTGAAGAGTGCCTTCATGTGTTTGTCTGCCATGCCAATGCAGGCTGTGATGGCTGCTTTCTTGGCTTCTTTGATGGCTAGGTGGTAGTTGTTGAGAGCTGCTTAATGGCCAGCTCTGTCAGAAGCGTTCCTTGTGGCATTCCATTGTTTCTCAAGTTGGTAGCAGTTGCGCTTTGATTCCTAGCTCTGGGGTGTACCAGCTGGTGTTTTTGGAGGTTTTGCTGGTTTTTGCTCATTTCAAGAGGGCAATTCTGTCAGAGCAGTTGGTGATCCATGCCGAGAAGTTATGGATGGCTTGATCAAGGTCTGATGATGCTTCGGGTTGGGAGGTGTGGAGGGTCTGTTAAGCAACCGTGTTCTAGTCGGTAAATGACACAAGACGTCTGCACAGAAATAACACAGTTTAACCCCTATACTTGCATACACTCATGAACACAATCACCCAGTTGGAGGTTTACCAGATCATTGAGTAATATGGAGCAAGAGGCAGGGAACTTGCTGCAGGTAGGTTTCATACTCCCCACGGTATTGTCAGGCAACAATCTTATTTGAACCCAGCATTTGGAGTCACAGGAAACCATACTCCAGAGAAGGACACTTTGATATACATTTTGGAACTCCTTTTGGTCATACTATACCATAATCCTAAACATGGTAGGATATGGACATTCCTTGGAACAGTGGTTCTTATCTTGTGGCCATGAGACCTTGGGGGGGGGGGCTTCTGTGACTACTACTCAGGGGGACTCTGACTGCTTGGAAAAATTAATAATATTAATAGATTAATAAAATGTATGCAAATAAAGAAGCAAAAAATATGATTAACATTTTTTAAGCTAAGGAAATGTGGAGGAATTTGCTTTAAAGGCTGAAAGTTGAATTGGTGATTTGTGGGAGCCGTGCAAACGCATCAAACAGAATACATTATGTAGAATGGGTGGCTTCAGTTAATTTGATAAATTCCCAAAGCTTCACATGAAAACGAAAATTTTGATTTGGTTATATTTTTTGTGAATTCAATAGAATATTTCATCATTATTGTATTTGTTTGTTGAATGCCTATTTCTGTGTTTTTTGTGTGTATTGTAGTAAGGTTCAAATCATGCAAATTGCTTAAGCCTTGGTGCCCGGCTTCTTCTAATGATTCAGTAGTGGTTCCTGGTTTTTCATAATGATTTAATGGGAGTTGTTGGATTCCAGTAATGGTTAAATGAGGATCCACAGAAGTCAGAAGGTTAAGAACCACATGTTATGGGCTTTGCGTGAGACATGCAGAACTTACAAATGCTACTGATAACTTTAAGGTCAATCATATATATTTCATGCAAGATGTCAATGTGTTGTGAATCTATTGTGAAGGAATATTGAAGTAGCAAACAAGCTCTATGGAGTTTTACGAAGAGGAAATCAACAAACATTTGAATGAAGTCACCAATTACTTAAATGTTCCTGATGTTTCTTAATGAATACTTTTTGCTACCACAACAGAACATTACAATACATGCTAAAATGGAGGCAGGCTCAATAAAACTATAGAAAGTCAAGTTACTTAGGGGCACATTTATCAAAATTTCATGCAGCGCAGCAAGTCTCCTTGCTGCGCTGCACTGCATGACAAAGCAAGGGGAGGATTCCCCATATTCAAAATAATATGGCACAGTCCTGCCTTTTCCCAGTGCTGGCACAATGTGCTGCCTAGTGCCAAAGCAGGCACTCTTGCACCATGGTGCCGGGGTGCCAATTTTGTAAGCAGGATTTTTTTCTGCAAAATGGCCACCTTCCTGCACAAAATTATTTGCCTGAGACATTTTCCTCTTTCTAGGTGTGCTGCAAACTGCAGCACACCTAGAAAGAGGAAAAACAAGGAGAAATAAATATATTTCTCCTCCTTATGCCTCACCTGGGGAAGAGTAGCAGTTTTGTTGCATTCCCAGGTCAACCACTTATGGTAAATCTGCAAATGCTTCAAAATCCAAAGGTGTTGCATGGGAACACCAACGCACATTCCCAGTTCAACCCCTTATGGAAAATCTGCAAATACTTCAAAATCCATGGGTGTCTTTTTTGGTTGAATTTAATTATGCCAAGTTATCTGCTGATAAAACGAGACTCAGGGCCCAGATGCACTGGCAATGATGCTGTATAAAACCTATAACCATTGTTGTTTTACTTTGTGTCTTCTCTCTCTGTGAACAGGTGCTGTCAACTAATCTTGAGTGAGACGCTACACCCTCCCCAGTCAGAGACCTATTATAAGAAAGTGGGTTATTGATTGAGGAGGGTGAAACCCTCCTCAAGCAACAACTACAATCCTTGTCACTAAAGCACAAAAGTCACAAAATTAACCTGTGCTTTACCCTCCGGTAGCTTGGCACAAAAGCAGTCAGACTCAACTTAGAGGCAATGTGTAAAGTATTAATGCTGCACACAAACAGTAATAAAGTAATAGTACACCACAAGTAAATTCACAAAACAATTTTGAAAAATAGAGAAAATGTAATAAATAAAATGATACCAGAACAATAAAAATCCAATCACTGGAGATATTGAACTTTAAAGTTTTAGGTGGGTAGAGTGCCTAACAGCACAAAGAGCCATTCAAGGTCATTTGGTCATGCTAGACCTGGGGAAAATATCTTGTTCAGATCAACCACAATGGGGTATGGGTCGGATATACGAGGTGGATTGGGCCTGGCCTTGGCTTACTTGACTTTGCAAATTTCAGGAAAGGTAGAGTTTAGCGGGGCAAGGCAGTAGGCAGTGTCTGAGGAGAAGTCGTCCTTCTACGGGAGCTGCTGGACGAAGGAAGGTTTAGGCCTGGCAAAAGGTTTATTTTCTAGTCGAAATGGCAGTTTTAGAGCTGCCCTACAGGCTGTAATGGCAGACTTGAGGCATGTTTTGAAGGGTTATCTTAGTAGGTGGCAAATGAGTGCTGCATGCCCACCAGTAGTGTTTAACGTGCAGGCCCTGGGTGCATGTAGTTCCATTTTTTAGGTACTGATACATAAGGTGTAGGTCAATTTTACCATGTTTTACTTTACCACTGGTTAGCAGTGGTAACGTGTCCAGAGATCTAATGAGAACAAAAATGAATTTAGATAACAGTGGGGGTGAAGGCAAAAGGTTTTGGGGAAAACCACTCCAAAGATATCAGGTAAGTACCGCCCTGCCATTGGATAGAAACTAGTGCTACCAGGGGGCTCACCTAGTATCGCTTCCTCCTATGGCTGTGATAAATTACTATTATATTCTTCTTGGGTGAGGGTTGGCTTTCATACTCTGTCGCCATATTTCCTACAAGACCTACTTGCTGGTCGGCCATGCAGATGTTTGTATCTATGTAGCTGGAGCAACACGTCAAGACACACGACCTTACTATGCTGACCCATCTTAGGTTGGCTCTATTAATATATAAAAACCTTACGTGCTCTGTGCCCCTTGCAACACCCCCCCCCCCCACAATGCTCCCCTTTTGCAAAGCGTTAGCACAAAATAGGAGGGAATTTTTAGGAACACAAAAAAATAGAAATTAAAAACAGGTGGAATGTCTTTACTGAGTATACTTTGTTTGTAATAAAATTGCCCTCCTAACCCATTTTCGTCAAAAGACTTGCACTGACAGGCAGTAAATCGAAATGCAAGGGCCTGTGCCTACTTCCTTCTAGTATGAAAACAGACCACGCTGACTGTCCCTATCTATTTTAGTGATGCAGCTCTTTTTTATTACAAAATGATTAGTGATACATCGCTGTATTCTTACAACTCTTTTTGTGATGACTCAATTAAACGGGACTTTTGTTTGATGTGTGCCTTGGCTAATGATTCAAAATATCCCTTCTACCGTCAAACATAATCAGAATTTAATCTGGTTTATTTTTAGCGTATACCTTGGGAAAGTGCTTTTTGTCAGTTAATGCGCCCTCCAAATGCCTGGGTGAATAATACACAAGAAAGGCTGCTAATGATTAGGCTCTTCAAGCTCCCCTCTCTAAGGAAGCTACTTTTAGACACAAACAAAGATTAAAAATGTTCCTAGTTGTGCTTGATGATGGTACGGTTGGACCTGTTTAGCATTTCTAATTACACAGACCAAAGTAAGGGCAGAGTCAGGAGTAAATAACTCATACCCCTACACAAAAATAGGAATAGTTAGAAACTGTAATAAAAATAGTCTGGTTACTGTACTTATATCCTAGAGACCTATTTCTAATTTAAGGTTCATGTAACGAGGTGTTAAGGGTTGAAATCTTTTTATACCTTATTTAGGCAGGTGAAATGAAGAAATGACCGAATACTCGAATAGATGGATGAACGCTGATTATTTTATCTAAAAAAACACAATGATCTTAGTTCAAGCCATGCTTTCGGTGCTGGTGTTCACCTTTTTGGTTTGTCAACTCAAAGCCTGCATGAGTTTGGCAAGAAAATGCTTTAGCAATGATCTGCAATGTGTTTGCTTGCTAGAAACCACAGTTGTCTACAACTCTCGAAGCTTCACCAGTTTGCTACTAATCATTGCCTCATCGTTCCTCTTTTTCGCCGTAGCCTTAATAAAGGACTGTGAAGCAGTGCCATTGCCCTTTCCTGGTAGTTTTATGTCTGCTCTGTGGTTTGACATCTTACATTTATCGGAACTCTCCTATTTATTTGAGCTTTTGGCTTGTAAAGCCTTTCTAGAAGTGAGCATGACTTCAAATGCTCCTCACAGGTTTTTTGACATTGTACATCATACGAGGACAACAGTTGTAGTTTCACCAGACAAAATGATGAGGCACTCTTGACTTGTTAATTAATATGTAACCTACACAGTTTTCACATGCCCACGTGTTTGTTTTCTGATTATCTGTGGCATTAATGTACGTCTGTTTTGTGCACAGTATTGCTAGCTAGAGCTGAAGCCCTGTGATGTTATCACTGGAGTGCAAGAGCTAATGCTGGGTGAAGGAGAATGTGAGTTATTTGGGGCTAGAGTTGAGATGAAGGGGGAAGAGCCAGGAGTTGAACAGAAAGAGGGTGGAGGTTACAGTCCGATGCAGATAATCCTGGATCTGTTACTAGTTTAAGACTTACCCTGAGCCTCTCTCAGGTTTAACTGCGCAGAGGTTCCGGGTTGCTGATGGTACAGATAGGAATTCAGTGAACCAAGCCCTCTCCCGCAGTAAAATCCACTGCTGGATGAGAGGTGTACCATGAGATAATGTTAGTGCCTCATTTGAAGTGCTAGGATTCCCGAGTAAAACACATTTAAATACAATATAATTCTTTCAAATCCCTAAAAAATTAAGTTTACTAAAAAGAATTACAAATAAAATACCATATATAATGAAATTATAGTAACTTATAACAGTAGAAGTAATGAAAAAGCACAAAAACATGATAGTCAACGATATAACTTAAAACAATAATTAATACTTTAACATTTGTAACAAAGTCAAAAAATATATCTTCCGTGAGATTATCGTTGTCTCAATATTTTTAACAATATTAGTGCACAGTGATATTTTTATAAGAATATTACGGTCGAACACCACTATGCCATCCAATTTATCTATATGGAAGTGTACAGCCCCGTGCAGCTGTCAACAAATCCAATTCTTTAATGGAGTAGCTTCTTTTATCAACCATCTTAGACCAAGAAATGAAAGCAATGATATTCTCCAACCCTCACTGAAACACAGTACCAATACAATTGGCAATACAATTGTCAATGGCATCCACAATGTGTGCTTTGGAGTGTTAAACGGATGGGCACGTCCGCCTTGTTATTTGAGGATTGTTTGAACGACAGCATTTTTGGTGGTCCTCAAACAAATGCCAGGCGTCAGTTCTACTCTCAAATCCTTAACAAACCAAGACTTTAGAATAGCATTTTATGAGGCCAACGAAGCACAATTGGTGTTTATTATCTGGTGTAGACACCTATCTGATGGACTTCACCAAATATGTTGGTTTAACCACATCTACTTGCTGCATCACAGCCATACACTTACACTCTCAGCAAAGCGTCATTCCAGCTCAGTCCATTTTAAAAGCCACCTTTTGTTCCTCAACAGCACTAAAATAAACCAGGATGTCATCCTGCAAGTAAATGGCTTTCTTGTTCAACAATGATTTCAGACATCTAGACTGGAGAACACTGGCAGCTAAGGCCAGATCCAAGGATAGACGGCCAAGCGGAAACATGCCCTTCTTGTCATTGAAGGCTGTTAAGGCCTTATAGTTCTCATGAAGCTTGCTCTGGTGGTCAGCACTTCTCAAATCTCAATTGGAGAGGTACCTACCTTCCTTAGCATTAGAACTATTTCACCTATGTTTGGAGGAGGAAACTTATCCATCACAAGGTTTTGGTGCAACATCATAGGTCAATACAGAAAGTTAGGCCACTGTCCTGTTTCTTTGTTATAACTACCAGTGAGCACTCTATGATGCTCTCCTAAACCATGTCCCTTAAAATAGCCTTCACTTCCTCTCTATCGGAGACACCCACCTCACCTTCTATGTCATTGGCTCAGCCCTTTTTTAAGGTGTATCTTGTGAAATTATCCTTTAAGCTTCCATACCTTCCCCCAAAAACTAACTTGGCACTTAAAAAGAGCTCATCCAAACAGGTGTCTCCCACCATCATAGCCTGATCTGGTGCCAGTACGTTGATGACTGAGCAAAGGTGATAGTGATAGACCCACCCTAGAATGTGAAGCCCACCTCTAGCCACACACACTTTACACTTTGATTGGTCTTTCACAGAAAATCATTTCCGCCCTCCCAAACCTAATCATATCAATGCTCGATCTTTGGTAACTTTTATGATTAATGTTAGTCAGTTCCAAAATAGCCTTCGGCCACTTCTCCCAAACAATAGCCTCGGGTATTATGGTGCACATGAACCCAGAAGCCATCATTAATGTGACCTGAGTTCTATTCATAGTGAAATCTGCCTTGGGCCTGTTTCTCGAACCCTCCCCCTTACTACACAGTACTACACACAAAACCCTGTACCACACCTACTCTATCTGTGGGAGGCTGGCCTGGTTTGTAGTGGGTACCTAAGGTACTTACACCTTATGCTAGGTCCATTTATCCCTTATTAGTGAACTGTAGACAGTGTCTAGAAGCCAGACTCTCTAGGGGTAGTGTGGATGAGCAGCCAAGGCCTAACTATGAGACATGCAAAGCTCATGCAGTTCCACTGTAGTCAGACAGTACTCACATACATGAAAGAAAATACTCAGTGTTACAAAACTAAAGGTACTTTATTTTGGTGACACAAATGCCAAAAATAACATAGAGAGTAATACACAAATTCTATACACTAGTATGCAGAAATAGCTGTAAAAACAGTTAGAAAACAGTGCAAATACTGAAACTCACTATAGTTAGAAATGGGCCTAGGGGGAACACAACCATATACTAAGAAAGTGGAATGAGAAAGTCGGTTTCCCACCTAGGCAAGTGTAGTGTATAGAGGAGCGCTAGTAGTATTAGAAAACACCAAAGGTAAGTAATAGAACCCACCCCAGAGCCCAGGAAAGCAGGAATAAATCACAGTAACTTTCCTAGAACACACAAGAACATGAGAAACAAGATCTTGCAAGAACCAGAAGAGACTGCAAGACACCAACAATGGATTCCTGGACCTGAAGACCTGTGGAAGAAGGGGACCAAGTCCAAGAAGCACTGAAGAGTCAAAGGAGAATAGGAGCCCCGTCTAACCCGGATGAAGGTGCAAAAGAATAACCACTGGTGAAGAACAACAGTCAGAACTGCACCCAAGGAAATGGATACAGGTTCCTCGTTGATGCAGATGATGTCCCACGCTGGATGGATGATTGCAGTATGGTTTGCATTGCTGGATTCCGCCGACAAGCCTTGGCACACGCACAGCTCGCAGTTAGCAGAAAACGTGCTGCCTTGGACCAGGAGGGACCTGGTGGACTCTTCCAAGGAGGGAGAGTCACAAGGGGCTCTCGGCAACTCAGAGAGCCCTCAAAAGACCAGGCAGCATACACAGGAGTCCCACAGTATGGGGACAAAGAAGGTGCAAAAGCAGGACAATGCAGCACTACAACAACGGGTCCCATGCCACCAGAGAACCACGCAGGAAGCTGTGCAGCGCAGGAAGGAGTGCTGGGGACCTGAGCTGCACGGTGCACAAACAACTTCATTGAAGGATGCCAAGAAGCCTTGGCAACTGCAAAACACGCGGTGCACGGGGGTACTGTCTTGCATGGGGTAGCAAGCTCTTACCTCCACCAAAGTTTGGCATTTGGACATCATGACCGTCAGGACCACTTCAGTCTATCACCCGTGATGCAGGATCCATGCAGCTCATTAGGAGAGGGGTCCCACACAACCAGTCATCATTGCAGAGAGGTGCCTGCTGAAGCAGGGGATTGCCTCCTTCACTCCAATGGAGATTTCTTTGTTCTTCTTGTGCAGGCTGAAGACAGGCTGTCCTCTGAGGATGGACAACCAGGAAACAGTAGCAGTTGCTGGCAGGAGCTGAAGATACAATGTTGCAGAAGTCGTCTTTGCTTCTTTGTTGCAGTTTGTAGAGTTCCTGGAGGGTCCATAAGCAGTTTCTTCAGTGAGAAGGTGAAGTAAAGGATGCAGAGGATTCCTGCCGGAGTCTTGCAATCCGAATCTGAAGAACCACCCAAGAGAGAGACCCTAAATAGCCCTAAAAGGGGGATTGGTCTGCTAAACAGGTAAGCACCTATCAGGGGAGGGCTCTGATGTCACCTGCTGGCACTGGCCACTCAGATGCTCCCAGAGTGCCCTGCCAACTTGGAATCTAAGATGGCAAAACCCAAGGACCCTCAGGAGGAGCTCTGAGCACCACCCCTGGGGTGGTGATGGGGAGGGGAGTGGTCATTCCACTTTCCTTTGTCCAGTTTTGCGCTAGAACAGGGACTGGAAGTAGACTAGATTATGCAGGTAGGGCACCACCTGTACCCTTCAAAGCATTTCCAGGGGCCTGCGGAGGCTCCCCCTCCCAAGCCTGTAACACCTATTTCCAAAGGGAGAGGGTATAACATCCCTCTCTCAAAGGAAATCCTTTGTTCTGCCTTCCTGGGCTTGAGCTGCTCAAGCAACAGGAGGACAGAAACCTGTCTGAGAGGTGGTAGCAGCTGGGGCTGCCTGAAAAACCTCAGAAGGTTGGAATGGCAATACTTGGGGTCCTCTAATGGGGGCCCCAGAGTGCATGAAATCATACAACCAATGCTTGCAAAAGCATTGGGGTATAACTCCAACAGGTTTGATACCAAACATGCCTATATCTGGAGTTATCATTATGTAGCTGGACATAGGTAATGACCTATGTCCAGCACACGCGTAAAATGGTGTTCCTGCACTCACAAAGTTCGGGAAAATGGTCCTGGAGGTTGTGGGAGCACCTATGCTAGTGCAAGGGTGTCCTCATACACAGGTACTCTGCACCCTGCCCTCAGGGCTGGAGGGCCTGCTATAGGGGTGACTTATAAGTGACCTGGTGCAGTGTAAATGGCAGTGAAAGGATGCCCGCACCTTTTCACACAGGCTGCAATGGCAGCCCTCTGGAAGCCTTTGAATGGGCTCCCAATGGGTGGCAAAATAAATGCTGCAGCCATAGGGATCCCCTGGAACACCAATGCCCTGGGTACCTAGGTACCATATACTAGGGACTTATATGGAGGCACCAGTATGCCCATTGTGGGTGATATTTTGGATTACCAGTACCCTACAACCATAACATAAGGGAGAGAGCATAACTACTGGGGTCCTGATTAGCAGGATCCCAGTAGACACAGTCAAACACACTGACAAACAGGCCAAAAGTGGTGGTAACCATGATAGAAAGAGGCCACTTTTCTACACCATCTTACACCTTCCTTGACATACACTCGAAGTGTCCCTTCCTGCTGCATTTCCTACACTTTTTCTTAGGACACAACAATTGTTAAAATCAGGACCATGATAGCTACTACTGCACCTCATACACAGCCTAAACCCAGCTGTCTATTTTTCATGAAATTCCCAAGATTAGTCCTCTTCTTTCCCACAACATTGAACTTTGGCCCTGAATCATCTTCTGGGGCTACCCCTGAGGGTCACAAACCCTTTCCCTTCAACTTCTCAATTTCTTTCATGCACTGATTATTCTCCTCTACCACCCTAATAAGTTTGATAGCCTACTTCAAGGTGGCGTTACTTGTCACCCATATTCTCTCCTGCATCTTTTGCTATTGCAATAGCCAATGAACTGATGTTTGATTAGTTGGACAGCCATGACACCAAAATGACACTTGATTGTCCAGGCTCTCCATCTTGCTAAATACTCTTTGTAGGAAAGTACCATCTTTCTTGGCATGTTACCCCCATTTCTACCTGTATGTCAGTATGTTTTTGCCTGTCTCACTGATATCCTGCTGGTCAGGACCCCAGTGCTCATAGTTTGTGGCCTAATGTGTTTGTAGTGAATAGTGCTGAACTGTGTCACTGAGGCTCTGCTGATCAGAACCTCAGTGCTTATGCTCTCTCTGCTTTTAAATCTGTCACTATAGGCTAGTGACTTAATTTGCCAATTTCAATTGGCACACTGAACCCCCCTTATAACACCCTAGTATATGGTACCTAGGTACCCAGGGCATTGGGATTCCAGGAGATCCTTATACTGTAGGCTGCAGCATTTCTTTTGCCACCCATAAGGAGCTCAGACAAATCCTTTCACAGGACTGCCACTGCAGCCAGCGTGAAATAGTGCACACATTATTTCACAGCCATTTTCACTGCACTTAAGTAATGTATAAGTCACCTGTATGTCTAACCTTCATTTACAGAAGGCTAGGTGCAAAGTTACTAAGTGTGAGGGCGCTCTTGCACTAACAAAGGTGCCTCCACGCAGTCCAGGGCCAATTTCCCAGACTTTGTGAGTGCGGGGACGCCATTACACGTGTGCACTAGATATAGGTCAACACCTACACGTGGCTTCACAATGGTACCCCCGAATATGGCCATGTAAGGAGTCTAAGATCATGGAATTGTCCCCCATTCAAAATCTGGTATTGGGGAGCGAATTCCATGCATCCTAGGGGCTCCACCGTGGACCCCTAGTACTGCCAAACCAGCTCTCTGAGGCTTGCACTGCAGCTACAGCTGTGCCACCTCACAGACAGGGTTCTGCCCTCCTGGGGTCTGAGCAGCTCAGTCCCAGGAAGGCAGAACAAAGCATTTCCTTTGGGAGGAGGGTGTTACACCCTCTCCCTTTAGAAATAGGTGTTACAGGCAGGGGAGCGGTAGCCCCCCCCAGCCTCTGGAAGTGCTTTGAAGGGCACAGATGGTGCCCTCCTTGCATAAGCCAGTCTACACTGGTTCAGCGACCCCCAGTCCCTGCTCTGGTGCGCAACTGGACAAAGGAAAGGGGAGTGACCACTCCCCTGTCCATCACCACCCCAGGGGTGGTGTCCAGGGCTCCTCTAGTGTGTCCCAGACTTCAGCCATCTTGTTTTCCAAGGTGTGGGGACACTCTGGAGGCCTCTGAGTGGCCAGTGCCAGCAGGTGACGTCAGAGACCCCTCCTGATAGGTCCATACCTGATAAGGTAGCCAATCCCCCTCTCAGGGCTATTTAGGGTCTCTCCTGTGGGTTTCTCTTCAGATTCTACTTGCAAGTTTCCAGCAGGAATCCTCTGCAACTACTACTTCATCCTCTGACCTCGGATCGACCTCAGACGGCTCCAGGAACCGCTATAACAGCGACAAAGTATCCAGAAGGGCTACTTTTCCTCTGCAACTTCAGCTCCAGCCAGCAACTACAACAGTTTCCATGATGTGCACACTCTGCGGACTCCCTGTCTTCACCCTGCACAGGAAGGACCGAAGAAACCTCGGCTCTTGCAGGCACCTTCTATGTTGACGACCGGTTCTCTTGGACTCCTCTCCTGGGCGTGCTCCTTGGAACACAGGTGGTAGAACCCTTCAACACAGACTGTCCTAAGGTCCTGCTGTCCAAATTTGGAGGAGGTAAGAGCTTGTGACAGTACCCTTGTGCACCGCATTATCTTCTCCTTCTGGGGCCTCTGTGCACTATTTGTAAGAATCCTTTGTGCACAGCCTGGCCCAGGTCCCCAGCACTCTATCCTGCGATTTTGCCGAGTTGACCTCCGGTGGCGTGGGATCCTCTTTTGTAGTGCTGCACCAACCGCAATTTGCACCTTCTTTGCCTCCCTGTCCTGGGACCTCCGCAGGTGCTCCCTGGTCATCTGTGGGTTCCCTCCAGTGTTGGGAGCCCCCTCTGCCTCCTCAGTCTGAGGTGAGGCTCCCATGTCCCTCCTGGGTCCAGGCAGCACCACTTTGATGCAAATTGCGACTTTTCTTGATCCAAGGCTTGTTGGACGAATCCAGGGTGGAAACTCGCCTGCATCCAATATCTCTTTGTGGGACATCCATTGCATAACACAGGAACCCACAGCCTTCTTCCTTTGGTGCATTTCTGCAGGCTTCATGCAACCGGAGACTCTTTTTTTGCACCCTCTTTTAGGTTGGAAGGGACTCCTGTCCTTCCTGGAACTTCTTCTGACTTCTGGACTTGGTCTCCTATCTTTGCAGGTATTCAGGTCCAGGAATCCACCAGTTGTAGTTTGCAGTCTTTCTTGGTTCTTGCAATAACTCTAATCACGACTTGTAGTGTGTCCTAAGGAAACTTGCAGTACTTTACTCCTACTTTCCAGGGCTCTGGGGTGGGGTATTTTACTCACCTTTGTGGTATTCTTACTCTCCCAGTGATTCTCTACACACTACACTTGTCTAGGGGGGAGTTTGTGATTCGCATTCCACTTTCTTAGTATATGGTTTGTGTTGCCCCTAGACTTATTTTCTCCCATTGCATTCTATAGCATTTCCTATTGTTTGCACTATCCTATGTCTAATTAATTCCCTTATTTTGGTGTCTAGTGCAAATATTGTGTATAATACTTACCTCCAGAGGGAGTATTGCCTCTAAGATATTTTTGGCCTTGTGTCACCCAAATAAACTACCTTTAAATTTGGTAACAGTAAGGGGCTCATTATGAACCCAGCGGTCTGAACCGCCATATAATAAACACAGGGAGGGCCGCCTGTGGTGGCTCTCCGCCACCGCCAGGCTACTGCCGACAGGCAGCCTGCCGATGACGGATTACATTACCCTGGTGGGAAAGGCTGGCGGAAGGGGTGCTCAGGGGTGCCTGTGAAGTGCCCCGTCACGCAGGTCACTGCCCGTTCTGTGTGATGGGTGCTGCTGCACCCGCCGCACTTAGGCATTGACAACAACTCCATGTGGAGCTGTCGTCAATGTCCCGGCCCTGCATTCTGCTGCGCCGGCAAGCGGAAACACTCTTTCCGCCCGCCTGCCCAGCAGAATGTTCATAATGCTGCCTGTGGGGTTTCAAGTGGGTTGGCTGTCTTTGGAAAGACCACCAGCATGAATACAGGGTGTTTAATGCCGTGTTCATAATGAGCCCGTAAGTATTGTCTTTACTTGTGTATAAGTACTGTGTAAATATAAGGGTATTGCAAGATTAAAAAACAGTATAGAGTAGACAGGCAACAATGTACCCACACAATATTGAAAGCAAGGGGAAAGGAACTTGCTAACGCCAAGATAGGTCAACATGTTTCGCGCCTCACATTAGTCCAAACGGATCATCTGGCACTTCTTCAGGACCAAAAACAGCAATACCTTCTCCTGAACTTATATAGGAACTCAATGTAAATTATGCCAAGTGTTGAAAAACCAAAAACACAAGAAAGTGAGTGAATTTACTCACGATAGTCTCACACCAAGTGGATGTGAACTAGAAGAGCCTGTGGATAAAAAACATGTATAAAACATAACCATCATAGTACTGCAATTGGTACAAAAATCAAAATCATGGAACTATGACAGTGGCAAACCGATGTATGTGATAATATCACCATATTAGGTAATCCGCATGAAAACAGAACAATAAAATAAAGACAAAAAATGCTGACCTATCCTAAATTAGGGAGTATGCTCCATGGGACAAGGCGTGCCACTAGGCTGACGTTGTTTCTGAAAAAAGGGAAAAGGTAAAGGGCAAAAGACCCCATTTTGATGTCAAGGGGAGGGACCTTGTGTGTTTTCAAATATTGTATGTGGGCATCAAAAAGAACTACTATGAGAATAACATAAAAAAATGGTGACTTCAAAACAGAATAATCCCTACGTAGTTTAAGCCATAAGAGGTACTGGCTGGTAAAAGTAGAAAGAATACCAGCATGAAAGTATGCAGACTTTAATATAACTTTACTATAATGTATTTTCTAGCCACAAAGACCAACATTGTTGCCGGCTCAAGTGCAGCTGCAGGAGAAGGGGAGAAGTGGCAGCAGGTACGGGCGGTGGTAAGTCACGCTGCTTGCCTATTGACAATTACTGTTATAATCATTAGCTACAAGGGCACCATTGTGACTCATGATCATGAACCCCTCCCACTTTACCAGCTGTAGCGGTGGTTGAGTTATGGCTTCTTCTATCTGCAACTCAGCAAAAGCTTACATAATGTGAACTAAAAATGATGGTTTGATGGAAACAGGAAAGAACAGAAGTTAAAAGAAAGGAAGGGTGAAATCAGTGAAAGGAAAGGATGCATGGGTGGGCAAAAGGATGTGTGGGTGAGTATTGAGTAAATGAATGGATGGCTGGGTGGGTGAAAGGATGATTGAAAGAAAGGGTGGATACTGAATGGATGGATAATGGATTGGAAAGTTTGGTGAAAGACAATGAGAGAAGGTAAAGCTTAAATGATGGTCGCTATAGGTGAATAGAGTAGGAAGAATGAAAGGGTGATTGAATAATTGCATGGATGAATAAACAAATGAGCTCTTCTGCAGAGGGTCATGCTGCTCGCCTACTAATCCTGTGACTCACTGTATTTGCTAAGTGAGGCAGATATGTATCCCACCAATCCTCATTTCTCAAACCTCTCCCTGCACATGGCATTTCGCCACCCATAATCGAAATGCAGTATGGTTCAATTTGTGAGTGCAGTGTTAGCTGTGCAATGTGCTTCTGCTTCACTTAATGCAGCATTCACAAAGTTTTCAATGCACCGCAAACCAAACACACAAGGTGTGTTTCCCTTCACCCACTCTTAGTACTTCACTCCTTTATTCTTTCCAAAGTTCTTCTGTCCCAGCTCACCAAAAAATTAAAAAATTCCATTTTTGGCATGTGTCACATTTTTATGGCCATGTGAAGTGATTCTAAAATATATTTCATGGTTTCCCATTACAGATTTATTTTATATCTGTTCAGAATTTTCCCTTTAGACTTTCGTCTATTACAGTGACTGAATAAGGCAAAGCTTAGGCACATGATGAATCGAGGATCAGTGACACCCTTCTATTCTATAGTAAAAGCTCTACCCACCTGCCTAACCCCTTTACCTTATCCTGCAGTAGAGTAAGTCAAGTTTCCTTTCCTTACTGCCAAGAAAATGAATTTGTTTGAAATAATTTGTGGTAGTGGGCAAGGCCAGTGAGTAAAGTGGGACTAAGGGCCTGATATGATTTCAAGTTTGGCATAAGGAATACTATGTGACAAACGTGCAAAATGCAATCTATTTAGCCCATTACATTTCCTTTACTGCAGTGCGTCATTTCCCCACTGTCTATTTACAGCAGATAGGGAAATAATATCCACATTTTATACATGATTTGTGTGACGTAGTATACTATTTATTCATCTTCCTCTTTGGTGGCAGGGTAGAAAGTGAAAGGCATTTGGAGGTGAGCAGGGCCATTGGAAGTAAAGATAGATACTTGCCAACTACAGCTGCCTCAGCTGCAGACAGTAGCAAAGTACCTGAAGTGCTGGATAGCATGCCTTCACTAAACAAAGTGTCTGTTTAGTTACCAGAAAAGCCTTTAAAAGCAACATCACTGCTTTTTAATCTGGTGTTATTCTGCCTTAATTCTTCTCTGCTTGTGTGGATAAAAATAAGATTGGCTCTGTGACTCTCCTAATCATAATCACATCAAATTCTAATGGCCCTAGGGGACCAGCAATGCACTGCTATGTACTATTACTATTACTGTGCCACCCACTACTTAATTTTAAACAAGTTTTTGCAAAGAGCATTGTTTACAATTTGCTTTTTTCTTTTTATTTTGCTCAATATATCTGGTCCACCAGCACAACTCACCAGGCAGGAGATAGTGGCCTATTTGTGGCGGCAGGGGCTGGAGACCATCCACTCCAAATACCGGCAGCTGGTGGCCCTGGAGGATGAAGAGGTGAATGTAGCTGCCTCTGACCCAGGTCCCAGTTCAGCAAGCCAGCCCCAGCCTCCAGCCTCCACCCATTACATCACCAGAGCCACCGTCAGCTGTCAGGGGCCAAGACTAGAACTGCTGCCACCCTCTCCTGCTTTGACACTCAGAGAACAATGGAGAGGTGAGTGGAGAGCCGGCTAGACAGAATAGAGCAGAGCCTGGACCAAAATCAGCAATGCCATCTTTTAGACCTTTTTTATATTTTTTGTTTTGGTGGGAGGGACTTGTGCGTGGAGAGGGTGGGAAGGGAGTTGGGACAGGTTTTTTTGCTCTTTGAACTTTTTTGGGGGAGTTTCAATGTGGAATTTTCTATCTTTTGTTGTGGACTTTCGTTGGGATTTTGAGGATGGGGTGGGCCTGTTGTGGGTGGAAAGGTTGGGTTTTTTATTTGTAAAAAATCAAAAGGAATAATTTATTTTACTTCAGTTATGGCTCACGTGTTTATTTTGGTTTGCACTGCTGTCTTTTAGTGTAGCTTGTTATTTAAATCTGCTAAAAAGTGTATGTCATTTACTTATACCTTTGCTCTACTGCCCTCAGTAACTGTATTGACCCCTAGGGGATGATTGTCATTGCCTATTCTGCCTACAAAAACCTAGATACACACCAACAATATCTTCTTCAGTAGACGTTAATTACCAACTAAACAAGTTTACTTCAATCAATAGTTCTTCTCTTACCTGGCTAGATGAAGCGAGGGCTGATACCCCAGCCTTCTTACAGCAGGGTTTTCCCAAGGTGGCATCTTATTGTACTGGTGCACCCTGCAGGTGACAACATTGCTGCCAGCTCGATTTCGAACCGGAGACAATGCTGCCACCACTTTCCCACTAGGCTGACTGGCATAAACCGAGGTTTCCACCAGTCAGCATTGTGGGAAACTCGTAATGTGTCCAGCGGGGAGGTAGCCAGTGTGGCGGCAACCTCCCCGTCGGAAGTGTCTTCCTATCCACAGAACTTATAATGAGGTCCATAGTCTTTGATCAGTTTGTACTGCTCAAACAGACGCTGCAACATATAATAGGCTGAGTTTCATAACTGGTACTCTGTTGGCTCACTGAATATTCTGCAACTGCTTCTGGGCTTTAAAAGAATGGCCGAAATGAATGCAGATTCATCTGCAGGTAATCAGTATGTTGTTGACAATTTTTTCTTTTTTGAGAAAGTCTTGCACTACCAGGTTGGTGCAGTGTGCCAAACACAGGGCCCTGAAATAACCCCCATGTTGCATGGCCTTGACTATGCTACTGCCATTGTCTGTGGCAACAAATCCAATTTGAAGCCTTCTGGGTCGCAGCCATTCAGACACCTTGCTATTAAATTTGTCCAAGATGTTTGCAGCTGTATATGATTTCTCAATAACAAACATGGCTACTGTTGCATGCTGCCGAATGCTCTTAAAAATTTCTTGAGGCCCAAGACCTATAGATAGTTTTTGCTTTACCCTGCAAAAGAGATCAAGTGTGCAGTATGTAATCAGTAGCCTGACAACTGGTCCATGTGTCTGTTGGCAAAGATTGTCCAACCAATTGCAGCACATTGGAACTGCAACTGTGGCAAAATAGTTCCAACATGGAACCTTCCATTTCAGACAGATGGCTACCATAAATCCTAAGAATCCCACTCCTTCCACAAAGGAAAAAGGGAGGAAGTCCGGTGGTAACATTTTTGCCAGCTTCCCATTGTATAAATGTGGCATTGGGTGCTTGTAGTTGTGGCGCCCCTCCTGCCTAAATGCGCCTGTAATATTAGCCTGGATTTTCTTCTTTTCTGGGGCGACTGACGCAGATGACTTTAGACAAGTAGGTGGTGGTAGACTTAATGTGGGTCGTGGTGCATTCACTGTATGCCTTGGTGTCTCCATCTAACTCTGAGTCTTCCTGTTCCATTGTGAGATCGCTCAGGCAGGTGATTCTGGCACACTTCTGTGGTCAGGGCTACTTTGTGTGAGGATGTCACATCTTCTTCCTCATCTTCAACCATGAATTAGTCAGTTGTAGCTGATGTTTCCCAGCTCTTCTCACCTTCACCGTCGCAACCACATTCAGCAATGTTTTTAAGGTGCTCCTCTCACTGGATTGTGTGATGCTTTCTCATATGGGTCGTTTGGCCTTTAGTACCATAATGTGAATGTTCAATTTGTGAACTGTGTGCCAAGCGCTTTATGGAGACATTGAATTCCTTCATGTGAATCATTAGAAGTGTTTGATGACTCATCACCAGCATGTGTCTGATGACTCATCACCAGAATTCCTTCATATATATCATCAGAAGTGATTGATGACTCATTAACAGCATGTGTCTGATGACTTATCACCAGTCTATAAGTAGAATTGCCAAGGTGTTTCCTGGGCTTGGCCTCTAGTCTTCCTTCGCTCGCAGGTGTTCCCAGTTCAGGTGGAGTTTCCATGATTATTTCTGGAGTCATCATTTCAGTGCGCGGCTTCATCGGAGCTTCCCTCTCTGGAGCAGATTACTTTTGCAACGGCTGGAGAATTTACGAACAGTATTCCATCTCCCTCAAATAATCGAAATCATTCCACGAGAAGTCGGTTCGTGAGTCATCCCCCTCTCGTTCCCCTGTTTTCAACCTTCTTGAGGTTAGTGATCTTTTGGTGCTTTATGAATAACATTCATCGCTACTGAGAAAACCGTGATACAAGACTATTTTCCAAAGACAGCTTGAGGAGTATTTTTAAAGGCAGCACTGAAGTTAAGTGTTGTGAACTCCTGAAAGCATCTCTCGATATCAATGCAAAATTAGATGTTTAATCTGAGTATTTTTGGAGTGAGTCTATTGTGTGAAAATGAACAACAAAAGACAAATTCATAAGTTTGATTTTATAACCATTTTGTTGTGAGTTACAAAAGCGTGTTTAATAGTTGAGCATTCAAGTGCTAATAATTATTGTGATTTTGCTGAAAGGCTCGGTGATTGCTCAATCGAATGATAATTTTTGTTATGTTGCTGAAAGACTCTGTGATATATGTAGATCTGTTGTTTTTATTTTGTTTTTGGTCTTAGAAATTCCTGCACCAAACCCTGAGGCAACTTTCTTAAAGCAACAGTGACGCTCCTTTGTGAAACAGTGTTTTTACCTTCCCAAATCCCTGTACCTTATCCCTTTTCCTCAGAGACCATTCGCTCATTCCCTGTTCAGTTCAGATACGAGAGAATAGTGTTTAGGGATGAGGATTTTATTCTCTTCTCTCCCGCGGAACCTGGAATTCAGGTGAGTGGACATGGTCTTGTCAGCGAACCAGGCTTACCTCGATGAACACTCGCCTGGCAAATGGAGCACATGCAGTGGTCTCCTGTTTTATAATTGTAAAAAAGTCCCAAACTGGGGAGAAGTACTTTCTTACTGGCCCACTGCCAATGCTTGAAGAACTGGAGGTAGGTGGGATGTGGAATGCATCTCTGCAGTGCATACTTCTACTGAAGTAGGTTTTGTTGCAGGTCTCTGCTGGGGCCTTACAAATATGGGAGCTGGCAGTGCTGCTTATGCCATATCTCTTGGAGCAAGTTGGATAGTGATGTCAGACTCCTCTGTGCCAGCTTCCTCTATGACTGGTTCGTCATCACCTTCCTCATCATCATCCCCTTCCAAGATTCTAAGGCTTTCTTGAACTCTTATTTTCCCTTGCCTCTCCTGGCGTCTCCCGTACTCTGCAATGGTCCACTCCTTGTCCCAATCATCATCATCAGAGGCAGTGCTTAGAGAAGATAGTAGAGTAGTACCCTTCCTTTTTCTTGCTGGAGATTTGGGAGTTATTGATTCTAAAAGAGGAGGTTCTTGCTCTGCACGAAGCTTGACCTCCTGTTCTGCTCCTACTTTGGGAAGATCTACTTTTGCTGGTGCCTGTTGTCCACTTTGCTCTGTTTCTCAAAACGATTGGGTACTACTTTGGGAAAGGGACAAATCAAATTCAGAGTCACTGCTCATCAGCGTCACCATGATTGCAGTGGCCACCTCACTGACAGACATGGTCTTGGGCTTAGGTTGGGGTAGTGCTGTAGATGCAGGAGTGCTGATCCCAGGTTCCTCCCCAGAGGCCGGTGTGGCAGGCACACATCTCCCGAAAAAGGTTGCAGTCGGCACACCTCTGGTGGAAAGCTTCTTCTCACTGATCACTTTCTTGGGAGCAACTTTCTTTGGGGCCTTCTGAAAGCTCTCAGTTGACAGTGGCACTAAGCTGGACTAGCATAAGAAATTGGAAGACTGAAATAACTGTTCAGGTCTTCTCTTTGACAGTACTGTGGTCTTCTGCTCCTAAAAGCAACCAATCAAGAAAAACATGTAGTTACTGAGAGGTGGCAACATAGAATGCAGAGATATCTATTTGCTTTATCTTCATCTGTTTTAAACAAGATACCTGTGTTAGTCAGAGAGAGGTGCATGGGTAAATGGAATAATCCTTAAAAAATGTATGACGGCAAGGTGGTCCAGGGGAAATGGAACAATCATTAAAAAAATGAACTATGCTGCTGATGTGTCTGCAGTGCACGGCAGCAAGGGTGTCCAGGAGGAATTGGAATTATTATACACCTTAAGAAAACTAATGCTGTGGTGAGGCTGTGTACCTATGGTGGATGGATGGATGGATGGATGGATCGAGGCAAAATGAAGGGTGAAATAAAGTGAAATAATAAAAAATTCAAACATTTAAAAAAAGCCTGTTGGCGGTGTTACCGCCAGCTTACCGCTGGCTGCCAGGTTTGTAATGAGGCCCATGGTCTATAATGACTTTGCACCACATTTATATAGTACCTTTTAAAACTTTAAACAACTTTACATTCAAAGATAATAAATTAAACATATTCAAAAATAAGTAACATTTATAGGACTGACTTTCTTCTCTCAATCCAGTTTCCTGGCTACAAGTGACCCAGCTGCCTACCGCTGCCAAGCATACCAATGGACTGACCATACACATTTCACACTGCATACCTTCAAGTGTTGAGAGCAGCTACTGTAACAATTTCTGGCGGAGGTAGTTCCTCCAGGTGTCCTGCCTCATCTTCCCTCCTGGATTGCCCACCTGCTTGCGGTCCCTTCAGTCCCAGCATTCCAGCACCCACAGGCCAAGTTTTTTTGTGCTGGGTGCACTCAACAGGGCAGTAGGGCAGAGGGGAGCAGCAGGGGTGGCTGTCATATTAGAGCTTCATGGGTATCGGAAGCCAGCGACTGGGAGTCCAAGAGGAGCCCAAAGAGCCCAGTACCCTAAAGCCCAAAGCATCAGTCCAATGCGGCCAAAGAAGAAAAAGACTAAAAAGTCAGGAGAATCAGAAGGAGAGCTAACAGGTCCTGGAGGGATGCAGGTGGCACATAGTTAATGGCTTTGTACTACAGCTCCCAGCATTACTTTGAAAGAGTGAGCCCATAACGTGTTTTTAGAGCCACTGATTGCCCTGCTGCATGGAGCATGGCAACAAATCCTGTAGGGGCGCAGGTGCTGCATGGTCACTGGCCTTACTGTTGGTCCTGCAAACCTGGATATGCCCCAGTAAAAAACTTCTGAGTTGATCTTTTGCCTTTGCAGGGACCAATGCTTGTTTACAGAGACCAATGAGTGTGTTCAGAGACCAATGCTTGCTGGAACTAATGATTGTTAGAGACCAATGCTTGTTTGGGAACACATGTTGCACAAGCCTAGAGCATCCCTATGAATCACACTGGGTGTGGCTCCCTATGACTCAGACTGGGTGTAGCTGGATGCAGCAGTTATTTAAATCACATCTGGCCTGAGTGAATAACCTGCTGCAAAGGTCCCCTGATGCAGAGAAGGAATCTCTGCTCCTCTGCTTTTGATCTTCACATTCAGTTCTGTCAAGCATCTTGGAGGCCGCTTCTGGAAGAGAGATGAGTGAATTAACCTTAATTAGCCGGTAACCGGCAGCATGCGATTTAAGAACATTTTTTGCTAAAACGAGATACTTTCTGACTTGAAACTTGATAACCAAATGTTACAGGATGCAATGTGTCTAAAATGGGATATCTTTGGCTTTTAAGGTCATTGCGATGTTCACCGCTTGTCATGCTATAATGCTTATTGTAGTTGCTTGCATTAAATCACAGAAAGGAGTTTCTATTGAACAATTATTATGAAAACAATATACTATGAATATGTTTATTATCGCTGGGTTTAACGTGGCATTACTATTGTCATTAGTGATACGATGTACTGTGAATATGGTTCTTATGGCTGAGTTCAAAGTGGCATTTGCATTATTTCAAATTGTTGCTGTGATGCAGAACATTCTATGTTTGGCGCTTAAACAAAGTTGAAGCTTATCTTTGCCATGCGCAAAATCACGCTGTGATGTAACAGTGATAAGCCACTTGTTCATGAAGTTGAACGCTAGTAAGGGACTCTGGGCCTGATTACAACTTTGGAGGAGGTGTTAATCCGTCCCAAAAGTGACGGATATACCACCAGCCGTATTACGAGTCCATTATATCCTATGGAACTCGTAATACGGCTGGTGGTATATCCGTCACATTTGGGACGGATTAACACCTCCTTCAAAATTGTAATCAGGCCCTCTATGTTTTCATAGTATTACAATGTGAACTGTAATCCTTGATATTACCCCTATGTTTTCAGTGTGATTTAAACACTGAATTGCGTTCCTCGCAACACTAGCACAGTACAATGATTAACTCATGAATATCTGGAGAATCTAATTCCCTGAGAGTTTGTTCTTATTATTGTTGCCTATGTAAATGTCTATGAGTCGAGTGAGTCAGCATCTTAGAAAATCTCATCAAGGTGAAGCACGCAAGATATCCATTGAACATCAGGGAACATCTAGGTAGACTTAATTGAGGTGACGAGGGACCAATCTGGGGTCACAGTGGGAGTAGTTATAGACAGTATAGTAGGTTCAGGGCTCTTATTTAATTATATGTAATCCACATTGTTTCTGAAAATTCCTAGAGAGATGGAGAGCAATCAAAAGCCGTAAAGGGGACCTCAACAGGTACTGTTGGAGCCTCCTTCAGAGCAGGAACAAAACCAAAGACTAGCCAGCCCTTAGAGTATAAAGAATGACAATTTAATACGTGCACGGGAACTGATGGCTTCAAATGCCAATTCCAAGCAGTCCGAATTGCGGAACTCCAATACAATCTTTTATGCATGAAGACCGCAAAAATGTGAAAATACATCATCCAATTAGAACAACAGAGAGGTAATTTCTTCATCAAGTACATGGTGTGATGTTGATCAGGTGATGCATGGTGTTCCACGCATATTAGGCATCTATCCAATCACAGTAGAACAACATGATCACAAACATGACCTGCACATTTCTCAGACGGTTGGGACTTTCCAAGCGTCACATAACCAGTTTCTTCATAATCTTTCCCCAGACCTATGTGGACATTCAGATGTCTGTCTTGTACTGGGTGAATGAAGCAATGCATGTTGCGTGGGGTGTCTCTTTGAAGCAAGCCTTGCATTACAAGCTGTCTGTCAGGGTTAATTTAGTAATGGTCTCCAAACCTTTTGCATATGTTGTTCAGGCCTGTTCAGTATTGAGTATCACAGGATGAAGTCAGGCCTGGAGAAATAATAAAATGGATTCATTAGCCAGTTTCCATAATACATCTAACATAGTTTAACAGTAGAGTACACAAGGGTTATGAGATATTAGTTATTTGACTGATGTGTAATTTATCATAGGAATGACCGACTCTTCAAGAACCATCACTAGGCATCTGGATCCAGCCCTGCGACTCCAGTGTCTCCTTTTCTCATCCATCCCCTTTCCCCCTGGACATTGCGATGCCAATCATCTGTATTTAAGTAGGAGGCATGCAACGTTTAGGTGGAATTGGGAACAAGAAGCTTGGTCAATATTGTGTCTCCTTGGGACGAACAGGTTAGTGCTTGACACTCACTGGGGTGCTTTGGACTATAGCGCACACTCCCCAGCATTCCTTTGTTTCCTCAAGCAAACTCTGAAAGACTGTTTGAGCCCAATTGTTATGTGGTTGGACCTAATTGAAAATAAAATAGCCTTTATGTGGCCTGGCCCGGAGTACAATTAAGGGACCCCAGCAGTGCACCAGACAGCATTGTGAAGGGGGAGGGTAGTAGAAAATGTACCTGTCATTTGCTTCCAGCTGCCTGCCCATACATAGAAGTTTGACCAATTTTCCAAATCTAGGCCAGCATGTGACAGAGTCGACAGGGTCATTAATTATTAAGGCCACACATTGGTTTAATACCCTCCTTAGGTGCAAGAGCAGGCTGTTTAGCCGCATCTATTGAAAAGAAGAGTAGAATGGATGGACCCCATGGTTAAGGAATTTTCAGGGGATTGCATTATTGTCAACTTTAATAACCCAGTCATCCCTAATGATCTATTACAGGCTTCTTTCCATGGTCCAAACACAACCTCGGGGATGAGGGTTTTTCCCTGGGCTATATTTATTGAAATCTCAGTTTGGATGCCTTGGAAGTACAAGGCCAGTCTGCAGCCATGAATCTCCTCTACTCCCAAGTTTGTGCATTCCCGGTATCCAACAGGTATTTGGCGTTGTCTGATTAGTCAAATAATGGCAGAGTTCAGGAGGGTGGGTCATTGGACGGGTGTGAATTGTTGTATCAGTTATGCCCCACAATTTGCCTAATATGACTAATTGCACTGGGGCAGTTGCAACAAAAAAAGATTCTTACACCACAGTAGCTGTCATTTCAAGTGTTATTGACATATCAAGTTGGAACATAGCAGGGTTGCAAGCCAAATTAGGGTTGGAAAATTGGGTGGAATTTATTCAATTGTGTGATATAATTCTAATGCAGGCAACCTGGGCTACATCGGATGTCGAATGTGAAGGTTTTTCCTGTTAATCTGCCTTTGCTCGGCTACCCCTGCTGTTGCTGGACAGGCCAAGGGTGGGCTTACTGCCTGGTTCAGGATGAGCTTAGCCTGCTCCATCTCACCTATTTCTTGCAAGAAAAGTTTGAATTATGCCTTGCATTTGTGTTGGCCTAGGAATTTTAATTTTATCATTGTTAATTTCCACAATGATAACTTCCTAATTTTGTACCACTGTTCACTCTTATAGGGAATCATGATCTTAAACACGCTGAGAAAAGAAATCAATTTCATTTAGTAGTGGGAAATAAGAATAATCAGTTTGAGCCCATTTGGATAGAAGGCGCAGTTCAAGGGATGGACCAAGGAGGACGCGCACTCTATTACCAAATGAATGATTTTGATCTTTGTAATGCTATCAGAGCGGTGAGTCTCGCGCACTCCATGGATGACACTTATATGGCGGAAGAGGCATGCTGCTAGTATTGGTTATATTTTCATCTCAAGGTCTCTGTTGGACTTCATCGTTAACAATTCAATAGAAAATTCTGTATCCAGCAACCATAACTGCCTATCCATTAATTTAGAGGGGCCTGTGGAAAGCTCCAAGAAGGTAGAGGGCTAGTTTGGTGCTCAGTTAATACGATGCACTTTTTAGTAAGCTCTGTATTAGCCATCTGGCCCTCATGCTTTGCTGTCTTACCTGTCCCCAAGAGGGCTTGTGTGGTATCCAGGCTTATATCAGATTGGGATCTGTAATTAGGGAAGCGCTAATGAAACCATGGAAATCCAGGGTTGACACAAACCCTTCTTGGTTCAATAGAACCTGTAGTCTAGCTAATAAATGCCTCAGGAAAGCCCTGCATGCCTGCACACCTGGACCTTTCCTGTGCCTTCAAAAGTGTCATGAGATGTAAACTGCGAAATCCTGGAGAGGTTGATAAGGGCATTTGTTACTTTTTGCATGGTCTCCACACCGTTTGAAGCATCTGTCAGATATGGACTGAATGGCAATCTCAGCCTATCTCAGGGATGGGACAGGGGTGTGTGCTCGCCACATTTTATTCCTGCTGTATATCAACGGACCTGAAGTAGCTATAACCAAGGTGGGTGCAGACACACGCAGGGTTAAGAGTAAAGCTGTCCACATATTACTGTATGCAGATGACGCTATTTTGATGGCAAGAAATTCTAATGGGCTGAACATTTATTGGTTAGCTGTTGATTTAAAACCAATTTGACCAAAACCTCTGTTATGGCATGTGAACCCAAGAATCTCAAGCCTCATTGTTTGACCATATAAGGCAGCCTATATCTAGAATTGACAAATTTTCATACTTAGGTATAACCTTTGACTTACAAGGATCATGGGCTCCCTGCCTAGCCAAACAAATACTGAGATTGTCTAATGCCACTGGTTCTTATTTAACTTGACTTCCTCCATTGAAGAAAACCAATTAGTTCACTTCTAGAGGTTAACAAAATAAAGTGTGGGGCTATGAGAATGTAAGATTCTTGCAGAGGGAGGAGAATAAGGTCCATTGACACCCCCTGGGCCTACCAGCTAGCTTCCATACTTTTGCAATTCATGACGAGTTGGCCTTGCACATTTGGTAGATTCAATCAATCTTGCCCGTTGCTGCTATGGTATTGGATTTGATGTAACCCCTTGGCCACCTTCAACAGGGAGGTTACTGGGGATTCCCTGTCTTTTGAATTAGGGACCTGGATTCCATGGCTTTCCTATATTCGATGTAGAGCTAATAAGTTCACAAGCCCTAAATTATTTCAAATACTTGGGATTTAAACTCAAATGATAAAGAGTGGATAAAAGCAAACTATAAAGCCCCAAGGAGGGATGACAGTGAAGCTGTGGACCTAGCTAAATTTCTAAGTTTGAGAACCTTATGATTTGGACACCTATGGGCGCGGACTGTATCTGAACATAGAGGATAACACCTAAGTTCATATCCTCCTAGCTAGCTTTCAGATTTGGTACCATTCAAAGTTATTTATGCTTCCCTTTAGGCCAGTTTGTCAGGTCACCTATCATGATCTTCCCATGCTGCAAGCAATCTACCCAAAACGTATTGCACTTTACCTTTTTTCTGTAGTTTTTGTTTCATAAACAAAAAAGAGTTTTACTTTCATTCTAAGAAGGTCAGGTATTGATAGTTGCTAGTCAGCACTACAATTTCTTCAGCATCTTGGCCTGCTCTAGTGTGCTCTAGTGTGTGCTCCTTTCTTTAAAAATCTGCCCTTTGACATAGGAAGAAACTGTTGTTTTAACTTCTTATCATGCATTCACATTGTTAGACTTGGCATCATTGGTATGGTCTCCCCTAAATTTTTGCCTCTACTTCCCAGGCTGTTTCTTTGTGCTGGACTGTGTTTTTGCTGTTTTGTTTGTTCTGGACACTTTACCACTGCTGACCAGTGCTAAGGTGTAAGTGTTCCCTGTATAAATTATATGTGTACATTGGCTTATCCATGATTGGCATATTTGATTTACTAGTAAATCCCTAATAAAGTGCACTAGAAGTGCCCAGGGCCTGTAAATCAAATACTACTAGTGGGCCTGCAGCACTGGTTGCCCCACCCACATTAGTAGCTCTGTAAACATGGCTCAGACCTGTCACTGTAGTGTCTGTGAGTGCAGTTTTAAACTGCCAAATCGACTTGTCAAGTGTACCCACTTGCCAGGCCTAAACCTGCCCTAGGTAGTCCCATGGGCAGGGTGCAGTGTATGTTAAAGGTGGGACATGTAGGTATGTGTTTTACATGTCCTGACAGTGAAATACTGCTAAATTTGTTTTTCACTGTTTCAAGGCCTATGTCTCTCATAGGTTAACAAGGGGGCTGCCTTTAAATATTATTTAAGCTCAGATTCCTATTGGGAGCAGATAGACATGCAGAGTTTTGGGTCTCTGAACTCACAATTTAAAAATCCATCTTTTTGTGAAGTTAGTTTATAGATTGTGTGTTTGAAAATGCCACTTTAAGAAAGTAAGCATTTTCTTGCTTAAACGATTCTGTGACTCTGCCTGTTTGTGGATTCCCTGTCTGGGTCAGTATGACAGGTGGGCTGTTTACACCTCTCCCCCAGACAGTGACACAAAGGGAGCTGGGGTGTAGCCTGCAGATCCAAATAGGCCATCTGGGCTGAGGGGAGGGGAGGAGTGGTCACTTACACCTGTGCCTGCCCTCATACAATGCAGTCTCCAACCCCCTGGTGTATGTCTGGGGCCTGGTCAGGGCAAGGCAGGATCTTGAAAACAACAGAGACTTCTCTTTGAAGTAGCCTACTTCAAAGGCAGAAAGGGGTATAAGAAGAGCGCCCGAAACCCGTGGAAATCAGATTACTTCGGAACCAAGAAGAACCTCTGCCAAGAACAGCTGGAGAGCTGGAGGATGAGTATTGCCTCTTTGCCTGTGACTGTGCTTTGCTGGGTTGGCCTGCAGTAGCTGCTTCAGCCTGAGAGAGGACAAAGACTGACTTTTGTGTGACTTCCCACTAGTGAAGAATCTCCAAGGGCTTGAACTGAGCTTGCCTCTTGTTTTTGAAGTTTCAGGGACATCAAAGACTTCTCTACCAGCACCTAGATTTTCTGCTGAAAGTCCTGTTCTGCCAAGTGGTGCCCTAACCTGTCTCTGGGCCCTTGAAATTTGAAGCTGGTGGAAAAGGACAGAAATCCACGCAAAGACGGCCGCGCAGAGAAACTTTTGACGCACCATTCACCTCGCGGCTGATAGACGACATGCCGCCAGCCTCGCGGCTAAACTCAATGCTCCACCTGCTTCGCGGCTGGGAGATCGAAGCAACACGGCTGGAGAAATGACGTGCAACACCCACACTGGCTGCTGTTAATGACTCAAGCCCCCACCCAGCGCGGTTTCTTGACACTGTGCGACCGGATTTCAACGCAACATCGCTGGGTGCGGAAAATCAACACAAAGCCTGTCCGAATCTGAGTTACCTGTCTGGATCGATGCATCGCTCTCTTGCGGGAGAGAAGAAACAATGCATGCGGACCCGACCGGAGAAGGAACGACGCACGTTCTCACTTGCAGGTGACAGGGGGTAACCTGACTGCTAACCAAAGACCTCATTTCTAACATTGATGATCAGCAGTTGGGTTTGAACTTGTATTTTGCACTTGACATACAGTAATTAAGTGTACACTACTGTTTTAAGTGCAGACCTTTATGTGATCACATACTACTTGTCTTTGTGATTTTTGCTTTTTTCTCTTTTTTGGATTTTTCCCTACTTCTGTTTGGTGGTAATCCTTTATTGACTTTTGAACTTCATAAGGGAACTCGTTTTTCTTTGCACTTTTAACTCTTCATCATGTCTCAATCTGGAGATGCATCAGCTGGAGCTGCTTTTGATTTAGGGAAATTGGGGAGCTACATAGTTGGCCAGTTACGGCAGTTCTGCAAAAACCTTGCTTGTCCCATTAAGTGCCCCACCAGGAAGGAGGAGCTGCAAAAGGCATTGAGGGCCTGGGTAACAGCCAAGGAAGCTAAGGGCACACAGAGGGGGCGGAGGAGGAGGAGTACGAGCAATCCATCCACAATGGTAGTGGGTGGGCCTGTTATGTCCAGGGAGAAGGTCTCTAGGGCAGGTAGCAGTGTGTCATCCAAGGGTCTAACTCCTAAAGAGTTGCCGGACAGACAGGCAGAGAGAGCTCATCAATTGGAGTTGGAGAAACTCAGGATGGCCATAGAAGAGGAAAAGTTATTATTGGCTCATGAGCTCAGCTTGAGGGAGCTGGATCAGAGGACCCAGCCTAGTAGGGATGGCGGCACCAATAACACAGTGCAGCCTGAGAGGAGGGTGCACATTCCTAAGGAACTTGTGAAGGATTACAAAAGGAGGGATGACATACTGTTGTGGTTCAAGGGGGATGAGTCTGCTCTCCTTATGAATCTGGTCCCTGAAGCTCATTGAGGGGGTGGGTCTGTGGAAGCACTTCGAGGTAGAGTGGAGGCATACTCTGACATCCTTAGTGGATCCCCAGGGGCTCACCTACCCTATCATGAAGGACGCCCTGATCACAAGACATGGTCTCACCCCTGATCAGTATAAGGATAGGTTTATGTCCTGTAAGAAGAAGGAATCTGAAACATGGTTGGAATGTGTTGATTCTTTTTGCAGGTCACTGGATAGTTGGGTGAAGGGCAGTAAAGTAGCAACGTATGAGGGGCTTAACAATTTGATTGCTTGGGAGCACTTGTACAGTTTATGTTTTCCAGAGCTGCGCCAGCACCTAAATGACAGCAAGCTGACTGACCCCAGGAAGCTTGAGCAAGAAGCAGACCATTGGGAGAGCACCAGGGTCCAAAAGAGGTATGGAGGAGACCATGACAAGAGCGAGCAGGGTCCCCAACAGAAGAAGTGGGGGGGTAAGGGTAAACAGGGGGAGTCCTCTAAAGGGCCCCAACCTAGTTCCAAGGGTAAAGAATCACAGCCACCAGTAGAAAAGAAACCATGGGCCTCTACAAGAAAACCTGCAGAGAAGGGTACCTGCAAGTGCTTTGCATGTGATCAGGATGGTCACATGACGGGGACCCCAAATGTCCCAAGTGTACACCGGCACCCACTGGTGCTCAGTCACAGGGTTTAGCCAGTGTAGCACTTGGGGAGGAGTTGGTTCCAGGTTGGGTGGAAGCCAGCTGAGATGACCCTTGTCTCACTATGGGACAGTGATATTGTCCAGAGGACCCTCGTCCCTGATAACGCTAAGAAGTACAAGGAGTGGGTGACCATCAATGGACAGAGGGTGGAGGCTCTGAGAGACACAGGAGCCAGTGTGACTACAGTGAAGAGTTACCTGGTGTCTGAGGAGCAGATAGATCCCCGTGTACTTCACCAAGTAGTTGCAGTGGACAACTCAGAGCTTCTGTGTAAAGTGGCGCAGGGTCCCTTTGAATGGGGGAGGGTCTTAGGTTCCTTGAAGGTATCTGTGAGTCCAACCATGCCTGTAGATTGCTTGCTTGGCAATGGCCTGGAGGTTTCCTCTTGGCAGGAGGTGGAACAAAGATCACACTTGGATATGTTGGGTCTGCCTGAGTGGGTGTGTGTGTCTAGCCAGTCGATTGCAGCCTGTCAGGGTGATCAGGAGACCCTGGAGCCTGAAAGAGAGGCCCTGGGCAAGGGGTGTGGGAAACCAGCCCCAGCAGTCTCCACAGTCCAGGAAGAGGCTGAACCTGAGGGGGAGGCCCTGGAGCCTACAGGGGAACAGGTGTCTGAACTGGGCAAAGTCTCTGAGCTATCACAGTGGCAGCAGGAAAGGGGGCCTACCAGGGAATCATTCAGTGAGGCACAGAAAACATGCCCTACTCTGGAGGGGTTGCGGCGGCAGGCTGCAGACCAGGCATCTGGCAAGGCGCCTGGACCACATTTGATTTACTGGGAGGATGGCCTCCTATAAAGCGAGATCAAGGTTCCTGAGCCTGGGTCAGCTCGTGTGCTGGTGGTACCCCAGCACTTCAGAGCCTTCCTACTGGCTCATGATGTTCCTTTAGCTGGATATTTGGGGCAGGACAAGACCTTTGAACAGCTTGTCTCCCATTTTTACTGGCCCCAAATGCGCAAGAACTCAGATGCTCATTGTAAGTCTTGCCCAACTTGTCAGGCAAGTGGCAAGAGTGGGGGGAAATGCAAGGATCCCCTACAACCTTTCCCTCTGGTTAGTACCCCCTTTGAGAGGTTCGGTATTGCCATTGTGGGGCCTCTGGATCCCAAGATAGCAATGGGCAACAGGTTTATCCTGGTCTTGGTGGACCATGCCACCCGGTACCTGGAAGCCATTCCTTAGAGATCGATCACTGCCCCTGTGGTGGGCCATGCATTGATGGGGGTTTTTACCTGCATGAGGTTCCCCAAGCAGGTGGTGTCCGATAGGGCTACTAGCTTCATATCAACTTATATGAAGTCTCTGTGGAAGGTGTTTGGGGTAATGTACAAGTTCACCACACCTTACCACCCCCAAAGTAATGGTCTGGTTGAGAGATTCAACCGCACCTTGAAGGGCATGATAATCGGCCTGTCAGAGCCCTTGAGGCAGAAGTGGGACATCCTCTTGCCATGCCTTCAGGTTCGCTTACAGGGAGGTGCCTCAAAAAGGGCGTGACTTTAGTCCTTTTGAGCTGTTGTATGGCCACCCTTTGAGGGGACCTTTGAGTCTGGTAAAGGTGGCTTTGGAGAAAGCACCTAAAAGCAAGCCAGGAAGACAAGAAACGCTGGTATGACTAGAATGCCACTCTGGTCGAGTATCAACGTGGTCAAAAAGTTTGGGTGATGGCAACAGTGGAGCCTAGGGTGCTCCAGGACAAGTGGACTGGGCCATTAGAGGTGGTGGAGCGCAAGAGTGAAGTCACCTACCTGGTGAACTTGCGGACTCTCAGGAACGCCTGGAGGGTCCTGCATGTGAACTGGCTCAAGCCACACTTTGAGCGAACCGAATTGTCCATACTCCTAGCAACAGGTGATGGAATGGAGGAAGAGAATGAGCCTCTTCCTGACCTCCCGTCTGCTGGAGAAAATAAGGGGTCTGTGGGAGGAGTGAACCTCTCCCCCTCCCTAACCCCAGAGTAGCAGAGCGTCTGTCACCAGGTGTTGCGTCAGTTTGCCTCTCTGTTCTCACTAATCCCAGGGGTCACCCACTTGTGTACACATGATGTGGACACTTCGGACAGTCACCCTGTTAAACACAAAGGCCCTCATTACAACATTGGCGGTAAAAGCCGCTTACCGCTGTGAAGAAGGCCGCCAACACACCGCCGCGGCCTCGGAATTCCGCCACAGCTATTATGACCCACAGCACGGAATCCGCCAAAATTCAGACACCCACACAAGTCCGTCACACCAAAGGTCAGTGATAAACTGGCAAAAACAAAACCTCCACCGTCACGCCAACAGAAATACGCCCACACAATCACGGCACACGAATCGAAGCAGCGGTCTTTCAACCGCTGTATTCCATTGGCGGTACACACCGCTGTGCTCAAAATACACACACATTTACAAAACACAGCCACATTGGACAATTCGAAACACACACACCTGATACACATACACACACCACACCCACACACCCAATCCAATATAAAACACACACCCACATCACCCACCAACCCCTACGACCACAATCCCGAACGAAGGCCAGAGAGAGACACCACAAACAACTACCAAGCATCCACAGGCACACAATACCACCACCCACAGAACTTCCACGCACCTCACACAACACACCACTAAATATCACCCCACTTATCACTACTAACACCACCCCATACATCACCCACACCACCCCATGGCACGGCAAAGACACCCCAGGTTCTCTGAGGAGGAGGTCAGGGTCATGGTGGAGGAAATCGTCCGGGTAGAGCCACAGATATTCGGATCACAGGTGCAGCACACCTCCATACCTAGGAAGATGGAGATATGGCACAGAATAGTGGACAGGGTCAACGCAGTCGAACAGCACCCAAGAAATCGGGATGACATCAGGAAGAGGTGGAACGACCTATAGGGGAATGTGCGTTCTGTGGTCTCAAGGCACCGCCTTGCGGTTCAGCGGACTGGTGGTGGACCCCCACCTCCTCTCCCACAACTAACAACATGGGAGGAGCAGATCTTGGCGATTCTGCATCCTGAGGGCCTCGCAGGAGTAGATGGACTCTGGTAAGTCAAATCTTAACTATTACATTCCCCACCCTACCTTCATGCCATCACATACCCCCACCCTCACCCTCACCCCCATCACTCCTACTCCTCACAAATGTCTCACTATCACAACCCACCCATCCCAACACCAAGCCCTGCATGCAACATCAAAGCATGGACACCCATCACCAAAGAATGCCCACTGCACATACCCATACACCCCCCTAAACCTTCATCACACAAGGTCCTACACAGGGATGCAAGCACTGGGGTACACGGACACCCACCTTTTGCACGCCATGGCACACACAGATGTAATAAACATCCTTTTATACCCCTGCAGGATCCCTGCAGGACATTCGCCGCTGGAGCAAGAAGACGGCGGAGGCCCAGCTGGGGATGGCCTCCCAACGTGGGAGGGGGGCCCGTCGCACCATGACCCCCCTGATGTTCAGGATCCTGGCGGTGGCGTACCTGGAGATGGATGGGCGCTTGGGGTCATCACAGCAGCCACAGGGGGGTGAGTACACTCTCATTCGGCTGATTTTGCGCACAGTGGAGGTGTCTGGGTGGGGGAGGTGGGCTGTGGGTTTCCCTAGGCCAGGGCGAGTTTAAGAGACAAGGTCCCCTTGTTTTGGCAGAGCCTGTGGTACCCCACCTCACCTGTGTACAGTACCAAGTACACCTAACCAGGCTCCTGTGTCATCCATGTGCGCAGATGTCGTCCATAGTCTTGTAGGCCATGTCCCAGGGATTGAACAGTGGAGGCCAAGTGCGCGGCGTAGTGCAGGGGGCTTCTGTGTCTGTCGTGTCCGTCAACGGTAGCGGTAATGCATGCACTGAACATGTCTTTCTTCTGTCATTCTCCCCCCCCCCTTTTGTGGTCTCCCTGTTCTTGTGTGCATTAGCATCATCAGGCAGAGGAGCAGTGGCAACGGAGCAAGAGGGAGCTGCATCCCACTTGGCCCTGGAGGGCGACACTATGGACTCTGAGTTCACCAGTGGGACGGAGAGCCAGGGGAGCTCCACGGCGGGGACAGGAGCTGACACCAGTGACACGGACTCGTCCTCTGATGGGAGCTCGCTTGTGGTGGCGGCAACATCTGTGCCCCCCGCATCTACAGGTACAGCCGCCACCCCCCCTACCAGCACCGCCCTCCCAGCAGCCCCTCAGCCTTTGCCCCATGCCCGCTCACCCAGGAGGGTGGGCATCACCTTCGCCCCAGGCACCTTAGGCCCTGCCCCAGTCACCACTTCTGCCCTCAGTGAGGAGGCCATTGACCTCCTCAGGTCCCTCACTGTTGGGCAGTCTACCATTTTGAATGCCATCCAGGGTGTAGAAAGGCAGTTGTAACAAACAAATGCATTCCTGGAGGGCATTCATTCTGGTCAGGCGGCCCTTCAGCAAGCCTTTCAGACTCTGGCCTCAGCACTGATGGCAGCCATTCTCCCTGTCTCCAGCCTCCTCCCTCCAACTTTCTCCACCCAGACCCAATCCCCTGTACCTCAGCCTATCCCAAGCACACCTTCAGACCAGCATGCACACACGTCAACACACAAGGGAAGCTCAGGCAAACATAAGCACCACACATCCCACAGGCACTCACGCAAGCATCACACACATGCAGACACACCAACTTCCACTGCCTCCACTATGTCCCCCTCCTCCTCGTCTCCCTCCCAGTCTCGTCTCCACTCACACCTGCATGCACTACATCTACAGCCACTACTGCCATCACCAGCACAAACACCACCACACCCCGCTCACGTGCAGTGACCACCCCCACTGCCATTCACACGTCCCCTGTGTCCTCTCAAAGTGTGTCTGTGACGCCACCCCCCAAGATACACAAACACAGGCACGCACCCACCCAACAGCCATCCACCTCACGACAGCCTCCAGAGTATGCACCTTCACCCAAAGTCACCAAACAAACACCTCCTACAACCACAACCTCTTCCTCCACTCCCAAACCCCCTCCAGCTACCCGTCCCAGTGTTTCCCAAAAACTTTTCCTGTCCAACCTTGACCTCTTTCCCACACCTCCCCCACCCTGTCCTCTCATAGGGCCTGACTCTCCAGGTCCCGAACTAGCACCTCAGCCACAACATCTCCGGGACCAGTGGTGCCTGTAGTCACTGGAATCTGGAGTGCACCGGCCACCAGGGCAGCCAGTGTGCCACGGAGCCACAGCACGGACAGTCCTCCACCTGTGAAGCATCAAAAGTTGGCCAGTGCCCGGCAGGAGAGGGGGAAGACTCCAGCCACCAAAGCCGCTCCCAGGGGTACAGGTGGGAGTGTGGAGTCAGCTGCGACACCTTCCAAGCTGGGGAACGGCCACAAGAAAGTCAGCAGTTCTGGGAAGAGCAGCACGGCGGAGAAGACCGCCATCATCCCCGCTGCCCAGGAGCCCACCGCCATCATCCCCGCTGCCCAGGAGGCCACCGCCAGCACCTGCCCTGCTGCCCAAGAGGCCACCACCAGCACCTGCCCTGCTGCCCAAGAGGCCACCGATAGCACCTGCCCTGCTGCCCAAGAGGCCACCGCCACCAGCCCCGCTGGGCCAGCCCGGACTGCCAGCACCAGCCCCGCTGGGCCAGACAGGACAGGACCACCAGCACCAGCCCTGCTGGGCCAGAAAGGACCGCCAGCACCAGCCCCGCTGGGCCAGACAGGACTGCCAACACCAGCCCCGCTGGGCCAGAGAGAACCGCCAGCACAAGCCCCGCTGAGCCAGACAGGACCGCCAGCACCAGCCCCACTGGGCCAGACAGGACCACCAGCCCGAGCCCCGCTGGGCCAGACAGGACCGCCAGCACCAGCCCCGCTGGGCCACAGAGGACCACCAGCACCAGCCCCGCTGGGCCATGAAGGACCGCCAGCAGCTGAGTCACTGCAAAGGACACCGTCGCCACAAGCACCGCTGAACAGGCCACCGCCGTCACAAGCACCGTTGAACAGGGCACCGCCACCACAAGCATTGCTGAACAGGGCACCGCCGCCCCAAGCACTGCTGAACAGGGCACCGCCGCCACAAGCACCGCTGAACAGGGCACTGCCACCACATGCACCGCTGGCCCATGAGCGCCAAGAGCACTGTTGCTATTGAGTCCATCACGAGCAGGATGAGGCACTCTGGGCACCAAGCCCCCTCCAGAACCAGTAGAGAGACCCATCCAGTACCTCAGTCCTTGGCAGGATGAAGCACTCTGGGCACCATGCCCCCTCCAGAACCAGTGGAGAGATCCATCCACTACCTCAGTCCTTGGCAGGATGAAGCACTCTGGGCACCAAGCCCCCTCCAGAACCAGTGGAGAGATCCATCCACTACCTCAGTCCTTGGCAGGATGAAGCACTCTGGGCACCAAGCCCCCTCCAGAACCAGTGGAGAGATCCATCCACTACCTCAGTCCTTGGCAGGATGAAGCACTCTGGGCACCATGCCCCCTTCCAGAACCAGTGGAGAGATCCATCCACTACCTCAGTCCTTGGTAAGATGAAGCCCTCTGGGCACAAGGCCCCTTCCAGAACCAGTGGAGACTGTCATCCACTTGAGAGACTGTGGCTTTGCACTCCCCAGGATGCAGCAGTGGGCAACCCACCCACTGTAGAGACTTGAGAGACAGTGGCTCTGCACTCCCCAGGATTGAACAGTGGGCAAACCACCCACTGTAGAGACTTGAGAGACTGTGGCTTTGCACTCCCCAGGATTGAACAGTGGGCATGTGGCCCCCTCGTGGATTTGGCGTCGTGCACTCAACCGGCTTAGGTGCCCCCCCTTTCCCTCCCCCTGAGGTGCCTGTTTTATTGCTATCTGATGCCCCTGCAGTGTTCTCTCCGTCATGGTCGGGGATCTTGGGTGGGCCTCGCCCATACCGTGTGGGCTCTGTGTTCCACTGACTTCAATGGAGCACTACCTGGGTTACTATTCTTGGTGTATATTTTGTTTATAGTGTATATATGTATATTTTTGCGTACTGCATTTTAATATATTACAATAGTTACACTCATTTTCTTTGGTCTTTGCATTCTTCCGGGGGAGTTGGGGGTTGGGGGGTGTAACTATAATGTATCATGATGTATTAGTGTGTGTGTTGTGGGTGAGGGTGGGGGTGGGCGTGGGGGTGTTGCGTGTTGCGTGTGTGTGTCCCTGTGTTTTCCCTCCCCTGTGTCGTAGGTGCAGTACTCACCGTGGTCTTCGCCGCTGGCGTTCGTGCTCCTGGTAGGGGAGCAAGAAGATAAGGGCTGGCAGGATCTGCAGCTCTGGTTCCATGGCGTCCTGGTTCCTTGTGGGGTGTGTAGAGGTGAATGTTTTCCCTTCGAGGTCCTGTTTCCGCAGTGTTTTTGTCTGTGGTGAATCCAGCCCGGAAAAGGTGGCGGATTGGTAGGTTGTGATACTGTGGGTGATACTTTGTCCTCCGTCTGTCTGTTGGCGGTGACCGCCAAGCTGTTTGTTTGTCCCGCCGTGGCGGTCGGAGTGTTAAAGTTGCTGTCTTTGTTGGTGGTTTCCGCCACGGTCGTAATGAAAAAAATGTTACCGCCGGCCTGTTGGCGGTCTTACCGTTGCTTTAACACCGTCCACCAGAGTTGTAATGTCCACCAAAGTTTGCAGAGTGACTGGCAGGGCGAGGGCTAACATTAAAGATGAAGTTTCAAAAATGTTAGCTTTGGGAGTTATTGAGTTTTCCAGCAGCCCTTGGGCCAGCCCTGTGGTTTTGGCCCCAAAGCCTGCTGCTCCTGGTGCCACTCCAGTTCTGTGTGGATTACCGGGGACTCAATGTGGTCACAAAGACTGACACTCACCCCATCCCCGAGCTGATGAGCCCATAGACCGGTTGGGAGCTACCAAGTACCTAAGTACATTTGATCTTACCTCTGGGTACTGGCAGATCACCCTGACTGAGGTGGCTAAGGAGAGGTCTGCATGATCCACACCAGATGGCCACTACCAGTTTAGGGTGATGCCCTTTGGGATGAAGAATGCCCCTGCCACCTTTCAGAGGTTGGTCAACCAGATGTTGGCTGGGCTGGATGATTTCAATGCCGCCTACGTGGATGACATTGCTGTCTTCAGTTCCACATGGGAGGAACACTTGCAACCCCTCTTTAAAGTGCTGGAGGCCCTGCAGAAAGCAGGCCTCACTATTAAGGCAAGCAAGTGCCAAATAGGGCAGGGTTCTGTGGTGTACTTGGGACACCAGGTGGGAGTGGCCAGGTGGCACCCCTACAGCCAAAGATTGAAACCATTCTGGCTTGAGAGTCCCCCAAGACCCAGACTGCGGTGAGAGCCTTTTTAGGTCTCTCTGGATACTAAGTGAGGTTTTCTAAGGGGTATGGCACAATTGTTGCTCCCTTGACTGAGTTAACTTCCCAAAAGCAGCCCAGAAATGTGATCTGGACTGAGTCTTGCCAGGCAGCTTTTGATGCCCTGAAGGCTGCCATGTGAACAGCACCTGTGCTGAAGGCACCTGACTATTCCAAGGAATTTGTTGTACAAACAGATGCCTCAGAGCATGGTATTGGAGCAGTACTCTCACAGCGTAATGAAGAGGGACTACATCAACCTATAGCCTTTATTAGCGGGAGGTTACTTCCCAGGAAACGTAGGTGGAGTGCAAATGAGCGTGAAGCTTTTGCTGTGGTCTGGCACGGATGAAGCTAAGACCATGCTTCTTTGGGACTCCCTTTTAGGTTCAGACATCCCACAGGCCTCTCAGATGGTTAAAGAAGATGAGGGGTGAGAATCCAAAATTGTTGAAGTGGTCCATTTCCCTACAGGGAATGGACTTTATGTTGGAACACCACCCTGGCACTGACCACGCCAATGCTGATGGTCTGTCCAGATTCTTCTGCCTTAGTGATGAGAACTCCCATGAGGTTGGGTATTTGCTCCCCTCTTTCAGCTGGGGGGGACATGTGTTAGACTTGGCATCATTGGCATGGTCTCCCCTAACATTTTGCTTCTACTTCCCAGGTTGTTTCTGTGTGCTGGAATCAGTTTTTGCTGTTTTGTTTTCTCTGGAAACTTTACTACTGCTGGCCAGTGCTAAAGTGTAAGTGTTCCCTGTATAAATTATATGTGTATATTGGCTTATCCATGATTGGCATATTTGATTTACTTGTAAGTCCCTAGTAAAGTGTACTAGAAGTGCCCAGGGCCTGCAAAGAAAATACTACTGGTGGGCCTGCAGCACTGGTTGTGCCATTCACATTAGTAGCCCTGTAAACATGGCTCAGAACTGCCACTGCAGTGTCTGCGAGTGCAATTTTAAACTGCCAATTCGACTTGGCAAGTGTACCCACTTGCCAGGCCTAAACCTTCCATTTTCATACATGTAGGGCGCCCCTAAGGAAGGCCCTAGGTAGCCCCGTGGTCAGGATGCAATGTATGGTAAAGCTGGGACATGTACCTATGTGTTTTACATGTCCTGACAGTGAAATACTGCCAAATTCGGTTTTCACTGTTGCAAGGTCTATCCCTCTCATAGGTTAACATGGGGGCTGCCTTTAAATATTATTTAAGTGCAGATTCCCTTTGGGAGCAGATAGACATTTGGAGTTTGGGGTCTCTGAACTCACAATTTAAAAATGCATCTTTTAGTGAAGTTGGTTTTTAGATTGTGTGTTTGAAAATGCCACTTTTAGAAAGTAGGCATTTTCTTGCTTAAACCATTCTGTGACTCAGCTTGTTTGTGGATTCCTTGTCTGGGTCAGTTTGACAGTTGGGCTGTCTGCACCTCTCCCCTAGATAGTGATATAAAGGGAGCTGAGGTGTAGCCTGCATATCCTGATGGGTCATCTAGGCTGAGGGGAGGGGAGGAGTGGTCACTTACACCTGAAAGGGCTGTGCCTGCCCTCACACAATGCAGTCTCCAACCCCCTGGTGTGCGTCTGGGGCCTTGTGAGAAAGTAGCCTCTTTCTAGCCTTGTTACCCCCACTTTTGGCCTGTTTGTGAGTGTATGTCAGGGTGTTTTCAATGTCTCACTGGGATCCTGCTAGCCAGGGCCCAGTGCTCATAGTGAAAACCCTATGTTTTCAGTATGTTTGTTATGTGTCACTGGGACCCTGCTAGTCAGGACCCCAGTGCTCATAAGTTTGTGGCCTATATGTATGTGTTCCCTGCGTGGTGCCTAACTGTCTCACTGAGGCTCTGCTAACCAGAACCTCAGTGGTTATGCTCTCTCATTTCTTTCAAATTGTCACTAACAGGCTAGTGACCAATTTTACCAATTTACATTGGCATACTGGAACACCCTTATAATTCCCTAGTATATGGTACTGAGGTACCCAGGGTATTGGGGTTCCAGGAGATCCCTATGGGCTGCAGCATTTCTTTTGCCACCCATAGGGAGCTCTGACAATTCTTACACAGGCCTGCCACTGCAGCCTGAGTGAAATAACGTCAACGTTATTTCACAGCCATTTTACACTGCACTTAAGTAACTTATAAGTCACCTATATGTCTAACCTTTACCTGGTAAAGGTTAGGTGCAAAGTTACTTAGTGTGAGGGCACCCTGGCACTAGCCAAGGTGCCCCCACATTGTTCAGGGCCAATTCCCCGGACTTTGTGAGTGCGGGGACACCATTACACGCGTGCACTACATATAGGTCACTACCTATATGTAGCTTCACAATGGTAACTCTGAATATGGCCATGTAACATGTCTATGATCATGGAATTGCCCCCTCTATGCCATCCTGGCATAGTTGGCACAATCCCATGATCCCAGTGGTCTGTAGCACAGACCCTGGTACTGCCAAACTGCCTTTCCTGGGGTTTCACTGCAGCTGCTGCTGCTGCCAACCCCTCAGACAGGCATCTGCCCTCCTGGGGTCCAGCCAGGCCTGGCCCAGGATGGCAGAACAAAGAACTTCCTCTGAGAGAGGGTGTGACACCCTCTCCCTTTGGAAAATGGTGTGAAGGCAGGGGAGGAGTAGCCTCCCCCAGCCTCTGGAAATGCTTTCTTGGGCACAGATGTGCCCAATTCTGCATAAGCCAGTCTACACCGGTTCAGGGGACCCCTTAGCCCTGCTCTGGCGCGAAACTGGACAAAGGAAAGGGGAGTGACCACTCCCCTGACCTGCACCTCCCCTGGGAGGTGTCCAGAGCTCCTCCAGTGTGCTCCAGACCTCTGCCATCTTGGAAACAGAGGTGCTGCTGGCACACTGGACTGCTCTGAGTGGCCAGTGCCACCAGGTGACGTCAGAGACTCCTTCTGATAGGCTCCTTCAGGTGTTGCTAGCCTATCCTCACTCCTAGGTAGCCAAACCCTATTTTCTGGCTATTTAGGGTCTCTGTCTCTGGGGAAACTTTAGATAACGAATGCAAGAGCTCAGCCGAGTTCCTCTGCATCTCTCTCTTCACCTTCTGCCAAGGAATCGACTGCTGACCGCGCCGGAAGCCTGCAAAACTGCAACATAGTAGCAAAGATGACTACTGCAACTCTGTAACGCTGATCCTGCCGCCTTCTCGACTGTTTTCCTGGTGGTGCATGCTGTGGGGGTAGTCTGCCTCCTCTCTGCACTAGAAGCTCCGAAGAAATCTCCCGTGGGTCGACGGAATCTTCCCCCTGCAACCGCAGGCACCAAAAAGCTGCATTACCGGTCCCTTGGGTCTCCTCTCAGCACGATGAGTGAGGTCCCTCGAATCCAGCAACTCTGTCCAAGTGACTCCCACAGTCCAGTGACTCTTCAGTCCAAGTTTGGTGGAGGTAAGTCCTTGCCTCACCTCGCTAGACTGCATTGCTGGGAACCGCGACTTTTGCAGCTACTCCGGCCTCCGTGCACTTCCGGCGGAAATCCTTTGTGCACAGTCCAGCCTGGGTCCACGGCACTCTAACCTGCATTGCACGAACTCCTAAGTTGTTCTCCGGCGACGTGGGACTTCTTTGTGCGACTTCGGGTGAGCACCGTTTCACACATCCTTGTAGTGCCTGTTTCTGGCACTTCTCCGGGTGCTACCTGCTGCTAAGAGGGCTCCTTGTCTTGCTCGACATCCCCTCTCTCTTCTGGTCCAATTTGCGACCTCCTGGTCCCTCCTGGGCCACAGCAGCATCCAAAAACGCTAAACGCACGATTTGCAGCTAGCAAGGCTTGTTGGCGTTCTTTCGGCGGGAAAACACTTCTGCACAACTCTACAAGGCAAGAGGGATCCGTCCTCCAAAGGGGAAGTCTCTAGCCCTTTGCGTTCCTGCAGAAACCACAGCTTCCTCTGTCCAGTAGAAGCTTCTTTGCACCCGCAGCTGGCATTTCCTGGGCATCTGCCCATCTCCGACTTGCTTGTGACTTTTGGACTTGGTCCCCTTGTTTCACAGGTACCCTAGATTGGAAATCCACAGTTGTTGCATTGTTGGTTTGTGTCTTTCCTGCATTATTCCTCTAACATGACTTCTTTGTCCTTAGGGGAACTTCAGTGCACTTTGCACTCACTTTTCAGGGTCTTGGGGAGGGTTATTTTTCTAACTCTCACTATTTTCTAATAGTCCCAGCGACCCTCTACAAGGTCACATAGGTTTGGGGTCCATTCGTGGTTCGCATTCCACTTTTGGAGTATATGGTTTGTGTTGCCCCTATCCCTATGTTTCCCCATTGCATCCTATTGTAACTATACATTGTTTGCACTGTTTTCTAAGACTATACTGCATATTTTTGCTATTGTGTATATATATCTTGTGTATATTTCCTATCCTCTCACTGAGGGTACACTCTAAGATACTTTGGTATATTGTCATAAAAATAAAGTACCTTTATTTTTAGTATAACTGTGTATTGTGTTTTCTTATGATATTGTGCATATGACACTAAGTGGTACTGTAGTAGCTTCACACGTCTCCTAGTTCAGCCTAAGCTGCTCTGCTAAGCTACCATTATCTATCAGCCTAAGCTGCTAGACACTCTATACACTAATAAGGGATAACTGGGCCTGGTGCAAGGTGCAAGTACCCCTTGGTACTCACTACAAGCCAGTCCAGCCTCCTACAGGCCTGACCTGGGCAAGGCAGGATCTTGAAAAGAACAGAGACCTCTCTTTGAAGTAGGCCTACTTCAAAGGCAAAAATGGGTATAAAAAGAGCACCCGAAGTCCCTGAAAATCAGATTACTTCTGGAACCAAGAAGAACCTCTGCCAAGGAGAAGAGCTGGAGAGCTGAAGGAGGAGTACTGACCCTTTGCCTGTGACTGTGCTTTGCTGGGTTGACCTTCAGTAGCTGCTTCTGCCTTAAAGAGGACAAAGGCTGACTTTTGTTTCGACTTCCCCCTGGTGAAGAATCCCCAAGGGCTTGAACTGAGCTTGCCTCCTGTTGTTGAAGTCTCATGGACATTAAAGAAAGACTTCTCTCTGACAGCACCTGGACTTTCTGCTGAGAGTCCTACCCTGCAAAGTGGTGCCCTAACCTGTCTGTGGGCCATTGAAAGGTGAAGCTGGTGGAAAAGGACAGAAATCCATGCAAAGACCGCTGTGCAAGAAAACTTTCGATGTACCACACGCCTCACTGTTGATAAACGACGTGCGCTGGCCTCGCGGCTAAAATCAACGCTCCACCTGCATCATGGCTGGGAGATCGGTGCAACGTGGCTGGAGAAATTGCAATTACCAACTCGCAAATCAGAATGTACATACAAATAGAAGACCAATTTTGCGATTCAGTGCTGAGTCGCATCGTAATTTGCGCAAATTGCGATTGCCTAAACTGCGCATGGGGGGTTTAATCGAATCAGAATTTGCGAATGGGTGCAAAAGAACAGAGAAATTTCACTTCCTTGTGCTGGGTAATGACCTCAGAACCAGGAGGTGCCTCCCATGGAATTGGGAGAAGTCGAGAGTATGGCAGAGACCACACTGGAAAGCAAAATACAAACGCTGTGGGATAGCGTAACTGGATGGACGGAATGCGGAACCAATCAAACATTCACCCCCAGTCACAGATCTGGGTTTAATCCATCCATTATTTTGCTCACCATGCCACCCCAGTTTGAACCCAGCCATATGCAAATCAGTCTTGACCCTGTTCCACATGGGAACAGTCCAGCCCGAACTGCCAGGCCAGGTTCTCCCTGGACCGAAAACAAGCATCCTGGGACCGGTTTTGGGGTTTCACCCCTCCTCAGCCAGGCTAGCTTGAATCCAGTGGCACAGTGAGCCCGGGACCCACGTCTGGGCATACCCGGCGCACTTAGGGCGGCAAAAGCAAAGCAAAATACAAACGCTGTGGGATAGCGTAACTGGATCGACAGAATGCGGAACCAATCAAACATTCACCCCCAGTCACAGATCTGGGTTTAATCCATCCATTATTTTGCTCACCATGCCACCCCAGTTTGAACCCAGCCATATGCAAATCAGTCTTGACCCTATTCCACATGGGAACAGTCCAGCCAGAACTGCCAGGCCAGGTTCTCCCTCGACCGGAAACAAGCATCCTGGGACCGGTTTCGGGGTTTCACCCCTCCTCAGCCAGGCTAGCTTGAATCCAGTGGCACAGTGAGCCCGGGACCCACGTCTGGGCATACCCGGCGCACTTAGGGCGGCAAAAGCAAAGCAAAATACAAACGCTGTGGGATATCGTCACTGGATGGACGGAATGCAGAACCAATCAAACATTCACCCCCAGTCACAGATCTGGGTTTAATCCATCCATTATTTTGCTCACCATGCCACCCCAGTTTGAACCCAGCCATATGCAAATCAGTCTTGACCCTGTTCCACATCGGAACAGTCCAGCCCGAACTGCCAGGCCAGGTTCTCCCTGGACCGGAAACAAGCATCCTGGGACCGGTTTCGGGGTTTCAACCCCTCCTCAGCCAGGCTAGCTTGAATCCAGTGGCACAGTGAGCCCGGGACCCACGTCTGGGCATACCCGGCGCACTTAGTGCGGCAAAAGCAAAGCAAAATACAAACGCTGTGGGATAGCGTAACTGGATGGACGGAATGCGGAACCAATCAAACATTCACCCCCAGTCACTGATCTGGGTTTAATACATCCGTTATTTTGCACACCAAGCCACCCCAGTTTGAACCCAGCCATATGCAAATCAGTCTTGACCCTGTTCCACATGGGAACAGTCCAGCCCGAACTGCCAGGCCAGGTTCTCCCTGGACCGGAAACAAGCATCTTGGGACCGGTTTCGGGGTTTCACCCCTCCTCAGCCAGGCTAGCTTGAATCCAGTGGCACAGTGAGCCCGGGACCCACGTCTGGGCATACCCGGCGCACTTAGGGCAGCAAAAGCAAAGCAAAATACAAACGCTGTGGGATAGCGTAACTGGATGGACGGAATGCGGAACCAATCAAACATTCACCCCCAGTCACAGATCTGGGTTTAATCCATCCATTATTTTGCTCACCATGCCACCCCAGTTTGAACCCAGCCATATGCAAATCAGTCTTGACCCTGTTCCACATGGGAACAGTCCAGCCCTAACTGCCAGGCCAGGTTCTCCCTGGACCGGAAACAAGCATCCTGGGACCGGTTTCGGGGTTTCACCTCTCCTCAGCCAGGCTAGCTTGAATCCAGTGGCACAGTGAGCCCGGGACCCACGTCTGGGCATACCCAGCGTACTTAGGGCGGCAAAAGCAAAGCAAAATACAAACGCTGTGGGATAGCGTAACTGGATGGACGGAATGCAGAACCAATCAAACATTCACCCCCAGTCACAGATCTGGGTTTAATCCATCCATTATTTTGCTCACCATGCCACCCCAGTTTGAACCCAGCCATATGCAAATCAGTCTTGACCCTGTTCCACATCGGAACAGTCCAGCCCGAACTGCCAGGCCAGGTTCTCCCTGGACCGGAAACAAGCATCCTGGGACCAGTTTCGGGGTTTCAACCCCTCCTCAGCCAGGCTAGCTTGAATCCAGTGGCACAGTGAGCCCGGGACCCACGTCTGGGCATACCCGGCGCACTTAGGGCAGCAAAAGCAAAGCAAAATACAAACGCTGTGGGATAGCGTAACTGGATGGACGGAATGCGGAACCAATCAAACATTCACCCCCAGTCACAGATCTGGGTTTAATCCATCCATTATTTTGCTCACCATGCCACCCCAGTTTGAACCCAGCCATATGCAAATCAGTCTTGACCCTGTTCCACATGGGAACAGTCCAGCCCTAACTGCCAGGCCAGGTTCTCCCTGGACCGGAAACAAGCATCCTGGGACCGGTTTCGGGGTTTCACCTCTCCTCAGCCAGGCTAGCTTGAATCCAGTGGCACAGTGAGCCCGGGACCCACGTCTGGGCATACCCAGCGCACTTAGGGCGGCAAAAGCAAAGCAAAATACAAACGCTGTGGGATAGCGTAACTGGATGGACGGAATGCGGAACCAATCAAACATTCACCCCCAGTCACAGATCTGGGTTTAATCCATCCATTATTTTGCTCACCATGCCACCCCAGTTTGAACCCAGCCATATGCAAATCAGTCTTGACCCTGTTCCACATGGGAACAGTCCAGCCCGAACTGCCAGGCCAGGTTCTCCCTGGACCGGAAACAAGCATCCTGGGACCGGTTTCGGGGTTTCACCCCTCCTCAGCCAGGCTAGCTTGAATCCAGTGGCACAGTGAGCCCGGGACCCACGTCTGGGCATACCCGGCGCACTTAGGGCGGCAAAAGCAAAGCAAAATACAAACGCTGTGGGATAGCGTAACTGGATGGACGGAATGCTGAACCAATCAAACATTCACCCCCAGTCACAGATCTGGGTTTAATCCATCCATTATTTTGCTCACCAGAGGCTGTTGTTGGAATCGGGGACCTGGACAGTTCAGCACCAGGAACCTCCAAAAGTAAGTAGCCTCACTTATTCAAATGTTTTCAAAGCACCATGCACACAACCACAGTTAAAAAAAGCATGCATCACCCAAATATTTCCATGCCTATAAGTCCATCTGAAGTTTAGTGCATTTTGGGTAATGTAGTACAGTAGTCCAATTTTGATGAATTTTTATTTTGATAAGCCACACATCTGAGGGGCACTGACAGTGTATCACCTATGTCCCACCGGTCTCCCTCAGGTATCCACTGATGACCCCAGTGTGGAGGGAGGTGATGATGCCACCATGGCAGCAGAGGAGGCAGTCAGCATTTCCGCTGAGCAGTGCAACACACAAACCATTGTTCCCAATGCACTTGAAACAACAGAGGACACAGATGTGGACAATGAGGGTGTAAACCTGACTCCCGGTCCACAGATGGGTGATAGCTAGTCACAGACATTAGCAGGGCGTGGGCGTAGAAGGCGCCTTCTGACACATGATGCAGGTGACGAGGATGCCAGTACACAACTATTCCTGGGACTGGAGGCATCCCTACTCAGCAGTCACCACCTGCAAAACACACATATGCTGTTGATTAACAGAATTTTACACTGTATGCAACAGACTCTCACACAGGGATTTGGGAATGTTGAAACACAATTATCCACCATGAATAGCAACATGGTCAACCTCACCACTGCCATCACTGACCTATGTAGGGAAATGGTGGCAGATCGGGCCCATGTAAGGTGCAATGAACGCAGCACAGCTGCACAGTTGGACCTGCTTAGTCAGTCCACTGGCCCTCTAGCCAACACAATAACATGCCTGTCAAGACGTACTGTCACGCTCCAGGTTGAACTGGGACATTTTGCTGGTTATGTGGCCACGGGACTAGGCTGCATTACTGCAGATGTGGACCTACTTCATACCTCCTAGGCAGCAAGAGGCACTGGTGACACCCCTCAGGACAGTGAGGATATATTGAGTGTGAGCAGCATTTCTGCCTCAGATGCCCGCATCCTGCGCAGTAGCATTACCCGCCAGACTTCTGTGGACCAACCTGGCACAGGCCATAGTGGTCGTAGCCGTAGGAGGGTGTGATGTTATGCCTCTAGGTTTATCATAAGGGACATGATTGGAATGTGTTCATGATGTTACAAAAATGTTGTTTATTGCTTGGTATAAGCCACTATTTACATAATGCACTCCTGACATTAAAGGATACGTTTTTTTCCACAACCTGGCTATGTGTGTTTTACACTTGTGAGTGCAGTTACGGTTGGCATTTACCTGCCAAAGTAATGAGTTGATATGTGTTCTCTTCACCATCTGGCCCCCATTGCGATGCTACCGTCCCCAGGCTGTCGTAGTGTTGGCTCCTGCTCCTCATCCTCAGAATCTGTGTCATCTATGGTGAGATGTAGCCCAGGCCTGGTTGCAATGGTGTGTACGATGCCACATGTCGTCACAATCTTGCATGCAATCTCTGGGGCATACTGGAGTGCACCTCCACTTTTGTGCAGGCATCTAAAACGTGATTTCAACATGCCAAAGGTCCTTTCAATGACGGTTCTGGTGCGCCGATGCCCAATCTTGTACTGCCTCTCACACTGTCACATGTGTAACAAAACAGCAAATATGAGCATGGCTTTACATGGTTATGCACTGACACGTATTTCTGACATTGGTGTGTACTACACAGTGCCTAATAAATATCCATCATCAAACTCCCCACGTTCTAGGCATTGGTATATCCCACTGTGCCTGAAAATGTACGCATCATGTGTGCTCCCTGCGTATTTTGGCACTATATCGGTTATGACATTGTAGGCATCACTTACCACCTGGATGTTGAGTGAGTGAGTACATTTCCTATTGCGGAACACACATTTCAGATTTGCAGGAGGACATATGGGTACATGTGTCCCATCCACACACCCTATTACATGGGGAAAGTTGGAAATTCTGTAGAAGTCCAATTTGGTGTTGTGTATTTCCTCTGCATTCCTGGGAAGGTAAATGTAACTGGACATGTGTGCGAGTATGGCATCTAAGAACCGTCTAAAGAATCGTGACAGGGCACTTTGGCCACCTCCCACCAGCAACAGCGATCACCCCCTGGTAGCTACCCGAGGTCAAGTGGTGCAGTGAGCACAGTACTTGCACATGTGTGGGGATGGAGCAGCTGCACAGGGTTTGGCTTTCCAGCTGAGGTTTCAGCAGTTCGATGATCTCTAAGATGACTGTGCTGCTCAGTCTATATTTCTCATATATTTCCTCCTCAGTCTGTTGAAATATGGTCTGCCTGGTTATGTGTATCCTCTCCTGTCTCCACCTCTTCCTCCTCTGCTGGGCAGCCTGCAATTGCCTCCTCAATGCAATCACGTAGAGTGCAACCATTGTGGTAAACCCAGATGCCTTCTGGGTCTGCTTTTATACTTTGGTTCTGCTTACCATCTGTTTAGAGTCAGTGTTAATGCGTGTGCAAAATGGCGTATTTGCGACTCATTGCAATTTGCGACAACCATGTACATTCGGTTTGCGAGTCGCAAATTGCGATTTCTTATTTGTGAGTCGCAAAATCCAGTCACAAATGTTTACGATTCGGTAATTGGTTGCATCGCTATCTCAGACCCCGAAATGCCATTTGTACATACCATTTCGCGTTTTGCACTGTCCCACATAGCCTCTGCAAGCCATTTGCGAGTCGCAAAACGTACGTGCATGTGCCCCTAAGACTCTCATTCTTTTTAAAATTCAAATCTTGACATGTGTATGTTGGATTTTTGTTGTTTTGGTCTTGTGTTGTTTAGATAAATAACTATTTTTTTAAACCTGTGTTGTGTCCTTTTGTAGTGGGTTCACTGGGTTACTGTGTGTGTTGGTACAAAAACTTTACACCTTACTTCTGAAGTTAAGCCTGCCTGCTTGTGCCAAGCTACCAAGGGGGTGAGCATGGGTTAAATGAGGGTGATTCTCCTTTACCCTGACTAGAGTGAGGGTCCTTGCTTGGACAGGGGGTAACCTGACTGCCAACCAAAGACCCCATTTCTAACATACATGTAGTGTGAATCACTGGGTTAACTATTATGCTGGGAGTTTTAATTTGTTTTTATGTGATGATTGTATATTTTATCACTTTTATGACTGTTTTTAAACGATCCAATAATGTCTATAACTATAAGAAACATTTTAAGAACAAATGGAAAATAATGTTTCTACGTCTCATTTATTGTATATCATTTTCATGTACATATTCAGATATCTCCACAGGAGAGTCAATTATTCTAAAGATATTTTCTTAACAGCCTGTGTCCCAGTGCAGGCGCATTCTGCGAGCTAAGAGTACGCTCTAGTTCTCTTTAAAACTCACAATCTCGCAGGCGGCTACTTGGAAAAGAAGACATAATTATATGTAGGTTGGTGCTGTAATGAGGCTTTTCTCAAGTAGCAGCTATGAATTTCCTGCGGAGATGTGAACCAAATAGAGGTAATCAAAATATAGCATTTTGATAGTTTAATGATTGTGATATGTTTCTAACTTCCTGCTGGCCTTCCCTTTTGCCCCGGAGGAGCCCTTTACTTTTTACTAGCTCAAGTTTGCTTATAACTGCTCGGATCTAAGAAATGAAAACAAGGTATACTGTTCGGGTATGCTTGAACAGGTAAGATACCGCTGAAGTTTGGATGTCGTGGTGTTTTAGTGATACACACTTTTTCTTAGCATGCTTTTTAGGGTCGAGTCTGCGTTGCATGAGCTCGCGCATGCGTATCGCAGCAAGACGCTTTAGTTATTAGAAAAGGGCTCGGAGCCCTGTCGACGTCACGTCAGTGTGTTTCATTGGTTCGTGGGCATGCCTAGTAAAATCTGCTTGCTTTCATTAGTGGAAGGCATGCACACATCAAGCCTTTTCCGGTGGTTAGCCCTCCTCGAGCGCAGCGACCAAGTACAGAAAACATGCGAGGCTCGCTGTTTTCTGTCGGATCGTGGACTACTTTTTCTCTATTTTCCTAGCGCGATTTCGCTTGGCAGAAGTCGAGCGCTTTACACAGTTAATTTCACTTTTTCGGGTTACGTACATAAAAGCACTTTTGCTGATAGATGAAAAGTCGGGTTAGGAGTTTATAACACGATCAGCTCTAACATGAGCAAACGCGAGACCCGTTGCATTGCAAATGTTTGTTTTAATTTTACTTTCGACTTTCTGTTTGACATGGTTTATCTTTTGCTTCTGAAGCAATTGAACATTTACTTGAAACAGGGTCTGGGGAACTAGGGAATCCAAATTAGTATGTACTTTTGTGCGGCACCCTGTCTACATGTTTCATACCTTGTAATTCAAGATACAGCACAGACATCACTCAAATCCTTGGTACAGTTCGATTTTGGGGTGTTTGACTTCTTTGAGTCTTGGTATTTCTTCTTGACTTTGGGAGTTTTAGAACTGGTTGGCAATTGGAGGTGAGTGGAGTTTTTTTTGGAACGGCTGAATACGTACCAAAAGTAAGATAGATATTAATAGATCACTATGTGGAAGTAAAGAGAATCTTGTAAAGAGTCATCACCACGAGTTTCAGAGCACCTGGTACAGAAGCAGAACACTGGTACTTGGCACAGTCCTCGGACAGAGGTAAGGCTCGTGGCTTAGCGCCCACACATCTCATGGCTAAACGTGTGCATCATTTATGAACTGTTTATTTTAAGAGTCTCTCATAAACTCATTTACATGCAGTGTAGACCATTGTATGAAGCTTCTCCTACTTGCAGGTGTGCTTTATATATTTTCACGTGTCGTATGTAATCTTTGAAACTTCCGGTTACATATTGTGCACCAGTTACATAGGGGCATATTTATACTCCATTTGTACCGAAATTGCATAATTTTTTTGATGTAAATTCAGCGCAAACTTAACTCCATATTTATATTTTGACGCTAGACGTGTCTAGCATCAAAATATTGGAGTTTGCACCATTTTTTGGATGCGTGAATCTACTGTGCGTCAATGAGATGCAAGGTAGGCGTTCTAATCTAAAAAATGGTGTTATACCCATAGCCCCATATTTATTCCCCGTGCTAAAATGATGCATGGGTGGGAGGAGGGGCTAAATAATGGTGCAAAGCCAGAGGGACTCCAGAGGATAGGGGACCCCATCCCAGGGAGGTAGGGTAAGTATTTATTTTTTTGTGCCATCGGGGGCCCTAATTTGGGGCCCCCTGCATGACACAGGGTGCAATGGCCATGCCCAGGGGACACTTGTCCCCTGTGCTGGCCATTGGGATGGTGGGCCTCATGACTCCTTTATTTCCTAAGACAGGAGTCATGTTTTTGGTGGTTGTGCACCAGGAAATGACACTAGTCTGGTTAGAAGCATTTTATTTTCCTCTAACCAGGCTAGCATAATTTTCTGATGCACAACTCCCTCCTTCCCTATTGCCACCCCCACCCGGTTAGTGTCTTCTTCTAAGACGCTAGCCAAGATTAGTGCCAGCTTGCACCATTCAACAAATACAGTGCCCAGCAGGCGTTGTTAAATGACGCAAGCCAGCTGTAGGAAAGTGCCACTGTCTGCATGGTTACCCCCCACTTTTTGCCTAGTGGTGATGCCAACTTTGATTGAAAGTGTGCTGGGACCCTTCTAACCAGGCACCAGCATCAGTGTTCTTTCCCTAACACTGTACCTTTGTTTCCACAATTGGCACAGCCCTGGCACACAGTTAAGTCCCTTGTAAGAGTTACCCATGGTACAAAGGGCCCTGTGGCCAGGGAAGGTCTCTAAGGGCTGCAGCATCTATTATGCCACCCTAGAGGACCCCTCACATGCACACTGCCTTACAGCTTGTGTGTGCTGGTGGGGAGAAAAAGACAATGCCATGCCCACCAACCACTGCCTGTGGCATAGGTAAGTCACCCCTCTAGCAGTCATTACAGCCCTAAGGCAGGGTGCACTGTAGCACAGGTGAGGGCATAGCTGCATGAGCAATATGCCCCTACAGTGTCTAAGTCCATTCTTAGACATTGTAAGTGCAGTATAGCCATATTGAGTATATGGTCCGGGAGTTTGTCATAACAAACTCCACAGCGCCATAATGGCTTTACTGAATACTGGGAAGTCTGGTATCAAACTGCTCAGTACAATAAGCACACACTGATGCCAGTGTGGGATTTATTGAAAAAATGCACACAGAGGGCATCTTAGAGATGTCCCCTGTATGTAAGCCAAACTGCTAGTGAAGAACTGACCGGTCTGTGCCAGTCTGCCACTTTCAGACAAGTTTCTGACCACATGGGGTGAGTGCCTTTGTGCACTCGGTGGCCAGAAACAAAGCCTGTCCAGGGTGGAGGTGCTTCACACCTCCCCCTTACAGGAACTGTAACACCTGGTGGTGATCCTCAAAGGCTCGAGCCTCGGGTTACAGTGCCCCAGGGCACTCCAGCTAGTGGAGATGCCAGCCCCACAGACAAAGCCCCATTTTTGGCAGCAAGTCCGGTGGGAAAATTAGGGAAAACAGGGAGAAGTGACCACCCCAGCCAGGACCACCCCTAAGGTGTCCAAAGCTGAGGTGATCCCTTCCCTGCAGAATCCTCCATGTTGGTTTGGAGGACAGGGACCAGTAGGGATAGGAATGTGCCCCCTCCCCAAAGGGAGAGGGCACAAGGAGGGCGTAGCCACCCTCAGGGACAGTAGCTATTGGTTACTGCCCTCTGGCCCATAACACGCCCCTAAATCTAGGGTTTAAGGAACTTCCTGAACCCAGCTTACCAGATTCCAGGCGACCTACAAGAAGAAGAAGGACTGCTAAGCTGAAACTCCCAGCAGAGAAGAAGGAAGACGACAACTGCTTTGGCCCCAGCCCTACCGGCCTGTCTCATGCTTCAAAGAACCTGAAAAAAGACCCGCGACATGTCCAGCAGGCGCAGCGACCTCTGCCAACTCCAGAGTACTGTCCTGCACCCAAAAGGATCAAGAACTCCCGAGGACAGCAGCTCTGTCTAAAGAAACCTACAACCAAGGACTCCCACCGCACTCCAGATGCGTGAGTCTTGACCCCGGTGCACCCGACGCCCACGGCCCGTGTCCAGGTGGTCCACGCAGCAAGAGAAGGTCCCCAGGTGATTGCAAGCAAGTGTCCACCCTAGGTTGATCTCTTCACCCCTCCACAATGACGCCTGCAGAGGGAATTCTGAGGACCCCCCGACCGTGAATCTCTGGATGAAGATATCCGACTCCTAAGAACACACTGCACCCGCAGCCCCCAGGCCTTGGAGAAACCGACCCCCGGTGCCTTAACGATCAGCAGATGTCCCTCCTCCCTGTCTGACTGGTGGTGTGCCTGAGACACACCCCGGACCTCGTCTGCAGCCTCAGAGTGACCCCCGGGGCCCCGTCATATCCCAGCATTGGAAACCCGACATTAAGGGGGTTATTCTAACTTTGGAGGAGTGTTAATCCGTCCCAAAAGTGACGGTAAAGTGACGGATATACCACCAGCCGTATTACGAGTTCGATAGGATATAATGGACTCGTAATACGGCTGGTGGTAAATCCGTCACTTTTCCGTCACTTTTGGGACGGATTAACACCTCCTCCAAAGTTAGAATAACCCCCTAAGTGTGCACCCTGCAGCCATCCACCCCTGTGCCGCTAAGAGTGTGTGTGTGGTTCCTACTTTTGGCCCCTCCAGTGCTCTTCTAACCTCCCCTGGTCTGCCCTCCGAGCCGCGGGTACTTACCTGCAGGCAGGCCTATTTCCGAGTACCCCCTTTCTCCATAGAAGCCCACGTTAAATTTGCTCAACTTTGACCTCTGCTCCCGACTGGCCCCGTGTTGCTGGTGGTGGGTGTTTGGGGTTCCCTTGAACCCCAACTGGTGGACTTCCTAAAACCCAGAGACTGTAACTGTAAGTCATGTACTTACCTGCAAAACAATCTAAAATTTCTTCCCCCAGGAGCTGTTTCTGAAAATTGCACTGTGTTTATTTTTAAAATAGCTTATTGCCAATAATTCAAAAACTGTATTACTTACTATTAGAAATGGGGTTTCTGGTTGGCTAGGGTATGCACCTCAGACAGGCAGAACCTACCCACTCTAGTCAGGGCTTGGGAGTTACACGTACAAGATAACCCCTGCTCACCCCCTTGGTAGCTTGGCACGAGCAGTCAGGCTTAACCTGGAGGCAATGTGTAAAGCGTTTGCACAACACACAACACACGTGATGCAAAATGTACACCACAAAGTAAACACAACATTGAGCTATGTAAAAATAATCTGTATTGCACAAAACATAACTAGACCAACATTACACATGGATAATACCCTGCTACCTTTGCAGTTGTCAGAATGTTACACAAGTTACTAATGCTCTGCAGGAATATGCAGTTGTCACATTAGAACACGTAAGTACTCAGGATTCTGCAACATAAGCAGTAATCAGGAATTACAGTAAGAAAAATACACTTGTCATAAAAGTATCACAAAGGCCTATATCAGAAGCATTTTAAACCATATGGCAAGTCAGGACATCAGATCGGTGTAAGATGTCCACAAAAAGAACCATCAACACTGGTATGTTCTGTTACCCCTAAAACAGGTTAGCCCAACAGCCCCTTCAAGCCCCTAAAAGAACCATTTAGAGAGGGTCTAGCGGCGAGAATACCTGTCCTGATCTTGAAGGGCACCTTCAGTGCCACAAAACATACGAGGAGGGCTCCCCATTGCTCCTGGGACATGACGGGTCCCGTGGTGATGATTATTTTAGGAGGGGGGGCAGCACGCACACCCTCCAGCTCGTGGATCAGGCCCCTTCTGCGACCCGCGATCTTGGGGACGGCTTCCAGCCGAAATGGACCCTCCGACAGGGAGGGGGATTTACTCGAGCGGGCACATCCCCCTACGGAACAACCAGGGAGACCGGGCGGTGTGGGGCCTCTGATGAGGCTTTCACCGGCCCGCGAACTCCTGCAAGGCTCAGGGCCTAGTGGGGCGGAGTCTCCTACACGAGGCCGGCCTCTCCTCCTAAACTCTGCAACGGAGGGGGCCCAGGGAGACCTCGAATGATGCGTCCACCTCCTTCGGGTAGCAGCCGCACCCGACGCGGTGCGCATGCTGCTCGGCTGTTCTTCTCGGCTGCCGTGGGAAGATCCAGCAGAGGTAGGAGCCTGGCAGTACTCTGGGGGTGTCCTGGAGTAAGCCACGCCCCGGGGGTACCTCCTAAGAGCGCGTCGGCTTTTGTTCTCGTCGTTCTCGTGCCCCCGGGTCGCGTCTGATGCGTAGTTCAGATGCGCTCGGGATTCTCCGGCAGACGTGGGGACTCCGGTACGGGAAAACAAAAGAACGCTTAAAAGCGCAGTTGGTTCTCCAACCTAGGGAAGGTACCCTTGGGCCGGGCATGAGTTAGGGGAGTGTCCTCCCTCAAACTCTCCCTTACAGGAACTGAATCTCTAGGGCATGCATCTTCCAACCTAGGGACGTTACCCTTTTGCTGGACAGGAGTCAGGGAAGTGTCTTCCCGTGAATCCCCTAGTGAAGGAACTGAATCCCTAGAGAATGCATCAGTAGAGAGGCTGGTTACAGCAGTCTCTATTTTCAGATCTAGGGGGTTGCCCATGATCTGGTTTTCCATCCTAGGGACGATACCCTTTTGCTGGACAGGAGTCAGGGGAGTGCCCTCCCTCAAACTCTCCCTTACAGGAACTGAATCCCAAGGGCATGCATCTTCCAACTTAGGGACGTTACCCTTTTGCTGGACAGGAGTCAGGGAAGTGTCTTCCCGTGAATCCCCTCGTGAAGGAACTGAATCCCTAGAGAATGCATCAGTAGAGAGGCTGGTTACAGCAGTCTCTATTTTCAGATCTAGGGGGTTGCCCATGATCTGGTTTTCCAGCCCAGGGACGATACCCTTTTGCTGGACAGGAATCAGGGGAGTGTCCTCCCTCAAACCCTCTAAAGGAAGCACCTGCACCCCTCTCTGCGGGGTGGTGCTGCTGATCACCAGAGTTGGAGCAACCCTGTTCCCAGGTGTCCCCCCTTCTCTACAGACTTCCTTTTTACAGGATTGGCCTTCGGTAACGACTACCCTCCCGCCTTAGGGTCCCTCTCGGGTACCTTCCAAGACCTGCGGAGGAGGACAGGTCCCTGTGGATCCTGTACCCTCCCCGCTCTGAACGTTGTCGGGGTTGGTTAAATTCTCGCCTCGGTGTACTGATAAGGAGCCCTCTAAGGCATACGTAAGAGGATAGGTCCTTAACAATCCTACTTCCTCCCCGCTGAAAACTTTACCTGGAACAGTTAAATTCCAGCCTTGGGGCCCCATCTGGGTGCCTTCCAAGACATACGTAAGAAGATAGGTCCCTCTGGATCCTGCACCTTCCCTGCTCACAATTTGGCCTGAATTACCCAGAACCTCCCCCACCCCTTCCAGGGGTGAACCTAAGACAGCCCTTGGTGTCTGACCAGCTCCCCTGGCACTAAGCCAGAGGTCAGCCTCCTTTGCAAGCTCCCTGGGGTCAGAGAACTTAAAGTAAGACAAGTGTTGGAATAGCTCTGAAAAACAGCAATGGAACATGTGTTCTCTTAGAATGAGACTAAACAGCCCTTCATAAGTGGTTGCTCTGCTACCCTCCACCCATCCTGTTAGTGCTTTGCTACAAGTCCCCATAAAATCCTCCCAAGACTGGTGAGACCGCTTCCTGCTGCCTCTGAACCTCAACCTGTAGTCTTCAGGGGTGAGACCATACTCTTCTATCAGGGCCTTTCTGATGTGGGGATACTCCTGCCTGTCACTCCCTTCTGGGGCCTGCAGGATATCCCTTTCCACCTCAGGAATATAGCTCTCTAGGACAGTTACCCAATCTGTCTCAGGAATCCTGCGCGCAACTAGAGCTTCTTCATACCCCTTAAGCCACTGACGTATGTCATCTCCCTCCTTGAACCCAGGTACCAAATCTGTGGGTAGGTAAGGATTGTGCCTAACACAAAAAATGCTGACACCACTGGACTCCACCTGCATTACTGGTGAGTCCAGATTTGTAAGACTGCGCTCTAGAGCGAGTCTTTCTCTGGTAAACGCCCTTTCAGCCTCTGCCATCCTCTCCTGGGCTAAGGTTTTTTCAACCTCAGCCTGTCTCTCTTCTACAGCCAGCCTAGCTAGCTGCAGCTTCAGGTCCCTCTCTTCCAGCCTATCTCTGAGCTCCTCATGTGACAGGGAATGGGAGGTGGCGCTGCTGCTACGCAAGTACCCAGTAAGGTAATCCCTATCTATGGGTTCTTCTCCCTCTACTGGCGTCCCTGGCCAGTCATTTTCTCCCTCAGAACCCTCCCTCTCTTGGGCCTCTTTTTGTGCTATGTAGTCTTCCTCCTCAAAATTAAACAGGACTCTCCTGAGGGTCCCTTCATGGGCTTCAGCCTCTATAAAAGGTATACCTCTCTCCCTGCAGAATCCCGTTAACTCTTCTAGAGTGTAATACAACATATCATCCATGTCAAAGGTGGACTCCATTTTGTTAAGAGCACAACACTAGCGTAAACACAAGAGTCAAAAGTGCGAGTATACAACACAGGAGTAAAAATAAAATGACTAGTTTGAGAGAACAGGAGAATAATTTAAGAAAAGAGAATTAAAACATGTAATGGTCTAAGTGCACTTTGCGGCACAAAAATGAGCCACAAGGTACTGTGCAAGCGCAAGTCCTATCCTCACCGCTGACAACCAATGTTAGAAATGGGGTTTCTGGTTGGCTAGGGTATGCACCTCAGACAGGCAGAACCTACCCATTCTAGTCAGGGCTTGGGAGTTACACATCCAAGATAACCCCTGCTCACCCCCTTGGTAGCTTGGCACGAGCAGTCAGGCTTAACCTGGAGGCAATGTGTAAAGCGTTTGCACAACACACAACACACGTGACGCAAAATGCACACCACAAAGTAAACACAACACTGAGCTATGTCTGTATTGCACAAAACATAATTAGACCAACATTACACGTGGATAATACCTTGCTACCTTAGCAGTTGTCAGAATGTTACACAAGTTACTAATACTCTGCAGGAATATGCAGTTGTCACAATAGAACACGTAAGTACTCAGGATTCTGCAACATAAGCAGTAATCAGGAATTACAGTAAGAAAAATACACTTGTCATAAAAGTATCACAAAGGCCTATATCAGAAGCACTTTAAACCATATGGCAAGTCAGGACATCAGATCGGTGTAAGATGCCCACAAAAAGAACCATCAACACCGGTATGTTCTGTTACCCCTAAAACAGGTTAGCCCAACAGCCCCTTCAAGCCCCTAAAAGAACCATTTAGAGAGGGTCTAGCGGCGAGAATACCTGTCCTGAACTTGAAGGGCACCTTCAGTGCCACATAACATACAAGGAGGGCTCCCCATTGCTCCTGGGACACGACGGGGCCCGTGGCAATGATTATTTGAGGAGGGGGGGCAGCACGCACACCCTCCGGCTCGTGGATCAAGCCCCTTCTGGGACCCGCGATCTTGGGGGCGGCTTCCAGCTGATATGGACCCTCCGACAGGGAGGGGGGTGTACTCGAGCGGGCACATTCCGCCACGGAACAACAAGGGAGACCGGGCGGTGTGGGGCCTCCGATGACGCTTTCACCGGCCCGCGATCTCCTGCAAGGCTCAGGGCCTAGTGAGGCGGAGTTTCCTCCACGAGGCCGGCCTCTCCTCCTAAACTCTGCAACGGAGGGGGCCCAGGGAGACCTCATCCTTCGGGGAGCAGCCCCACCCGACGTGGTGTGCATGCTGCTCGGCTGTTCTTCTCGGCTGCCGCTGGAAGATCCAGCAGAGGAAGGAGCCTGGCAGCACTCCGGGGGCTTCCTGGAGTATGCCACGCCCCGGGGGTACCTCCAAAGAGCGCGCTAGCTCTTGTCCTCGTCTTTCTCGTGCTCGGGGCGCATCTGATGCGTAGTTCAGATGCGCTTGGGATTCCCCAGCAGACGTGGGGACTCTGGTACGGGAAAAGAAAGGAACGCTTTTAAAAGCACGTCGTCCCGGTTTGCATCAACACTGCCCCTTCTAAGTGAGACGGCTCAAGGAAAGGAGCACCGCTTAGGAAATTAGGGGCAAGGAGATACAGGGGGCAGAAATAAAGCACTTTTAAAGAAGCTACGGCAAATCTTCAGCCCGGGCTGCGGCAGTGATCTTCTGCAGCAATTTTCAGAAAGAGCGCTTTTTCCAAGTGCATCAGACAAGCTGTAGAGTTCGTGGCAGGGGTCAGGGGCCACAGTTCTTACAGTGTTTCACAATGATAGGGAGAGGAGGTTCCAGACAGTTACAACTGGTTCTGGGAGTGCCTCCTCTCTCCTTTCAGCACAGGCTCCAAACATCAGTGGGGGGTAACGACCCTATTGTGTGAGGCCAGGGCACAGTCTTTACAATTGCAGGTGTGCCCCGCATCTCCCTTCTCTCAGCCCAGGAAGGCTTTACAATATGTAGATGCACCTCTGTGTCACCTCCACCCTCCCTGTGTTCAGGCTGTCTGAGAAGTATGCACAAAGCCCCAACTGTCAGTCTTCCCAGACGTTGATTGGAGACAAGCTGCAAAACACCAAAATCAGAAGCACAGATAAATGCGCACTTTCTAGAAGTGGCATTTCTATGATAGTAATAAAAAATACACCTACACCAGTAAGCAGCAATTCTTACCACTGTCACAACCATACCAAACATGCCTACGCTACCCTTCATAAATCAGACAATACCCCTTACACCTAAGGCAGGGCATTTCCAATGCAATCCTATGAGAGGGCAGCACTCACTGCAGTGAGACACCAAGTTAGGCTGTTTGTCCCTCCCAGGACAGGCCACGCAACATGGCACATGTCTTGCCTTCTACATACATGGCACCCTGCCCAAAGGGCTAGCTAGGGCGTACCTCAGGGGTGACTTACATGTAGTAAAAGGGGAGTTCTGGGCCTGGCAAGTACATTTAGATGCCAGGTCCCTGTGGCAGGAAACTGTGCACACAGGCTCTGCGCTAGCAGGCCTTAGGTAGGTTTGACAGGCTACTTCAGTGGGTGGCGCAAGCAGCGCTGCAGGCCCACTAGTAGCATTTAATTTACAGGCCCTGGGTATAGGGATACCACTTTACAAGGGACTTATAGGTAAATTAAATATGCCAATCAGGTAGAATCCAAACATACCAAATTTGTAAGAGCGAGCACATGCACTTTAGCACTGGTTAGCGGTGAAAAAGTGCTCAGAGTCAAAACGTCACCCAACAAAGGTCAGAAAAATAAGGAGTCAAAAGCAAAAAGTCTGGGGAATGACCCTGTAAAAGGGCCAGGTCCAACACTTACCTATTTCAAACCAAGTACTGTTGATACCTGTGTGAAATACTAAACGTTTCAGGTACCTACCTGCAACTTGAATCTTGTGCTTGTAAAAAGTAAACTAAGAAAATATATTTTTACAATATTAAACCATTGGTCTGGAGTTAAGTCATTGAGTGAATGCTTCTTCTATTTTCTGTGTGTGTACAATAAATGCTTTGCACAACCCTCTGATAAGCCTAACTGCTCGACCACACTACCACAAAAGAGAGCATTAGTATTATATACTTTAGCCTCTGTTAAACCTCTGGGGAGCCCTTGGACTCTGTGCACACTATGGGGGTCATTTTGTCCTCGGCGGTCTTTTTTGAAGACCGCCGTGCGGAAGACCGCCAGTGGTGGCGGTTTTCCGCTCGGCCTATTATGACCGTTGGCGGCTCTCTGTCCTTTTACGGACGGAGAGCCGCCAACAGCCATACTGGCGGGAGGCGGGGAAGTGGAGGTTGCTCCGCCTCCACCGCCACATCAACGGGGCACCGCCCGGCGAATCACGTCCTGTGATTCGCCGTGGCGGTGTTCTGTTGGCGGTGTGGTGTCGGCGGAGCTGCCCCCATGGATCCCGTCCCCTCCCGGAGGATCGTCAGACCAGGTAAGTTGATCGTCCGTGAGGGGAGGGGGGTGAGGGGGTGTTGTGTGTTGTGTGGGTGCATGGGGGTGTGCGTGTGTGTATGTAGAGGGGGTGTGTGAGTGCGTGTATGCTTGTGGGGGTGTTGTGTGTATGGGAATGAGTGCGTGTATGTCTGTGGGTATGTCTGTATGGATGTGTGCGTGTATGTTTGAAGGTGGGTGTGCGTGTCTGACTGTGTGTGCGGATGTAGGCATGTATGTCAGCGTGTGTGCGTGTAAGTGGTGCCTGCGTGCGTGTCGTGTGGGTATGGGTGATGTGATGTTGGGGGTCGGGGTGGGGAGGGGGGCCCTGCCACCTTTGAGGGGTGGCAGGAGTGGTGGGGGGTGTAGGGGAGGGAGTCGGTTGTAGGGGTGGTGGAGACCGCTATCAGTGCCAGGGAAGGAATTCCCTGTCACTGATAGTGCTTACCGCCATGGATTTCATGGCGGTTCAAACCGCTGGAAATCCACGGCAGTAAGCCGGGTCCAAATACCGCCGGCGGTATAGTGACGACCGCCGGGCTGGAGACCCAGGTCTCCAGCCCAGCGGTCGTCTCCGCCCTGGCGGGCGGAACGGAGAACCGGCGGATAACCATGGCGGTAACCGCCATGGTCATAATTCCACAAAGTAAGACCGCCAGCCTGTTGGCAGTCTTACCGCCGGTTTAACACCGACCACCAGGGTTGTAATGATCCCCTATATCTCACTTTGATGTAGTATATACAGAGCTAGCTTCCTACACCAGCGTTAAACCTTTTGCCGCAAAACTACGTTAGTGCAGTTTTGCAGCAAAAACCATAAATATGGGCCTTAAGTTACAACAAAGAGCAATAATGTGTCTAAATGAGGGAGGCACAACTGCTCGCAGGAGAAGCACACATGAGGTACTGTGCAAGAGTGTTCTAGCTTTCAAGGGTCAGTTGGTGGACAACCATCCTGCTTGTGGCTTTTTGAATCATAGCAAAGGTCCATTTATTATTTTTATATGTAGGATTCACTTATTTTTATTTAGTTATCAACATACACCATAGTTCACCAGAGTCATTACAATATACAGGGCCCATGAAATTTCCCATTCAAATTTCTTTGCATCGCTGAAGTGTAAACTATATGCATTCAGTTCACTGAGTGGTCTGTACAGCAGAACTTTAATATAAATTGCAGAACTTTGTAATATTGGACAAAAGTTCTAAACTGCATATTGATAGTGTGAGCAGTTTTGTCAGGTGATTAAATGTTTTTACTGGATCACAAGTATGCGTGGAGTGCATCTACTGTCTTATATTAGCCATCCAATCATGCTATACGCAAATATATGATTTCCAACTATTGCTTAAGACTATCGTACAACTTCAATACTATCTGTAAACCCGGTACCTTTTTCACTGATTGTGAGAAAATAGATAATCACTTGAAGTGGATGGTAGTCCTCTTCAGATATTAATGCTCTATTCCTTACTAGATCCAGTTAAGTCTCAATAATTGAAACCGGAGCTCAACCGTTGGTGGCTGTAGCACAGAGCAGACAGGCCTAAAACCAGGAGAAATGTGCAAAACATTTATCAGTACCAAAACAGTTGAAAAGTAGAAACAAACAACACAATAAAAATCACAATAAAAATACCACTCTAATTTGTAAAACTAGAGACAATTTTAATGAGCAAATAGACACCACAGTGACAAAAAGCAGATGTAGGAAACTGGAGATATGATTTTTCAAACTTTTAGATGATCCTAGGATAAAAAAACTTTGTGTATCTGCTAGTGGTAAACCGGGTAACAAAATCAAAGTTAAGGTCGACCGCAATTGAGTCCAGGTTCGCTACAGGGACCAGGTGCATCTCTATGAAAAGTTTACTTTCTAACTTAGTTGTTTTTCTGGAGAAAAGGCCTTGTGAACGAAGTTGTCAGAGGTTGGGGTGCAAGCCAGATCCAAAAAAGGTCTCATCGATTGCAGCTGGCTGAAGTTCAGGATCTTGGTGGAAGCCTCAGCTGTAGCATGAAGATCATAGCTCTCAACGTCAAAGGCAGGAAAGTTCCAGGCAAATAAAGTCTGAATTCAGGGCCCAGAAATGTTTTGTTGCCATTGCATTGCTGCTCTGCATTGGTCTTGGTGAAGTCCTCTATGTTGGTTCATAGAATCTCTTCTGAAAGGCAGGATCTTTTTAGTGGGCTGCTTAATGTCGTCCGCAGCAGCTCAGTCGTAATCTGGTGGTAACGTCTGTTTTTTTATGCAAAAAGTTAAGTAAAGTTTTTAAGGGTCCAGTCTTGCAAGTTTGAATGAGGGAGAATATACTCTAACATCATCCAAGGGTCTAGGACACATGGGCACCACTTGAGGTTTAAGACTCAATCTTCCAGAGGCCACCATCAGGATCCAGGGCAAATCAAGTTGGAACTCTTCGGCTGGGCACAGCAGGTTATTTGGATGTCCTGCAGCTTTTATGTTTTTGGAGATGAATAGGAGGCTAGTCAACTAGCCCTTGGAGTCCTGTCATTTGTCCTGGGTAAAAGTGGGAAATAGGTGCCGCACTTGGAGGTTCTCTCCACAGAACAAAGAGCTGGTGCAGTCCTTCTTCTGTCCTCCACAGGTCCGGAAGTGTTCTGAAGAATGTATCTAAGGGTGTCATTTTAATGCTTGGCACTAGCTTGCGTGGGAGGGGGGGATACTCCTTGACCAATGGAGAAAAAGTTCCCAGTAGCTACCCTACCCACTTTGAAATCACTTTCTGGGGATGTAGCCCTAAACAATTCCGCAGTGCACTGTTCTGCAAAAATGCAATATGGTAGAACCTTTCTTCCCATGGGCAGAACTCTGGGTGCACACGTGAGGTATCTGTAGGGTAATGAGAAACTGCCCCTCCAGGCCAGCTCTGAAACATCTTTTCCCCTCACAAGGATTGTTGCCACTCTTGCTACTTGGACAATGGCAGGGGAAGGCGTAGGTGTGAGTCACATCTGCCTGTGACAGGGGTGCCCTTGGAAGCTTCTGCAATTGGTGGGCACAACCGCAGGCCACCCAGTCAGGATGATGTCACACCTCCTCCTAGCCAATGACCATTTTTTTATTTTCCTTGCAACCACTCACATCTTCTTGAAGGGGGCCAGCAGGCTGCTAGGTGACTGCTTGATATTAACTCTGAAAAGGCTACTAGAGGCTTTAGGCAGCAAAATCCCTAAAAGTGGCATTTTCAAAATAGTGTTTTTAAAACCAATCTGACTACTAGATTGGATTTTAAATGACTGTATATGTGAGTCCTTGAACTGCTTTTCTAACTATTCCCAAACTGAAGCTATGCAATTTAAGGTGTTGTATCATAACATAGGGCCTTTCTATGGGAGAGCCAGCATTGTTACAGTAGAAAAAAGGCTTTGGAGATTTTTCACTGCCAGTACACACGTTCTTCTTTTAAATTGTGCCACTTTCATAGAGGCACAATATGTGCCACAGTCCACTTGTGACATTTAACTTACAGGTCCTGGGTACAGTAGGTACCATAGACTAGTCACTTATAGGTAAGTTAAATTTGCTTATTAGCTTTTTTCAATTGGACCAGTTTGAAGGGTCAGAACACATTCACTGGGGCCTGGCTAGCAGGGTCCCAGTGTACAGAGTCCGAAAGCCAACAGAATCAGGCCAAATAAATGGGGATGACTAGGCAAAAAAAGGCATTTTCTTGCACTGGATGTTTTGAAAATGGTGCTCCAGCGTATGTCATTTGGCAGTTTTCTTTCTCAAATTCTCGTAGAGTGAGAACACCTAAAACCACGCAACAATTCTCAGAGAGTGAGAAGACCTAAAACCACCCACGTGGACGGGGAAAAATGCTTGCACATACATAGTGCAATGTGGTGGGCAACCTGCTAATGAACACATTGTGATGTTTTGCCAAAAGCTGACAGGTCTGCAGGGGTCAGGCCATGGGCCTTTTGAGTTGCATATTTTGTTGTGTCATTATGGAGTGAAAAGTCACATGATACAAATTCCTCTGATATCATTATACTGAATAGTAATTTTCAGACCAAAAAATCCTACCTCTTTTTGGTCAATTAATGCAAGTATGTTTCTCCCCTGGGAAGCTGAGGAGCAGGGCCAATTCTGAAACATGCTTGCACAGAAACAGCCCTAGAAAATTCTCCCCACCTGCTCCGGTAGCCAATGACCTTCCCCCGCATCCATGGCATCACTTATGTACCATTTGTTAACATGTATATTGACATTCTTGTTTTGATAGGATTTTGTCACCTTATGGCAGGCATGCAATATATGTGCCAACAAAGCAGAAGTAGGATTGAAATAGGAAATGTGGGACACAAATGTAGTCTGAAGAAAGGCCATTACACAAGACATTAACTTCAGTATCCCTGCACCTTGGATGCAATTTTTTACTGGCTTCACTGCAGTTTTTACAAAAGGGTGAATATTGTCAATGTAAAAGCAAACATATGAAGCCCAACAACACTTTCCCGCATTAATTCCACATTTTCCATGGCTTTAAGTGAGGGTAAAGGTGTCACATTTGTAGGATAGTAATTTGTATAGGCTTATACAGAAGGTCAATGAACGAATACAGGTTCTGCTAATAGAATGTACACTGTCCAATTCATACTGAGTGTCACAAAAAAGAATGAGAGCCATTCCGATACTTACATGAGATAACCTTGTGGACATACAGAACTGTGCCGGGGTATTTGGTATATCACTGAGGAGACATTAATGCTCCTTTTAAGATCGCACCTTGTGTCAGTGGGCAGGAAGCAGAGCAAGAATGAGGAAGACCCAGGGTCTATGCGATAATTGAGGGTCCTGTACAGGATCAGATGTCCTGTGACTGCTTATAAAGCCAGTGTGTCAGAAGATGTTGAGATGTTCCCAGGACCAAATGCTGTTGCCTGGAATGGTTCTGGGTTCAGTCTACAAACACCCAGTCCGTGGAATGCCTGCTAATCTAATCATATGGCTGTTTCTCCTTCTCCCAACTGCTTAACCACTTTGTCGGGCTCTTTGGTGAATACCAATATGTCTGTAAAAAAGACTGAGAGTTTCTCTTCCCTTTTTGTATAAACAACTATCTGTTCTTTCCATACACAAATAAGAGGCACACGTCATATATCAGAATATACATAGACGTCCATTGTAGCCACTGTGATTATCCTTGGAAGAATAAGATGTTCACCAACTGTGTATCCTTAGAACAGTGTAAAATACTATAATAGAGATATAACAAGGCAAAGCAGTGTCCTTTTAGTTCCTCTTCGGTTTAATGATAATTTCCAATTTCAATTCAGTCATCAAATCAGTATTACTGAATCACAATCTTGATATCTGATGTTGTTCCATTCAAACCCCACAGCCAACACGTGTTTCGTCCATCGACTTCATCAGGGCGGAAAGTTATACCAAAATATTAACATCATCAAATTTGGACTAATATCAAATCCCAAATGGGATTTTATGAGCCTGTCACCACACCGAGATGTGGGATGGATAAAAGTGAACTTCTAAGTAAAACGAGTGCTACAAGATAGACCAGTATTGTTCTCATAGAGCATTGGTGAACATCTTATTCTTCCAAGGATAATCACAGTGACTACAATGGATGTCTATGTATATTCAGATATATGACGTGTGCCTCTTATTTGTGTATATTCGTTACCTGTTTTGGCTTGCCATGCAGTAGAGGATCAGGGGTGTGGTCCTCTAAGAGTGCACCGTGTGACATTTCAGGCCACAACCCAAAGACACCACTTTAGCCTTGAGCGCCAGTCTTTCCCAAAATAACACCCCTTCCTATCAGGTATCTATCTGTTCTTTCTAGGCTGATTCTCTGCAAAAGATGTTGATGATCTAACAACCATGATATCAACACTCTTGTAGTTGTCGACAAACATTAACCCTTTGAAAGCCTTAAATCCCAAAGAAGCACTCCAGCAAAACAATGCAGAGCTGGGTTTTTTCCCTCAGACTCCTCCTTCCTGACTGTGCTAATGATTTGAATACACTGTACCTGGTTCACAAAATGTAAATGTAGACGTTTGGTCTAATCTTAGCCCAAACGTCCATGTATATGACTTTGGGAATTCACAAAGGGCATTTACGAGTAGTATCTTTAGGTCTGCACTCGGGCGGAGAAGGAAAAGCACTCCGATAGCAATATAGAAATAGGACCACAGTGGTATGTGATTTTGTTCACGGAAGCAGTTGCAAATAGAGAACTAGTGGTAAGATATAGCGGCTCTAGTGTGTGATGGTAATTCATCTAATTTAAAGTCAAAGTCATTTTATAAATATGGGAAATTTATTACAAAGGCATCATTACAATTAGGTTGACTCATTTGATGGTTCATAGTAAGCCACAGCAGAAGTGGAAACTGTTGGGAGTGTTGAAATCACAGTATTATGCTCTTCTGTGTAAGTTTGCACCTGGGGTAAAACTCAAGACATTGTAATCTCGGCAGTCCCTGGATTGTGACTCAAGATTTCAGCATGGCTGCGTTCTTCTTTCTCTTCTTGGGGTAGCTCCATCAGAGTAGGGAGCAGTCTTAAGGTTATACTTCAAAGACCTCTTCATGTCAAGGTGGTCTGCAGAACAGAATTTTACCCATAGTGCTTGGTAATGTGATCAATACACACCTTTCTGTTTTACTTTGAACCAGGCAAGAGGGACAGGATTACAGTTCATGTGCCTTCTAGCCCAAGAAGTGGAACAGGTGGGGAGTGAGATGGGCCAAACACTTGGTTATCGGGGATCTTTTCTTGAACTAACTTACCAACTTTGGGGAGCCACCAGTCTGCAGCTTTAGGATCCTTATCGTTGCTGGTGGAGGAGTCAGAATGCTTCAAATTAGACAATCTGTCTGTGAACTCTTGAATGTTCTGCAAGGCATTCAAATGTTGGTCACCTTTTTTATCTTACCTTCAGAACTGCCAAGATTGGACACATATATAGACAATCCGAAAAGTATCTCATATGCAAAACACTTATTATACCTTTAGGCAGATTATTTATTGCTCTCTGAATTCCATAAGGATTATGTACCCAAATCAGTCCTGTGACTAATACCCTAGACGTGAAGCCTTGGTTAAGGATGCAGTTGGCACACTCTATTAGACTGTTGCTCTCTGTACAAAATAGGTGTGAGTATTGCAGACATACACCCAGAGCAGACAGAGCATCCCTGAATGTCTTTGTGGTGAACTCAAGACCATTGTCTTAACAAAAAGGTATAAACTGCACCCATTGTTAATCGTCACAGCAGGTCTTTTATGCCCTCTTGAGCATCAGCATTCCTTTGCAGCCAAACCCACAAGAATCAGGATCATGAATCAGCAGCAACTAACATATACCTATATTGGTTTACTTGATCAATTGGCCCGGTATGGTGGAGGTAAATGACTCCAAACGGGCAACTTGAAATAATAAGGTGAGTCTGCACTCATCTCAAAATGGTAGAGAGTTTTATTTGTTGCAGGGGTTACATTGCCATACATAATTTGTAGTCTGTTTAGGTAGATAAGGCCACCCGTATCTTTGCTGGAGCATTGCTACTATGGCACTATTGCTAACTTGGGCAGACATTGACCCCTCATGAGTTGCTTTAATTAGATGTAATCTAACTTGCTCATTACGAATTTGTCTATCTCACATTCCACGTCATGAAATATAGAGACTATTATCTTTAACACACGTGTAGAAGTAGTTGCCGAAAAACGGCCTAGAGGCTTTTCACCACTTAGCAATTGCTTGTATTACAGCTAAATGTCTATGTGGAACTTGGTTTGAGATCTGGGTACTGCTGCTACTTTAAAAGTATGAACCCCTGCCCTTATGCTAAGCTGGCTGCACAGTTTCCCTGAACATGAATTCCCTCACTTATATGGCCATGCTATGCTGAACATGGACCAAAGAAAGCTTTTCTTTCTTTCAAAAGTGCCACCTTCCCTCAGAACTGTTTATTTTTTAGTTGGTTTCTATTTGAATCTCTGAATCCATTCAGTTGCCAATGTACTAAATTGAATTGTACCCTTGCTCAAAGAATGCTAAATCAGACACAATTAGTATGGAAACAGCTGGATCAACAGTCTGTAAACAAGCAACAAGGCATGAAATTCTTCAAGCTGGTCCATGCGATCAACTAAAGTTTTAGTGGAATTACAGAGCGGTTTGAATTCAGCACTTTAAATATTCCTTACAATGCTGTGCAAGCCTTGGACCATTTCTTAATAGTACCAACTGCCGGATGTGCAAACCATCTGCAAAAATACTATTATAGTTCTCAATGAGTAGGGTATTGGATGTTTGTAGTATATTTTGTGTATCTTTGAGCAATTCTTTAGTGCAGAGAGTCAGGTCAAATTTTAGATCAACTGTACTTACAGACAAAGCCCACTGCACCCCTTGCAGGTGTACGGTGTGAGCATTAGGAATACTTGCTGCTATAGTGTAGGAATGGGAGAAACGATCATTCTTAGATTACCCTGCACCCAGGGTGTTCTTTCAAAATGGCCATCTACATCAAAGTAAGAATTTTGTCTGTGGAAGCTGAACATGCTTCAGTGGTGGATCACAAATGTGATTTGTAAGGAATAGGAACTGTTTGCCCTTTATTGTAAACTATGTAAGTGCAGTCCAGGAAACTGCAGACTAGTTGAATAACTAGGTGTGTTTTGTTATCCCTTGCCTATAAATATTTAGGGCCTATTTACAAGTTTGGTGGACCTAGGACTTCCATGACATCAGCAATGATCACCCTGCAGCAGTATTGGCGGTCAGACCACTGTATTACAATGCATGCAGTTACATAGACAAAAGACTGCTGCGGTCCTGCCCATAACGCCAGGAAATCTAGACTACTGTACTGGCAGGATAGGCCAATGTGTCTGCTGGTCCAATCATGATGTGGCATTCCACTGACATGACTGTGGCGGTCCAACAATGACATCTGAGCAGGCGGAAAGGGAGGCATATAAGGCTGAAACTCCATGGATCTGATCATACATGCACTTCCACTGCTTGTGCTGCTAGATGATGGCCAAAACTGATGCTGTCAAGGACACAACTGACGGTAAGCCAAACACTTACCTGTTACCAACAACTCCATAGCAAATCGATGCCCCTCCATGGACTGGGCAGGGGTGCATGGTCTGTAGGCCCAATATATTTTGTGTTCAGAGTTGTACTCAATGTATGACCCAATGACAGCCCTCTGATGCCCTCTTCGACCAGATAAGTGACACTGCACAGGCATACTCTTCTAAATTGTAAACGTATGCACAACCGATATTCTGGAAAAGTCATGTGTCCATAACATTGTGTCACACAACAGGAAATCATCAGCAAAAACAATAGGATTAAGCAGCTCATTAAATGTGCTGATTACTTTCATTCTGGAGTAAATAATGAACATGAGATCTAACAAACAGTTAAGGCAGCACAGTGGAGAAGGTTAATGTGTATTTGACCATCCTAAGGCCTAGTTGTATAAAAGACAGGTTAACACACAACCTTGTGGTGTATGTAGCAGTAGACATCATGTGAGCAGTGCAGAATCAATGGATTACCGGCCATTTTTGATTGGCTGAAGCAGCATAATGCCTCACAACTACTTTATGTACACAGTTGGTAAGGTGTCATTCATGGCATCAATAGTGTCATTTGGAGTGACCAAGACAACATCAAGCTAGGTAGACATACACATCTCAGAGTTAAGTATGATATGTAGGTTGCTCAGTCCATGATCACTGAACATCAGTTGTGACATGGCTAACAAGTGTCTTTGGGCAAGTGCACAATGGCCTCTTGTTTTGAGTTACAGAAAGAGGACTTCCTGGTTGTTGTAGTTATGCCACTCTCTCTACTTCCAACACTAGACAAATGGTGAACTCCATGATAAGTGAACATCAGTTATGACATGGCTAACAAGTGTCTTTGGGCAAAAGCACAAGGGCCTCTGGTTTTGAGCTACAGAAAGAGGGTCTCATGGTAGTTGCAGTCATGTAACTACCAGACTCCCAACACCAGACAAATGATGAACTCCATGACCAGTAAACATCAGTTGTGACATGGCGAACAAGTGCCTTTGGGCAAGTGGACAAGGGCCTCTTGTTTTGAGTTACAGAAAGAGGGCCTCATGGTAGTTGTAGTCATGTCACTATCAGACTCCCAACAATAGACAAATGGTGAACTCCATAATGAGTGAACATCGCTTGTGACATGGCTAACAAGTGTCTTTGGGCAAGTGCATAAGGGCCTCTTGTTTTGAGTTACAGAAAGAGGACTTTGTGGTATTTGTAGTCATGTAACTGTCAGGCTTCCCACAACACTAAACAAAGGGTGAACTCCATGATTAATGAACATCAGTTGTGACATGTCTAATAAGTATCTTTGGGCAAGTGCACAATGGGCTTTTGTTTTGAGCTACAGAATGAGGGCCTCATGGGAGTTGAAGCCATGTCACTCTCTCTCAATCAATTAATCCATCAATCAATAATTTTTGGTAGAGCCCGGCTACTCACCCGTGAGGGTCTCAAGGCACTGGGGGGGCCTCATCTGAAGAGCCATGTCTCGAGGTTCTTCCGGAAGATGGTGAGTGACGGGCTTTGTCTGAGATGCAGGGGGAGGTTGTTCCAGCTCTTTGCTGCAATGTAGGTGAAGGATCATCCTCTGGCGGTGGTTTTGCAGATGCGAGGGATGGTGGCCAGGGCCATCTGGGTGAGGTGGAGGGATCTGGCGAGGGTGTGGAAGGAGACGCAGTGGTTCAGGTATGCCGGTCCTGCGTTGTATATGGCCTTGTACGTGAGGGTGAGTAGCTTCAAGGGGATTTGTTTCTCCTCCGGGAGCCAGTGGAGGGTCCTCAGGTGTTAAGAGACATGTTCTCGGTGTGGGAGGTTCAGAATTAGTCTGGCAGCGGCGTTCTGGATGAGTTGTATTCTTTTGATGTTTCTAGTCGAGGTGCTGGTGTAGAGGGCGTTGCTGTAGTCAATTTTACTTGTGACTAAGGCGTGGGTGACTGTCCTGCGACAGTCTGCTGGGATCCATCTGAAGATCTTCCGAAGTTTGCAGAGTGTGTGACAGCAGGAGGAGGCGACTGAGTTTACCTGGTGGGTCATGGATAGGGAGGAGTCGAGTATGATGCCTAGGTTGCAGGCATGCTCAGTCGGTGCAGGGGGGACGCTGAGGGATGTGGGCCACCAGGAGTCGTCCCAAGCTGAGGTGGCATTTCCGAAAATGATGAGCTCAGTCTTGTCAGAGTTGAGCTTGAGGTAGCTTTCTCTCATCCAGGTGGTGACGGCATCCATTCCTGGGTGGAAGTTCGTTTTGGCCATGTCTGGGTCTTTTATGAGGGAAATGATGAGTTGTGTGTCATCGGCATATGGCACGATGTTCATACCGTGACTTCTGACGATGGCTGCGAGAGGGGCCATGCATAGGTTGAACAGTGTGGGACTCAGTGAGGATCCTTGGGGCATTCTGCAGTTTAATCCTGTGGGTCTGGATGAGTAGAGCGGGAGCATGACCCTCTGTGTCCTCCCAGAGAGGAAGCAGTGGATCCATTCCAGGGCTGTTTTGCGGATTCCTATGTCGTGGAGTCTGGTGCATTGAGTGCTGTGGGAGACCGTGTCAAAGGCTGCTGAGAGGTCGAGGAGTATGAGTGCTGCGGTGTGTCCGTGGTCTAGGAGTAAACAGATGTCATCGGTAGCTGCCAGTAGGGCTGTCTCCGTGCTGTGGTTGCTGCAGAAGTCAGACTGGGAACTGTCTAGAGAGTTGTTGGCCTCAATGAAATTCCATAGTTGTGTGTTGAATTCTTTCTCCAGTACTTTGGCGGGGTAGGGTAGCAGCTAAATGGGCCGGACATTCTTTAGTTCTGATGGGTTGGCCTAAGGTTTCTTCCCAACTTCTCTACTTCCCAACACTTGACCAATGTTTAGTCTCACATACCTGCTGCCACACTGTAGTTAGGGTGGAGCATACATTTACATGTTAACACACACCATGGGTCCTGGGATGATCTTTTGATGTTAAAACACTTACAGACCCCATTCCAGCATATGGCATGTGATGGAGATTGATACATGTAATGTTACACTGAAAATCTACCATCTATGAAACCTTGGGTATTCCAGGTTATGAAAGTAGATGAACAGCACAATGGCAAAAGCTGAGATGTGAGCATATAGGACATTTAGGTTTTGTGACAGTTTTTGTAGTGTGACTTACCAGACTTCACTCCCCCAGCTATTCCTGTCAAGCCCTTGGGATACACGATGGCCAAGACCTTCTCCTACCAGGTAAAGAGTTATAATTGTGCGCTGGGAGAACTACCACCAGTCTTCAGGGGCTCCAAGTATTGCCTGGAATCCAGGAAATGCACCTTTCTCCTCAGGTCATTCCACCTCTTCCTAATATCCTTCTTTGTGTACAAGGCGGTGCCTCCAGCCTTCACTCTGTCGACTATGTTTTGCCACATTTCCATTTTCCTTCTGAGAGGAGTATGGTGGCATTAGGCTCCAAATAATTGTGGCTCTATTCTTATCATTTCATCCATCATGACTCTCAACTCATCCTCTAAAAATGATAAAGTGGGTGACAATGACAAACTAAACAAGACAAGTGATATCTGGGACAAAAAATGAAAAAAATAGAAGTGTGTGAAAGGTGAAAAATGGGATAGGAAAAAGAAGGGCTGCCTTATGTGACAAAGATTGCAAAATGTAGCGTGGTCTGGAATGGGGTGCATTTTATTGTGTGATTTGCAGGTGTGTCCACCTGCCCAATGAATGCCAGCTGTGTTGGTTTTGAATCTATCCAAAGGCCACTCTCCTGGTGCTTTGCTGTGAGTGTACTGTAATGGCCGACCGTTGTCAGCTAACTGCTGCAAGAGGGCTGCCATGTCAACTGTGTTTTTGTAATAGGCTAGGCTTGGCCACAACCATGACAGCAACAGAGTACACACCGCCAACATTGTAGCCCACCGTGCCGCTGGCATATCAACAAAATGTCTACGCAGTCTGCAGTTTAACCTGCATACATCATTTTTTTTAGTAGCAAGATATAGGACTTTTACCGGGCAAGGGGGGATTTTATATATATATATATATATATATATATATATATATATGTTTTAAATCTGAATTGTAAGTTAATCATTTTAAAGATATATACATTAATTGTAATTTTAATTATATTACTATATTTAATATTTTTAAATTTGATTATATTATTTTTTATAATTTTTAAATAAAGTAGTATATTTAAAAATATATTTAAGTTAAAGTTACCTATATTACATTATCTTTAGGAAATGTTTATAATTGTATAAAAATATATTTTTTACGAGCATTCAATTATATTTTTTAGTTACATATTTGAAATAATTTTAAAATGTGAAATCAAAAATATATTTATTAACTTTGTGGTTGTTAATTCTGTACTGGGATTTTAATTGTATTTGTTTACATTTATGTATGGTAGTACATAGCTTCAACAATACATTCAACTTTATTAGTAACAAAAATATTAATTTTATTGTGTAAAGTACAAATATGTGTAAAAAAAAGTCTGTAGTTTGGATTAGTGCTTTCTCAAATAACATTTTCTCTTAGTTTTACATTTAAAAAAATGTGAGAATGTTGAGTATTGCATGTAATATTTTTATTTTGCAATTTGAACTCTTTAGTATCAAACACCTTCCCGAAAATTGGAGTGGAAATAGTAACAGTCTCTCATTTAGGGGTTGATTACGACTTCGGCAGACAAAAAAGGCCGTTCACCAAAGTCCTGATGGTCAGGCTGCCACTAGTGCAGCTGCCTTATCGCCGGCCCCTTTAAGAGTTTCCCTCTGGGTCAGTTTCCACCCGCTGGCCCGACGGAAAATGGCCTACAACATTGACGTCGGTTCATAATAGAGCCAGCGGCAATGCTGTAGTGCGTAGGGTGCACCAGCATCCGTTGCAATGTTCACTGTCTGCAAAGGAGACAGTGAACATCGCGATGGAGCTGGCCAAGGGGGTCCCTGCCCTGACCATGCCAAGTGCATGGGCAGTGCAGGGGCCCCCTTGGGGCCCTCTGCACCTCGTCTCCGGCAGCAGTTACATGGCGGTGCTACCATCATGTAAGCGCCGGTGGAGAAGTTAATCCTAATCCCAGGGGCAGCATTGCGCTGGCGGATTAGGACCGGCAGCACTGCCTGTTCCTCCTGTTGAGGAAAACTTGCAGTGCTGGTGGTCCGACCGTGGAGCTACTGCCACGGTCATAATGTGGCTGTTGGACTGCCACATTGGCGGCGGTCTGACCACCACCGTGACCCTGTCGGTCTCAAGACCACCAGGGTTGTAATGATCCCCTTAGTGTCCAAACCCTTCCCAAAATTGTTTAGAAAGAACTAGGAACAGTAAATGTCAGCTGTTTAGTGTCCAACACCTTCGCCCAAATTGGTTTAGATTGCAGTGGGAATAGTAAATCTCACCCCTTTAGTGTCCAACGCCTTCCCCAAGTTGGTTTTGATCGGTGAGGGAATAGTAATTGTCACTCATTTAGTGTCCAACACCTTCCCCCAAATTGGTTAAGGTTGAAGTGAGAATAGTAAATGTTACCCCTTCAGTGTCCAATACTTTCCCCAAATTGTCTAGATTGGAGTGGGAATAGTAAATGTCACACCTTTAGTGTCAAGCACCTTCCTCAAATTTAGTATAGTAAAGCCATGTCACACATTATTTATTTCTTTTCAATTTTATATTCTATAGCTTTACATTTTGAAACATATGTACTTTAAGTTTAAAAAAATAAGTCAAGTAAATATTATTTGTATTGTTTTATAATAAAAAACATTTTTATATACATTTGTATGTTGTACTTTTACAACTATTTATCATTAACAATTTTATCACGTGTCAAATTTTTTATATACATATTTTTAACATTATTTTATATTTCATTATCATACATTAAACGATTTGATAGATTTTATACTATTATGTAAAGTACATTTCACCGTTTTTTTTCAGAATTTTTATAACACTAAATCAGATGATTTAAATTTTTGTAAATGTTTTACATTTATCAAACATTTATACAATATTTCCAATTCATTTCTATGGTGAGATACTCTTATTCTTACGTTTCATTAAGCAGCCTTTTTTTTTTACAGCTTCCTTCAATTTTGTACCCCATTTGTGTTATTTTGAGTCTTTCTTCCCAGAACCAGGTTGCTGTAAAGTGCTGCTGTTCACCAGAATAGGTAAGTCCTTTTTTTAAGGATTTTTCAAGGGTTTTTATTAAATTGTTTTGCATCAAATTGTCCTGGGGAGGTAGAGATCCCCGGGCTGCAAGGGGGGGAGAATGGACCCCCCGGCATAAATTACCATATTCAGCCCATGTCCTGTGGAGGTGGCAGACCCTGGGGCTGTGGAGGAGGCTGTACTGAAATCCCCATGACAAACAAATATTTTGACCCAGGGAGGTGGTAGTCCCTGGGGCGCAGGGCAGCTGCGCACCTCCCGCATATTTTTACATCATTGCCCAAGGAAGGTGGTGGTCCTATATGCCATAGATGGGGGGGCCCATGTGCCACCCTCCTTTTGTAAGCTCCAGTGCCCCAGGGACCTGGCCCACCCAGGAGCAAAGTAAAAGAAAGAGCAGGAGGCCACCCTTTTAAAAAAAAGAATGTCAGAATAATCTGCTGATTCATGACTTTTTTAGCCCTGGCAGTGTCTGTGAGTGACCCCTTAGACCAATGTTAGGGGCTCAATGTGACCCTGCCCTGACCCCTTTTCTTTTTTTAACATTTTTGGAGAGACTCAGTATTAGAAATGGGGTTTTTGGTTGGCAGTCAGGTTACCCTCTGTCCAAGCAAGAACCCTCACTCTAGTCAAGGTAAGTCACACACAATCCAAAATTAGCCTGTGCCCACCCTCTGGTAGCTTGGCACGAGCAGTCAGGCTTAACTTAGAAGGCAATGTTTAAAGTATTTGTGCAATAAATCATACAATACCACCATATAGCACCACAAAAATACACCACACGGTTTAGAAAAATAGATAATATTTATCAGGATAATTGTAGGTCAAAACGAATAAAGTTGCAATGTGAATTTGTAGAGATATCACTGAAAAGTGATATGAAATGTCTTACGTCTTTAAAAAGCAAACAAAGTATCTTTCAAGCACAAAGTACCTGGTTTTGGAGTGGAAAATCTCCTCAGAGGGCCACAGAAGAAGAGATACGTGGAAAAAGGGTGTGTGCGTCGATTTCTCCCCAGCACACACGGACTTGCGTTGTTATTTTCCACGCGGGGAAGCCGTGCATTGTTTTCCGGCGCGCGGACAGTCTCTTTCTGTGGATCGCGGGGATTACCAGATGTCCCGGGTCTGTGCGTGGATTTTCCTGCTTGTTTTCCGGCTGCGCGTCGTTCTGCGGGGCTGCGCGTTGAAATTTCGATCTCACAGCAGGCGTTGCGTCGATTTCTCCTCCGGAGGTCGGGCGGCGTTGTCCTTACGAAGCCGTGCGTCGAAGTTCCGGTCGTCCCGAAGGCGTCGCGTCGATCAGCATCGGTGTGCAGCGTTTTTCTCGCCGCGGAACAAGCTGTGCGCCGAAAATTTTGGCGCACGGAGCATCCAAGTGAAAAAGAGAAGTCTTTTTGGTCCTGAGACTTCAGGGAACAGGAGGCAAGCTCTACCCAAGCCCTTGGAGAGCACTTTCACAGCCAGGCAAGAGTTCAGCAAGGCAGCAGGCCAACAGCAAGGCAGCAGTCCTTTGTAGAAAGCAGACAGGTGAGTCCTTTGAGCAGCCAGGCAGTTCTTCTTGGCAGGATGTAGTTTCTGGTTCAGGTTTCTTCTCCAGCAAGTGTCTGATGAGGTAGGGCAGAGGCCCTGTTTTATACCCAAATGTGCCTTTGAAGTGGGGGAGACTTCAAAGAGTGGCTAAGAAGTGCACCAGGTCCCCTTTCAGTTCAATCCTGTCTGCCAGGGTCCCAGTAGGGGGTGTGGCAGTCCTTTGTGTGAGAGCAGGCCCTCCACCCTCCCAGCCCAGGAAGACCCATTCAAAATGCAGATGTATGCAAGTGAGGCTGAGTACCCTGTGTTTGGGGTGTGTCTGAGTGAATGCACAAGGAGCTGTCAACCAAGCCCAGCCAGACGTGGATTGTAAGGCACAGAAAGATTTAAGTGCAAAGAAATGCTCACTTTCTAAAAGTGGCATTTCTAGAATAGTAATATTAAATCCGACTTCACCAGTCAGCAGGATTTTGTATTACCATTCTGGCCATACTAAATATGACTTTCCTGCTCCTTTCAGATCAGCAGCTGCCACTTCAACAATGTATGAGGGCAGCCCCAATGTTAGCCTATGAAGGGAGCAGGCCTCACAGTAGTGTAAAAACGAATTTAGGAGTTTTACACTACCAGGACATATAACTACACAGGTACATGTCCTGCCTTTTACCTACACAGCACCCTGCTCTAGGGGTTACCTAGGGTACACATTAGGGGTGACTTATATGTAGAAAAAGGGGAGTTCTAGGCTTGGCAAGTACTTTTAAATGCCAAGTCGAAGTGGCAGTGAAACTGCACACACAGGCCTTGCAATGGCAAGCCTGAGACAAGGTTAAGGGGGGCTACTTAAGTGGGTGGCACAACCAGTGCTGCAGGTCCACTAGTAGCATTTAATCTACAGGCCCTAGGCACATATAGTGCACATTACTATGGACTTATAAGTAAATCAAATAGTCCAATCAGGTATGATCCAAAGTTACCATGTTTAAAAAGGGAGAGAGCATATGCACTTTAGCACTGGTTAGCAGTGGTAAAGTGCGCAGAGTCTAAAAGCCAGCAAAACAGGGTCCAAAAAGTGGAGGGAGGCAGGCAAAAAGTTAGGGGTGACCACCCTAAGGCATGTCAGGTCTAACATGTGTCCCCCCCAGCTGAAAGTGGGGAGAGCTACCCGACCTCCTGGGAGCTCTCATCGCTAAGGCGGAAGTACCTGGAGAGACCATAAGCATTGGTGTGGTCAACCCCTGGGCGATGCTCCACCGTAAAGTCCATCCCCTGTAGGGAAATGGACCACCTCAAGAGTTTTGGATTCTCACCCCTCATCTGCATGAGCCATCTGAGGGGCCTGTGGTCTGTCTGAACCCGGAAGTGAGTCCCAAACAGGTAGGGTCTTAGCTTCTTCAGTGCCCAGACCACAGCAAATGCTTCTCTCTCAATAGCACTCCACCTTTGTTCCTGTGGTAATAGTCTTCTGCTAATAAAGACTACTGGTTGGTCTGCGCCCTCCTCATTCAGCTGTGCTAGAACAGCCCCTATGCCATGCTCTGAAGCGTCTGTCTGAACAATAAATTCCTGGGAGTAGTCAGGGGCCTTGAGCACGGGGGCCGTGCACATGGCTTCCTTCAGAGAATCAAAGGCTTTCTGACAGGCCTCTGTCCAATTCAGCAACCTAGGTTGTTTCTTGGAAGTGAGTTCTGTCAAAGGGGACACAATGGTACCATAGCCCTTGACGAACTGGCGGTAGTATCCAGTGAGGCCCAAAAAGGCTCTCACCTCAGTCTGTGTTTTAGGTGGTTGCCAGGCCTTGATAGTTTCAATCTTGGCCTGGAGAGGCTGCACCCTTCTACCATCTACTAGGTGTCCCAAGTACACCACGGAACCCTGCCCAATCTGGCACTTACTAGCCTTGATAGTCAGGCCTGCCTGTTGCAGGGCCTGAAGCACCTCCTTGAGGTGGAGCAGGTGTTCCTCCCAGCTGGAACGGTAGACAGCTATGTCGTCTAGGTAAGCTGCACAGAAGGCATCTTTACCAGCTAGGACCCCGTTAACCAACCGTTGGAAGGTAGCGGGGGCATTTTTCAGCCCAAATGGCATCACCCGGAATTGGTAATGGCCATCAGGGGTGGAAAAAGCAGATCTTTCTTTAGCCCCCTCAGTCAGGCCAATCTGCCAGTACCCAGAAGTAAGATCGGACGTACTCAGGAACTTGGCAGCGCCTAGCCTGTCAACAAGCTCATCAGCTCGGGGGATGGGGTGAGCATCAGTCCGGGTGACTGAATTGAGACCCCGGTAGTCCACACAGAACCGGAGTTCTGGTTTCGCACCTGGGGCAGTAGCCTTGGGAACCAATACCACAGGGCTGGCCCAGGGACTACTGGATTTCTCAATAACCCCCAAAGTCAACATCTTGGAGACCTCCTCCTTGATGCTGGCCTTCACCTTATCTGACAACCTGTAATTTTTGTTCTTTACAGGGGCACTGTCACCTGTGTCAATGTCATGCACACAGAGGTGGGTTAGTCCAGGAGTAAGGGAGAACAGGGGGGAGAACTGCTCTAACAGCTCATAGCAGTCCCCTCTCTGGGTTGGAGTCAGGGAGTCAGAGAGAATGACACCACCTACTGACCCATCCCCTTCTTTGACAGTGAGGAGGTCGGGGAGAGGTTCACTCTCCTCTTCCATGCCCTCATCTGTGACTAGGAGCATGCTGACCTCAGACCTCTCAAAGTGAGGTTTGAGCCGGTTGTGATGGAGGACCCTTAGGGGTTGCCTAGGGGTCTTAAGGTCCACTAGGTAAGTGGCCTCCCCTTTACGCTCCTTGATCTCAAAGGGGCCAGTCCAGCGGTCCTGGAGAGCCCTGGGCTCTACTGGCTCCATTACCCAAACTTTGTCTCCAGGTGAGAACTCAACTAGAGTGGCCTTCTGGTCGTACCACTCCTTCATCACCTCTTGACTGGCCTCGAGGTTACTTTGGGCCTGCTTCCAGAAGCGTTGGGTTTGTTTGCGGAGGGCCAGCATGTAGCTGACCACATCCTGGGGAGGAGCCTGGGGAGCTCTCTCCCAGCCCTCCTTAACGATGCTTAGGGGTCCCCTGACAGGGTGACCATAGAGAAGCTCAAAGGGGCTGAACCCCACCCCTTTCTGGGGCACCTCTCTATAAGCAAATAACAGACAGGGTAAGAGGACATCCCACTTATGCCTCATGGCCTCAGTCAGGCTACCAATCATGCCTTTCAGGGTCTGGTTGAATCTCTCAACCAGCCCATTGGTTTGAGGATGATAAGGGGTGGTAAACCGGTAGGTCACCCCACACTCATCCCACAGGGTCTTCATGTATGCAGACATGAAGTTTGTGCCCCTGTCAGACACGACCTCCTTAGGGAATCCCACACGGGTAAATATTCCCAACAGGGCTCTGGTCACCACCTTTGCAGTCACTGTTCTCAGAGGGATTGCCTCTGGATAGCGGGTGGCATGGTCCACCAAAACAAGGATAAACCTGTTGCCCAAGGCAGTTTTGGGGTCCAAGGGACCAACAATGTCGATACCCACCCTTTCAAAGGGGGTGCCAACGACTGGGAGTGGGAGCAGGGGAGCTTTAAGCTGTTTCCCTGCCTTCCCACTAGCCTGGCAGGTGGGGCAAGCTCTGCAGAAGTTATCTGAGGCTTTCCTCATTCTGGGCCAATGAAAGTGGGTGTTAAGCCTGTCAAAGGTCTTGTCTTGGCCCAGGTGTCCTGCCAGGGGAATGTCGTGAGCCAGGCCTAGTAGGAATTTCCGGTAACACTGGGGGACCACCAGCACACAGTGTGCCCCAGGACCTGGAACCCTACGCTCACTGTAAACGAGATCATTCTCCCAGTAAATATGGTGAGCGCCAGAGGCGTCACCTGCTGCGTGGTCTGTGGCCTGCTTCCTCAGACCCTCAAGGGTGGGGCATTCTTTCTGCGCCTTGCAGAATGCTTCCCTGGTTGGCCCCCCCTCTACTTGCCAGCCAGCAAGTTCAGGTAGATTACCCAGGGCAGCTATGTCCTTCCCGGTTGGCTCAGGGACCTCCTCTTCCTCAGGGGCCTCGTCTACCACCGTGGGAACATTGGAGGCGGGTTTCCCGCACCCCTGGCCCCCCTCTTTGGCAGCTGTCTGGGCCATCTTTCCAGGCTCCAGATGCCCTTGACTCCCTTCCCGGGCAGCCATGGACCGTGTGGTCATGCAGACCCACTCAGGTAACCCTAACATCTCCAGGTGAGATCTGAGCTCCACTTCTTTCCAAGTAGTATGCTCAAGATCATTGCCTAACAGACAGTCTACAGGCATGGCAGGACTCACAGCTACTTTCAGAGTACCAGAGACCCCCCACCCACTCAAAGGGAACCAGAGCCACCGGTAGGTGACTCTCACGATTGTCAGGGACTATGACCTGGTGGAATGTATTAGGGACTATCTGCTCTGTGGACACCAGCTGACTCTGGATAGTAGTCATACTGGCTCCTGTGTCACGTAGAGCCTCCACCTTCTGCCCATTAATGGTGACCCACTGCCTGTACTTGGAAGTATTTCTGGGCATGTGGGCTTTGGGCACCATTTCTCTTTCTCCCAGGGACACTAGGGAAATCTCTACCTGCTCCCCAAAACTATCTGGGTCCATCTCCCCTCCAAGCGCTACACTAGTCAACCCAGGTGTCTGGCCGGTAGTGGACGGTGCCCTTTTGGAGCACTGGGGGTCGCCTTTATAGTGACCAATACTGGTAACACTCCATACATTTGGGGTTGGATTTCCCTGACCTATCATATGTCCCTGGCTTTTTCCCAAATCTGGAGAAGGGATGGTTGCCACCCCCTCCCTGGGAATTCTTTTGGGGGCCTTTTGAGAGTTCCTTATCTATAAGTTTATCTCCCCCCTCTTTCTTCTGTTGGGAACCCTGACCACCTTTGTGGGAGTCCCCCCAGGTACCTTTTTGGACACTCTGGTGCTAACCCAGATGTCCGCCTCCTCAGCAAGCTTCCTGGGATCAGTCAGCTTACTATCTACCAAGTGCTGGCGCAACTCTGTATAGGTAACATTGAGTATATGCTCTCTCAGAATCAAGTCATATAGCCCTTTATAATTATCTACTTTGTTGCCCCGCACCCATCCATTCAGTGCCTTACTGGAAAAGTCAAAGAAATCTACCCATGTTTGTGTGAATTGTTTGGTGCTGTCCCTGAACCTCTGACGGTATCCCTCAGGGGTCAGGCCAAACTTGGCAAGTAAAGTGGCTTTCTGAAGTGGGTATGTGTTTTGATCAGGTTGATCCAATGTGAGAAGTGTGTCCCTCCCCAATGGCGGCACATAACCCCACATAGCTACCCCCCATTGCCCTTCAGGAACCTCATGAGCCCTTAGTGCAACTTCATAAGCAGCTAACCATTTATCTATGTCATCTCCCACCACAAAACTGGGCACCACATTTTTGGGTATACAAACCTTCTTTTCTCCAGCAGGTCCTGTCTGTATGCTGCCACCATTATTGCTGGATTCAGACTGTCTTGCCTTGATCTCCAGCTCCTTGAGACTCAGTTCATGAGCCAATAATAGTTTCTTTTCAGCCAAAGCTCTTTCAGCTTCCACCTGTTTGGCTGCCCTTTCAGCTTCATCTTGAATCTGTTTGGCTGCTCTTTCAGCCTCAGCTTGCTTGGCTTCTCTCTCTGCCCTTCTTTCCTCTTGTTGAGCCTCAATTTTCAGTTTTGCCATTTGCAATTGGAACTCCCTTTCCTCTCTCCTTTCCTCTGCGGTCAGGCTTTGCACAGAGACACTGCTCCCTGGTCTGGAAGGGGGCACAATTGCAGTGGTAACATCATCCACAGATAGCAACAAATCCTCTGAGGGGCCATTTTCTGGCTCCTCTTCTTCATCATCCTCTTCTAAATGGGCTTCTGCCCAGGACCTCAGCGCCACTTTAAAGTCCTCCTTTTTGGAGGCCCCTTGGGTGGGTGCCCTCATTGCCCTGCAGAACCCTCTTAGCTGTTTGACCGTATATGTATCCAACAGGACTAGGTCAAAGTCTCCTATTTGAGACCCAGTCAGAGACATGTTGAGTGAGGATTTAGTTTTTGAAAATTGTCAGGAAAAACGAATTTGCAAAAAGAGATAAAAATCAAGTTGACCTTCAACTGTGGGTAGGTAGTGAAATACTTAGCTACTGTATGTCACTGCACAAATACAAGTCCTATCCTCACCGCTGATCACCAATGTTAGAAATGGGGTTTTTGGTTGGCAGTCAGGTTACCCTCTGTCCAAGCAAAAACCCTCACTCTAGTCAGGGTAAGTCACGCACAATCCAAAATTAGCCTGTGCCCACCCTCTGGTAGCTTGGCACGAGCAGTCAGGCTTAACTTAGAAGGCAATGTGTAAGGTATTTGTGCAATAAATCATACAATACCACCATATAGCACCACAAAAATACACCACACAGGGTTTAGAAAAATAGATAATATTTATCAGGATAATTTTAGGTCAAAACGAATAAAGTTGCAATGTGAATTTGTAGAGATATCACTGAAAAGTGATATGAAATGTCTTAAGTCTTTAAAAAGCAAACAAAGTCTCTTTCAAGCACAAAGTACCTGGTTTTGGAGTGGAAAATCTCCTCAGAGGGCCACAGAAGAAGAGATACGTGGAAAAAGGGTGTGTGCGTCGATTTCTCCCCAGCACAACAGACTTGCGTCGTTATTTTCCACGCGGCGAAGCCGTGCGTCATTTTCCGACGCGCGGACAGTCTCTTTCTGTGGATCGCGGGGATTACCAGATGTCCCGGGTCTGTGCGTGGATTTTCCTGCTTGTTTTCCAGCTGCGCGTCGTTCTGCGGGGCTGCGCGTTGAAATTTTGATCTCACGGCAGGCGTCGCGTCGATTTCTCCTCCGGAGGTCGGGCGGCGTTGTCCTTGTGAAGCCGTGTGTCGAAGTTCCGGTTGTCCCGAAGGCGTCGCGTCGATCAGCGTCGGTGTGCGGCGTTTTTCTCGCCGCGGAACAAGCTGTGCGTCAAAAATTTAGGCGCACGGAGCATCCAAGTGAAAAAGAGAAGTCTTTTTGGTCCTGAGACTTCAGGGAACAGGAGGCAAGCTCTATCCAAGCCCTTGGAGAGCACTTTCACAGCCAGGCAAGAGTTCAGCAAGGCAGCAGGCCAACAGCAAGGCAGCCGTCCTTTGTAGAAAGCAGACAGGTGAGTCCTTTGAGCAGCCAGGCAGTTCTTCTTGGCAGGATGTAGTTTCTGGTTCAGGTTTCTTCTCCAGCAAGTGTCTGATGAGGTAGGGCAGAGGCCCTGTTTTATACCCAAATGTGCCTTTGAAGTGGGGGAGACTTCAAAGAGTGGCTAAGAAGTGCACCAGGTCCCCTTTCAGTTCAATCCTGTCTGCCAGGGTCCCAGTAGGGGGTGTGGCAGTCCTTTGTGTGAGAGTAGGCCCTCCACCCTCCCAGCCCAGGAAGACCCATTCAAAATGCAGATGTATGCAAGTGAGGCTAAGTACCCTGTGTTTGGGGTGTGTCTGAGTGAATGCACAAGGAGCTGTCAACCAAGCCCAGCCAGACGTGGATTGTAAGGCACAGAAAGATTTAAGTGCAAAGAAATGCTCACTTTCTAAAAGTGGCATTTCTAGAATAGTAATATTAAATCCGACTTCACCAGTCAGCAGGATTTTGTATTACCATTCTGGCCATACTAAATATGACTTTCCTGCTCCTTTCAGATCAGCAGCTGCCACTTCAACAATGTATGAGGGCAGCCCCAATGTTAGCCTATGAAGGGAGCAGGCCTCACAGTAGTGTAAAAACGAATTTAGGAGTTTTACACTACCAGGACATATAACTACACAGGTACATGTCCTGCCTTTTACCTACACAGCACCCTGCTCTAGGGGTTACCTAGGGCATACATTAGGGGTGACTTATATGTAGAAAAAGGGGAGTTCTAGGCTTGGCAAGTACTTTTAAATGCCAAGTCGAAGTGGCAGTGAAACTGCACACACAGGCTTTGCAATGGCAAGCCTGAGACAAGGTTAAGGGGGGCTACTTAAGTGGGTGGCGCAACCAGTGCTGCAGGTCCACTTGTAGCATTTAATCTACAGGCCCTAGGCACATATAGTGCACATTACTAGGGAATTATAAGTAAATTAAATAGTCCAATCAGGTATGATCCAAAGTTATCATGTTTAAAAAGGGAGAGAGCATATGCACTTTAGCACTGGTTAGCAGTGGTAAAGTGCGCAGAGTCTAAAAGCCAACAAAACAGGGTCCAAAAAGTGGAGGGAGGCAGGCAAAAAGTTAGGGGTGACCACCCTAAGGCATGTCAGGTCTAACACTCAGCTAAAGCTGAGTCCCGAAATGGCTGCCAAGACTTCCTTGTTGAAGTGTTGACAGCCAATCAGATATCAGCACGGGGACAGTTGGATCCAAGGAGGATCCACATCCTTTGAGATCTATATTTTTAAACTTGAATATCTCCAAAACCACTGAATGGATTTACACCAAATAGCAAAAATCACAATCTGTAGAACAGGATCTAGCTGTCTGCCAAGGTTGGTGTAATTCCGTTCAGCAGTTTGCGCTATAGGCGTGTCTAAAGACCCTAGGGAAAAATGAATGGGGAAAAAGTGTTTTGTGACCCCCACTCTTTTTCTCAGCCCCCACTTGATGGATCAGCCTGAAACTGTTAAGACAGCAATTGGACCTACTGAAGTCTATGTTTTGATAATTTTGTGAAGATTCGCCAAGCAGTGCTAAAGTTATTCGCAAAACAAAAAACGCTCTTCCTGTTGAAACTAGGGGTCTCATTAGAAGTTTGGCTGTCTGTCGACCGCCATGGCAGTGGTTGGACCGCCGTCTGGTTGGCGGTCAGACCACCGTATTTTGAGTCATGTGGGTTTATGGAGCAAAGACCGCTGTGGTCCCCCGGTACCACCAGGCAGCACAGACCACCACAGTCAAGAGGCAGCACAAACAGGCTGGCAGAGCCTGTGTTTCCGCCTGACACATTATGTTGTTGCACAACGCCAATGTGACCGTGGTGGTCCAATCACCACGTCACAGCAGTAAGAAACGGGGACTATAAAGGGAGACACTCACCTGCAGGTAGCCTTACACATCTTGTGCCGCTGTGGAGGCCATGACTCCTGCTGCTGCTGCTGATCCTCGAAAGAGATCAAACTCCACGCCGCCGTGAGCGCAACCAACCATAAGTACACACACCTACCTATCTTATCAACTGTTACAACAGATCATTGCGCAGTTGTGCACAGAGGATGCAGCTCACGCTATGAGCACCAAGTACACGTCTCATTGTGTACACAGTCGGAAGCAGACATAAAGATGGACACATTTACAGTCACAATAAGCCCCCTTTGGGTAGGTCACTCACACTTCACTTTAACACTATAAAAAATATACGTCTGACCATCTCAGACACAGGGACAGCAAAGGGGATACAACATTCTCTCACACAAAAGCAACAACACACCAACATCACATATATAAAAACAACTCACAGACTCACATTGCACACATGCCATGGACTCTCGTTACATTCAACATACATAAGTATGGATGTATGGATGTGACATGGAACCCAAACAACACTCCCATGAAACAGCTCTGCAATGGACACACATCACACACATTACAGCACAATGGAAAGACAATGGCATGCACATTTCACAAAGAGACAAATATACAAAGATCACTATGCAAACAATACCTGCACAATTAGGATGGAGCCATCAGGAGCACTCAGGGAAGGAGGCTTCAGTGGGACATATATCACTTTGCACATGCCTATAAAACAACATTTGCACACTAAACGGCTCTACATCTATCTCAGGAACAAACAATACTAGACCTAAATGTCATTTAGCACAAGGTGGAAGTGCAAGTCAACAAAGCACAGACAACTCCAATTGCATGGGACATACATCTACAGGAACTAGCTGCAAGGTACACACAGCTAAATAGACACATGCACAGTCAAGTGCAAACAAAGCTAGCAAAACTGAACACACTCCATGTCTACACAGACAAAACTCAACCTGACAAACATCAGATGAATACGTGATCCATATCAGGGGGACAAGTCTAACACCTTACATGCTCACATTGGACAACACAAGATGAAATACTTACCACAACAAACAGTACACAATGCCATGACACCACCTTTGCATGAACACCCAAATATCCAAACTGTTGGGCCACGGCGCACGGCGCGAGCCGAAAACTCGCCTCGGGCCGCGGCGCACGGAGCTGACAGTCTCTCTTGCAGCATCCGACGCCCCAAATTGGGCATGGGGCCTCGTTTCTTTATAGCGCGGCATGCATTCTGGCATATCTAACCTTCCCCCACTCACCTGCTATTTTTGTCTTTTCTTTCTGTCACCCTCATTTTTGCTTCCCTTTATGTTTTTCCTTCTTCCCAATTTTCCCCTCTCTTCCCAGCATGCTTTGGTTCCCTACTCTCTATGGCTCCTTGTCCATTACTTTCTATGTGTTTTTCCCTATCTAATATGGTGTCTTTGCACTTCCTGTGGGTCGCATCCTGTTTTGGGGTATTTAAGGGCTGTGATTCTTTCCCTCTTTGCGCTGCAACACTTTCTGTTTGGATGGTGTCTTCGCTCCTTCTTCCTTGTGTCAGATTCTGGTTACACGTCCGTTCCAGTGTTTTCCTGTTCCTTTTTTGATCTAATATTTACTTATTGATTTTTGCTCCTGTTCCAGGAAATTTCCTTTTGGAGGTTTTTTCCCCTTTTTGTTTTTTTTTCCCCTCTGGCACTACTTCTGAGGGACACGGCCAGCCCTTGGCATTCCCATCGCCTGCAGCACCGTGGCTACCAGAAAGAGTCGCCCCTACCTGGGCCAGGGCCGAACATTCAGGAACAAGAACCTCGCCACTCGTTCAGCGAACTCCAGGTTCAAGCACCGTGTAAGTCGTGACACAAACACTCAACATATACTCTTGTCTTGAGGGTCAACAGCACTGCCCACAAAGTCACATACTGCAAACAACAGCAAAAGGAATAGCAAGCAGTCTGAAACACACTCAGAAGTAGGCACGCAGCACAAGTCACTCAGAAACAACATAACGGTAGAAAAGGAATTGCAGGACAAAGGTGTACCCAATAAAAACAACAACTGTTTGGGTTTATTATAATCAGATGAATTAGAACAAAGGCCACTGGCCAGTCCATTTATCACAGTATTGTGACAAAACGTGACTCCTAACTGCCATGGAACCTCCACAGGAAGGGTCATCAAGTGGGTAGGCAGGCACCTCAGGGATCATCTTCGGGGGGGGGGGTTGGATTTGGCGGGGTTGGTCTTGAGTTTGGGGGAGTTCATCTGCTTTTAGGGAGGGATGGGCTACTTCTTGGGGGGAGGGGTATGTTTGCTGCAGCGGGGCCAGGGGAGGCTGTGTAGGTGGAATGGAGGGGCTGGGAGGTGGGTAGGGGACTATTGGGTTTGGGATGGGGTGGAGAGAATAGAGGAAAGGCTAAGGTCAAACATAAAAACGTTCTTAGGGCACGGGATGGTCATCAGAAGGGGGTCGGGTTTGGAGGCCGAGGGAGTGGTTGTCTGCTGTGTAAGTGTGGATGTTGTTGGTGCATGCTTCTTGGAGGTATGCTTGTGTCTGGTGAGTGGGTGAGTGAGCATATTTGTGTGTCTTGGGGGACTGAGAGGTAGAGGTGCTGGAGAATGGAGTGGTGGATGTGTGTGTGACTGTTGGGGTGGTGACTGCAGGTATCTTGGATGTGGCAGATATCGGTGTGACTGTATAGTGCTTGTAGTAGATAACTGGGGATCTGCTGGGGTGGGGTTTGCGGGTATGATGGCTTTGGTGGGTGTGTCACTGACTGTTGGTGTGGGACCTGTGGGTATGCTGGATGTGGTGTGTGTAATGATGGGGGTGGTGGGGGTGTCTGGTGGGGAAGTGGTTACTGTTGTTGTGTCTGTGGGTGTCTGCTTTTTGTGTGCATGCTGGTGTGTTTTGTGGTGCTTGTGTTTGTGAGTGTTACTCTTCTGTGTTGATGTGGATGCGTTTGAATGTATCTGTGTGCTCTGCTAGGTAGGGGAAGGGGGATTTGGAGTGGGAAGAGGGAAGTGGAGGGTGGACAGAAGGTGGGGGGTGACTGGCTGCTACCAGTGTGGAGGCCAGAGTCTGAAAAGATCTCTGTAGGCCAACATTGCACCATGAATGCCTTCCAGGAATGCATTGGTCTGTTGTAGCTGACTTGCAAATCCATGGATGGCATTCACAATGGCTGTGTGACCCACAGAGATACTTCTCAGGAGGTCAATAGCCTCCTCGCAGAGGTCAGCAGGGGTGACAGGGGCTGGTCTGGAGGTGCCTGTGGCAAAGGGGACGCCCACCCTCTTGGGTAAGCTGGTACGGTACAGAGGGTACAGAGAGTGTCAGATCACTGCGGAATGCTGCATGCTCCACAACCTTGCCCTGCGTAGGGACACCCCATACATCCCGGAGGAGGCGGAGCATGCAGTGCCACCCATTGAGACTTCTGAAATGCGAAGTGAGGATGTGAGTGGTAAAGATTAAGGAGCTGACTTGCGGGAAGATCTCATCTACAGCTACTTTTGAAGAGTGTAAGTATGTCCTGTGATGATATAACTGCAACTGTACAATGGACTGTAGTTGTGAGAATGTGTGGAGTTTGTTTCATACAAAACAGCTAAGGAGCTGACACTCTGCAATGATCAGCCAAAAGCAGTTAGATTAATTTGTGTTTGACACATCCCACCTTCAGGATGTTGCTTTGTTAGTGTTAGTTTCCTTGCAATGTAAGAGGTTTTGAAATTGCTTGAATTGTGTTTTGTATCATTTTTATGATTCCAAGCCTATACTCCTTGTTTTGTCTTTGTACAGGTACATTCTCCATGACATCCTCATGGGGGCATTTCAGAGTTGTAACATTGGCAGGTTTTTTGGTGCTGTTAGGACAGATGAAGTGGGCATGGATTGTTCCAGGTAATGTTCATCACAGAGTTTGGGTGTTGGAGAGTTGTGCCAAGATAGCTTGCACAGTGTCTTTGTGGAAGGTCAGAAGTTCCTATTAGACTTGTTGTAGGTGCTGTGGATGGGCCACGTGTATCATGTGTGTCATCATATGGGCATGACACGTGTCATAGATTGCATACAGATAATTTTACCTTTACAAAGACTAAATTGACTAAACACTTTTTGCATGGCCGATATGTGGCTGTTGATGTGTTTCAATATAGTAGGCCAGAGTGCATGTGTCACGACATTGACACATGTGTTTGTCATAGCACCCGATGAATGGATCATTATGGGCCGGTGATCAGGTAGGTGGTTCAGGATCAGTCAAAAGAGTGAATGTGTGGCACACAAGGAGGTCCCTTAGGAAGAGCTCACTTGCTGGCAGTGGTAGGTGTCTACCCAGCTGCAACTCCTGGATTATTTTCTGGATGTCCCTGCTTGCGGGAGGTCTGCTGCTACAGAGGCAGGAGTGTCTGGGTCTGGTGGTACCCTTGGCAGGGCCTCCCTTCCAGTGGCTCGCACCAATGTTGATGGGCCTGGTGTTGATGCTCCGAAGGAAGGGGTGGAGTGCTGTTGCTTATTCCTTCCCAGGGTGTTGTTGATGTCCTTCAACACCCCTATTAGGGAGGCCATGTTGGTGTTCTGGGCCTCCCATTGCTCCCACATGTCCAGATGGATGTCTCTCTGTAGCTGCTTAATTTCCTGGACCATCACGCCTTGGGATTTGTGATAGACCCCCAAGACGTGGCTGATGGTGTCCTGACTGACGACAGCCCCAGTGGTCTCACCCTACTGGCTCACAGCCTCCCTTCCACGCATACCACCCCCACGGACCTGAGCCCTTGCAACAGGTTGCCCACTGCCACTTGTTCCTGGACCCTCATTGCCCAAAGTATTGTGCTGAAACTCAAGGACTGTGGAGTACGAGATTGTCAACACTGTGCTCGGTACATAGGTTGGGTGCGTGAGATGTGGCAACCGGGGTGGGTGGTGCTGATATGGGCACAGTGAGGCTCCCTGTAGCTGTCTGACTAAGATGCCCAGACGGGTCAGGGGCATCCTCCACACCCAGCTGTCCAGGAGTGCTGTTCTCACTGAGGGTTTCTTCAGGGGGGGTGACAGTCTCCTCTGTGGTCTTTGGGTACCCAGTGGCAGGTCGACCTGCTGATGTGAATCGTATAATGTTAGTAGATGCCTGGTTCAAAGTTAAGTTACGGTTGATCCAGTTGTGCCAAGTTACCATAGTATTGGGTGTTTTGATTTAAATGTGTGAAGTCTGCCAAATTTATTTTGAACCAAACAACTTATGTGATGTGCAGATCATTTGCACTTTGGAGGATGGTCTGGGAATGCCACCTTGCCACCAGTGCAGGAAGGACAGTGTCTATGTGGAATATGACTTTGGCCATGTTGTGGCCTAGTTAATTGAGATGCAGGCAGAGGAAGGTTTTTTTGAATATGTGACTGGAGTGATCATGTGATCATGTGGTGAGTGTAGTGTGAATGTGTCTTCTGACAATACCATTCTGGTGATGCATCTTGAGGCACTGGGGTTCATCTTTTTGCAAACTGGGTAAGGTGCCCTTCCTGCCCTCACTAGGTTCATGGTGGGTTAGCATGGCAAGGTGGAGCTAGGTAGGTAGACACATCTCTGAGTTGAGCATGATCTGTATCTTGGTCTCTCCCAGGTGAGTAAACTTCAATTGAGACTTAGCAAGCAAGTGTATTTTGACAAGAGACCACTGGTCTGGTGTTTGGAGAGCTTAGAGTAACAGCTACAGGGCCTGTTTGGTGTTTGGAGTGTTTGGAGTAACAGTTACAGTGCCTGCTGGGAGTTGCAGTCACGTCATTCCCTATACTCCCATACTCCCATAGACTCCCAGAGGATATGTTATCCTCCCAAATGGGATTTAACAAACAGGGGTACCTTGGCAAGTGACCGAGCTTGTGTTTGTAGTTTCTGAAACAGTGCCTCCTGACCTTCCAGTTCATGTCACTCCCTCTACTTCCCCCACTTGACAAATGTTGTTCTCCCAGGTGGGTATACTTAATTTGCGGGTTACCTAATGAGGGTATTTGGTGACAAGAACTCTGGTCTGGTGGTTGTAGTGACAGAAACAAGGCCTAGTGTGAGTTGTAGTCAGCACAGTCCCTGTAGTTCACATACTAAACATTTGGTATCCCCACCAGGTGAGTAAACTGCATTTTGGATTTGACATACAGGTGTATTCGGGAAGGAGTACACTGCTCTGGTTGTTGGAGTGACAGAAACAGAACCTATTGAGAGCTGTAGTCAGGTCAGTGCCTCTACTACACATCCTCTACCAATGGTTTCTACCCAGGTAAGTAGATTTCAATTAGGAGTTGACAAACAGGGGCATTGTGACAAGCTTGTGTTTATAGTCACAGAAACAGTGCCTCTTGGCCTTGATAGTCATGTCAGTCCCTACACTTTCCCTACACTTGACAAATGTTATCCTCCCAGGTGAATGTAGAGCATTGGAGTGGACAGGTCTATTGGGGCCTGTGAAGCCTGTACGTTTGTTTGGAGAAATGCTGGCAATTGCAGACATGTCACTCTCTGCTACACACACTGTACAAATGTCACCCCCCAGGTGAGTCCACTTCAATTGATCTTTGTTAATACAGATGTCTAGTACAATTATACCACTGCGGTAGTGTTTGTAGTTACAGAGACAAGGGCTCAGTCCCTGTACTACTCACACAGTGCAGATGCCATCTCCCCAGGTTACTACACTTCAATTGTGATTTGGGAGGGCCACTGTCAGTCTTCTTGGCCTGCAGCTGGGACCTGGAGACCATGGAACTGAACTTGCCCCTGAGGTTGTTCCACCTCTTCCTGATGTTCTCCCTTGTGCACAAGGTGGGGCCTACAGCATTGACTCTGTTGACTATCCTGTCCTACATTTCAAATTTCATACTGAAAGGAGGATGCTGGACTTGTGCTCTGAACAACTGCAGCTCTACTCCTATGATTTCAACCACCATGACTCTTAACTCTTCATCTGTGAAACGCAGATGTTTTAAACATGAAATGGTGGTAAAGAAAATTGGGCTGCTTTGTAGACAGTGCACATTCCAAGGATGCTGGTCAGCCCACTCTGTGCTGCGAGATAGCACTTGGCTCCATTAACTGACCCGAGTGCTATCTCGTAGCACTGTTCCCACTGGTCTGACAGGTGTGAGTGCGCTATAACAATGTTCCCGCTGGTCAGACTGGCTGAAACATTGCAATAGGGTGGAGGAGACGCCACCGCCAGGGGGTGGCATCCTCCCCGCGAGTTTGTCGGTCCGACGTTGGGACCACCAAACTCGTAATGAGGCCGTAAGTATGGTGATGAATGTGCCTTCTCAATTCACATGTTGAAATTTTAGTCTACACTGCAAGTATCAATATTAACATAGTTGGGAACATAATATAAGCAAAGGATATATGTCAGTCTAGATAGGAGACAAACATGATGCTTAAACTTCTACTCATGTCTAAATTTCGCACTTTCTAATAGAAAGAGATAAAGGAGTTAGCAGGCAAGCATACAATAAAAACAGAAGAAGTTCAAATGGACCTTGTCACAGTGTTCAGGACAAAAGAGCCATTTCCCTTCCCTTTTTTGTTTGCTGCTATCTGAGATATATATAATATATACATATGCGTATATATATATATATATATATATATATACATATATATATATATATTAATAATATG